>NW_020837955.1:42347399-42714899 GCF_003676395.1 Aethalodelphis obliquidens | reverse complement strand
TGGGGCAAACTTGCAAGTGTAATCGCACCAAGATTTCAGAACGCATCCGGCTGGGACAAAAGATCTTGTATCTCAGGGGTCCCCGACCCCCGTGCTGCGGACCGGTATGGGCCCGCGGCCTGTTAGGAACCGGGCCGCACAGCGGGAGGTGAGTGGCGGGCGGGCGAAGCTTCACCTGCCGCTGCCCAGCGTCGCTCCCCACAGCTCACGTCACCGCCCGAGCCATCCCCGGCCCTCCCATCTGTGGAAAAACTGTCTTCCATGAAACCCGTACCTGGTGCCAAAAAGGTCGGGGACCACTGCTTTATGTGGATTTCATTTCTTAAAAACATAAGTTTAAGCCTATGTACCACACAGACTGCTCAAAACGAAGAGGCCAACATAAAGGTCTGAGTTCCTCACAAGTCCAGGTCAAAACGACTTGCTCTTCCTTCACGGCCCACCCAAGTCCTCCTCAGTCGTGTGGCCACGAGAAACGCCGTGGCTCCCTCTCCGAGTCCCCAGGGCGCTCTGTCCTCGCTGCTGCCAGGCCCCCGTCTGCCAGGCTCTTCACACGATTTTGCCAACAAGTGCCAAACCGTGTCTGACTTACAAATTCCACACCCGTTATGTCCGATCAGCACTGTTCACAAGTGTCGGGCGGGGGCGAAGGCCAAGGAAGGAGGGAAAGGGCTTGGCTGCCACAGCCCAGGTAAACCCAGAGGGGCACGTGAGGCCGGGCTCCGTCCCTGCCCGTGGCCACCCTGGAGGAGGTGCTCCCCAACGAGGAGAGAAGATGGACACACCGCAGGGTACAGCTCCTGAGGCCACGTGCAGCTGCTATTCCCCCATCGGAGGAAATTTCCCCACTAGAGGGCGTCCCATAACGCCATCACCAGGCTGTTAAGAGCGCCATCACTGGCCCAGAGCATCGGCCTGACGAGGAGGGCTCGCCAGGGGAAGGGGCAGAGAGGGCGACTTGGGCCATGGAGTGGGCTTGGGAAGGGAGAGCGCAGAGTACGACGGCCGGCACCTCTCTGCTTCTGCGAAGACCATCTCGCCTGAAAAACAAAGGGCTGTAGTGCAGATGGGCAGACACCTCCTCACCAGGCCTGATCACAGAGCCCTGTCTGCTCCCAGCCAGCGGCCTCAGAGGGGCCGGGCCCTTCACCACCACTGTCCAGATGCCCAGGGTGCTGGCGGAAGCCAACCCTCCAGAGGAGGCCACACGCGCGTTCCAAGGCCTGGCTCAGCAGCTGCATAGTGTTGCTCTTCAAGGCCAACGCACAGACAAGGACTTTTCTAAGTAAATACTCCGGCCTGAGCGTAGGGCGTCCATTTACTCCAAGTTCGTTGTCTGGGAGCGTGTCCCGCTGCCCGGCCTTCTGCCTGGCCTGGGAACAAGGGGACGAAACAGACACGGGCTCTGCCTTCACGGGACGTGAAACTACACAAAGTAATCAGAACGACGACACACTGCAGTCAGCCGCTGCAAAGAACGCAGCCCAGGGAGCAGGAGGGAGGGTGGGCCCTGCTCACTAACCCCGTTCCAAGCGCACCGCTTGGGGCACTTAACAGAGCTGCGGATTTAATTTGTTTCTAATTTAATCCTTACAACAGCTCTATTCAGAAGGTTTTACTTCCTTTGGATAGATCAGGAGACGACGGCCCAGGGGTTAAGAAGGGACACCCTGTCTAACGTGAAGCAGGAGGTGCCACGCTCAGCGTTTCCGGGGGGCTCCACTGGCCTTGGGGGCAGAGCCCAAGCACGCGACTCCTTACACAGCAGGGCCTCATTTCTCACGGCGTCCCCACCCCGGCCCCCTCTCCTTCCAGTCTCTTGCTGTGTCCACTTGAACTTCATACCCCCAGACTGACCTTCCCGGATCCCAGCCTGGGCTACCTCCCTGCCCACGAGCCCCACGGCACTGTGGGCTACGGTCCTCGCCACACACCGAAATTCGCTTTATCGTCATTACTTTGTCTGGCTTCTCTGAAGGCTTACACCCTGTCTGTTCTCATCCATTCCTTTGCTCATTCAGTGAATACTTGCCAAATGTCCACCCTGAGCTCGACAGTGTTAGAGGTGCTAGAGACACAGAGGAATGAGAACGACATGGTCCCCCTAAAGCATTTGTTCTGGGAGAGGGGACCAATGGAACACACCATAAACCCACAGAAATGAATGAAGGACACAGCATGGTGATGGTCTGGAGTGTGACAAGCCTCTTCAGAGGGTGGGCAGGGAAGGCCTTTCTGAACAAGGAGTACCTGAGCCCAGGCAAGGGCTCCTGCAGGTAGAGTGAGGCCTGGGATGCTGCAGGCCGCCCATAGATGCTTCTGTTATGAAGGGATTAATGAGACAAACCAAGAGCTCCACAAATGCCTACTGAAAGAATGAGTGGTTTGGGAAAAAGATGGAGAAAAACCCTCAATCCAGGTCATTGATCCATAAATGGAAGGTCAAAGTTTTGGTTTAAGAACTGTTAAATTTCTAAAAAGTTGACATAACCAGTATTCAGTGCCTTGATCTGCAGCACGCCACAGGATCTGGGCTGGTTGTTAAGGCCAAACAGAGGATGCTGTGAACACAGGCTCAGAAAGGCACCACCAAGAGGTGAAGTCAAGAGTCCTTCTGGGCTTCCCTGGTGGCGCAGTGGTTGAGAGTCCGCCTGCTGATGCAGGGGACATGGGTTCGTGCCCCGGTCCGGGAAGATCCCACATGCCATGGAGTGGCTGGACCTGTGAGCCATGGCCGCTGAGCCTGCGTGTCCGGAGCCTGTGCTCTGCAACGGGAGAGGCCACAACAGTGAGAGGCCCGTGTGCCGCGCAAAAAAAAAAAAAAAAAAAAAAAAAAAAAAAAAGGGGTCCTTTTAAAAGCTGAAGAAATCATTACGATCCCGTGTGAATGTGAAAGAAATCAGTGTGCTGGTGCCCTTTTCTGCGGAACTGAACAGTCACGAGCTTGCAGGTGGTTTCCACTGTGTAGAGTGCGGCGGCCGGGCCCTGCCCCTGCTTGGAGAGAGGCCCGAGGAGGACGGCGGCTCAGCTCCCACACCGGCCCCACCCCCTTCTCAGCGAGTCTGTGTGCCAGGGCCCCACTTAAACGGGCTCTCTGCCTTTGAACCCTTCCCCCAGATCTGTCAGCCCCAGGAGAGATGCTGGCACATCAAGATCGTGAAACTCAAAACCTCTGCAACTCAAAGTTCCGCTTCTTTTCATGTTTTAAACATCTGACTTCTCCAAACTGCTCACTCCGGTTTTCCTCCTTGAATGAAGCTTCCTATTCTCTAGGAGATCCCTGACCAGCCAGGGCCGGCCCTTCCACGGCACACGTCTGCCCTGGAGTGGGGGATGCCTAACCCTGGGTGGTCCCAAGACAGCCCCAGCCCCAGGAGCAGGGGCAGGGGGAAAGGGGCAGGACAAAACACGACAGGGTCACCTGGTTTTCTAACAGGTTTCCACTTGGCTACACACCCCCTTTTCTGTCCGTAAGTCATCAGTAAAAATGGAGCTGGAGACGTCCCTCAACCTTTTGCTAGCTCGACTTCCTCTACAGGCCATCGTCACACGTTAACCTGCTTCCGGATGCTCTCTTGCCAACCGTGGGAGCTACTGACTGACCTAAGGTCCCCAGTCAGGGCTAGTGCTTGCCTACGGATGTTCAGAAAACGTGGAGGCATTGCTGGCTGCCACAGTGACTAGGGGATGCTACTGGCATTCAGTAAGGCGATGGTCAGCTCACAGATTGCGATGTGTCAAATGCCACTGGGTGTCTCCAGCTGAAAAGCCCTAACGCCAGCTCTGTTAACTCCTATGGGCTCCCACTTCGGCAGTTATAAGTTACCTGCGACCCCATCGACCAGAGATAACCACTGCTGACTAAACGCATTCCTTTCAGTCTTTTGTTTTTAATCATTTAAATGTTCTTCAGTTCAGGTGGGATGTCGACAATGAGGATCTTCCTTTGGTAGAAAGATTCTTGAAAACGTTTTTTTTAAAATGCAGAATATTCCCATGTGTAGATCTATCTTGACTTCCTTAAAAACGTCCCCTCTGTGTATGTGGGCATTCGGATCGTCTATTTTTATTTTTGTAATCATGGTCTATCACAGAGGTAAAGCATGTGTGCATCCCTTCCGCCCAGCTCGTGGCCCTGTGAGGAAACCATCACAGAACTACTTAAGCGCTGCATCTTAATAAACAGCTCTGTGTTCTGGGAAACACCCGTCTGAGTGCAAAGGCCGTCTGATCCCACTGCTAGCATGCTCTGCTCCTGCCCAGCAAGGGTTCTCCTCATCTATTAATGGACTATTCTTCAAAAGTGGCCCTACAAGAATTAAGAGCAGAGTGCCTAGGAGGAAATAAGCCTTCATTTATCTTGCAAATTAAACCCTATTAACCCCACAGGCTGCTCCTTGAACATGCTTCTAATATTAGTTACACTGCATACATTATGTAGATTTCATGTTTTCTACATTATATTAGATGCAAAATGTTTTAAAATTCTAGAATGTTTCTATAACTAACCAAAAGAATTCTAATGTTCCACTATGCAGGGAGTTTTGGAGGAAGAACACGTTAGTTTAATTCTGAGACTGTATGATGCTCAATCACACAGATTGTAATTGTCAACTAAATATCAAAAAAATCAAAACCAGAAAATAGTCCAGTGAGTCGTTCTGTTGCTTATTTTTTTTCCCAAAAGATTTATCGGGCACAAAGGTGAAACCACCTTAGTTTGAAAAATTTAAAGTTTGTTTCTTGCGAGATATGACCTAAGAGAAAGCCTGAAATCCAGACGTTACCACTTTCTCTTGAAGAAATTATATGATCAGCTACCTTCTCATGCAGTTATCTATTTTCCAGCGACGGACTGACGGAATAGCTGTGGAAAACTTATAAAACTGTTACTTTTCTGTACAACTGGGAGAATAGTTAATCAATCTCTACCAAAAGCCCTGCTGAGACTTTGACTGGGATTGAGTTAAACCCACCGACCAACACAGGGAGAAGTGAGTTCCCAACAACACTTGAGTTTTCCAATCCAAGAACGCAGAATGTCTCTCCGGTTACTACGAAGTCATTTTCTTTCTTTCATTTAGGGTTTCGTAATTTTCAACATACATATCTTGCAAATATCAACAGAAATCTATTTCAAAGTCTTTTTTGCTTTATTGTAAATGAAACTATATTTTTAAAATTTCTAACATTCATTGTTAGTATACGGAAATACAGTTGGTTTTGGATGTCGCGTAGTTTTCTTGAAGATTTTTTTTGGTTTTTATATGTAGGCAATCATGCCTTCTACAGAGACAGTTTTATTTCTTCCTTTTCCATAATGTGTGTGTGGTTTTTCTTTTTTCCTTGAGGTACTGGACCGGCCAGAACCCCCAGTTGAACAGGTGTAGTAGGAGTTCCTCCCCTTGCCTGGGTTCTGATTTTTGGAATCAGTCCATCACCGTTAGGTACGCTGCATGTATTTCAGAGGTGCCATTTACCAAAAAAATCAGGTTAAGAAATTTCTCTACATACATCTATTGAGATGATCATAGCTTATCTTCATTTTCTTTTCTGCTGACATGATGAGTCGATTGATTTTAAATGTTGAACAGGTTTACATTCCTGGGGATAAACAACTTGGTCATGTTGTATCATCCTTTTTATATACTATAGTGTCAATTTGCTAATACTCTTGAGGGTTTCTGCATCTGTGTGTATGAGGAATCTTCTTTTAATGACTTTATCTGGCTGTGGTATCAGGTAATGTTGGCACCATAAAATGAGTTGGAAAGTGCTCTTTCCTTGTGTATTTCCTGGAAGAGTTTCTGGAGAACTGATATTATTTCTCCTATAAATTGCTGGTAGAATTTATCAGTGAAGCCATCTGGGCTTGAATTTTCCTTTATGGGAAAATGTCTACTCTGTCAATTAGTGTAATAGATGTAAGACTATTTAGGCTCTCTACTTCTTCTTGAGTGAGCTTTGGTACTTGAGCCTTTCAAAAAAGTCATCCATTCATCTCAGTAGTCAAATGCCCAGGCTCAGCTGTTCATGCCACATACTCCTTACCTTTACAAGTTGGTAGGATTGGTAACAATGTCCCCTCTTTCATTCTTAACACTGTTAATTTATGTCTTTTATTTCTCACTCCGACTAGGGATTTATTGGTTTTACTGATATTTTTAGAAGAATTAGCTTTAGATTCAAGGATAGTTTCTATTGTTTTTCTGTTTTCAATTTCATCCATCTCTGTTCTCACCTTTACCACTCCTTCCCTCTGTTTGCCTTGGCTTCAATTTGCTCTTCTTCTTAAAGAAGCTTAGATCATTGTTTTGAGATCTTTTCCCCCTAATATAAATACTTAATGCTATAAATTTCCCTCAAAGCACAACATTAGCTACCTCCTAGGACTTCTGGTAGGCTTTCCCTATGCTGACTTCTCTGAACAGTGAGTTAATTTAAAATATTTTGGCTTTTCATCTATCTTTGTTACCAATAATTTAATCCCACTGTGGTAAGAGACAAGATTTTGCACAACTTAAATACTTTAAAATTTATTCAGAACTGTTTTATGGCTCAGAATATGACCTACCTTAGAAATGATCCATGTGTAGTTGAATTGAGCATGTATTTGGCTTTTGTTAAGTGGAGTAGTCTATAAATGTCAATTACAACAAGGCGGTGGATAATGCTGTGCAAGCTATCCACATCCTTACTGGTGTTAGGTTAATCTGTCTTATCCCTTACCGAGAAAGGAGTGGTAAAGTGTCCTCCTATAACTGTAAACTTGTCCATGTCTCCCTTCCCTTTTTGCTTCATAAATTCTGTAGCTGGGCACAGAGCCATTTAAGAGTGTTCATCTTCTTGGTGGATTAACCATTTTATCATTAGATAATGTATCTCTCTACCCCTGGTAATATTCTTTAATAGTCATCTAATATTACCAGTCACTTCAGGTTTCTTTTTATCAGTGTTTTCGTGGTATATGTCTTTTACCTTTCCTATACCTTTAGCTCTGTCTTCCTATTTAAAGTGGGTTTCTTTCAGACAGCACACATTTGGGTCTTGATATTTTTTCCCCTCACAATTTTACAATTTCTGTTTCATAACTGGTATACTTAGAGCATTAAATTTAATGTAATTATTGACATGATGGGATCAAAATGTGCCATCTTGTTAGCTTTTCTGTGCTTGTTCCTTCTGTATTTTATTCCTTTTTTTTTTCTCTTTTATGCCTGATTTTGGACAGACGGCCACAGTATGGTCACAGACAATTTCTATCCCATAGAAAGCTTGATTTTGGGCCTGTATATAATCATACTTATTGAGATGTAAGAGATCTGATGAGCTTGTAGCAGAAAACTCACTTGCAGTCAGGAGGTACATCTGTTAAATCACACACTTGGAGGCACGTCTCTCAATGCCTGGCTCTGGTTGCTCTATCCAGCCCCTGTTAACACCGTGATTGTAGATAAGCAAAAGAGTTAAAAACACTAACATCTCTGGGAGAGCCACCAAGTCAAGGATGGTGACTATGACTCACATCACCTCTTTAACAAGGCAACAGTGTCATCAAAGAACCTGAGAGGTAGGTATTACTCCAACAGGGGAATTAGGATAAAAAACCAGAGGCTCAGAAAGGTTATAAAACATATCCAGTTAAGTGTTGTATAATGTTTGTTCTAGAACATCACAAGGTCTCCTCTTAAAGTTATGACTCCTTAGTCAAATATTTCTTAAAAGAAAATTTATAACTACTAGTTGATTTTATGGAGTAACATTATCATCCTAGGAAGCACTCCAGTCAGTAACACTGTCAATGGTCCCATTTATGAAAAGAAATATTCTTAAGCCCTTCTCCCTTTCATCAATAAAGCCTGTATAGGTTGACTGAGCACGTACCCAGGCCACGTCTTAATGTACTTCACAGGACAGCTAAAGGAACAGACAGACAAGCCATGATTATTGGCTGTTCAAAGACTACTACAGAAAAAATTCCTATTCATACACTGTGATCCATTTGAAGGGTAAGGGAGAATTATTTGTTTCATGAGCTTCTTTGGCCTTTACATTCATCCAATAATGTCCAAACACAAACAAATATCTAGGTTAAATGAATAAAGAGTGATCCCTGGTATCAAGGATGCAAACGTGCCTTTGCGTTAGCTCTTACATTGTGATTGCTTTAATCTACAGGCCTGGAGAGACACTGAGTTCATGTAAACTGCTTTCTTTGCAACTATGGCAATCAACAAATGCACATTTGTCTTTGTAGACAACTCTTAACCTGCTGGAATATATGAAGAATACCTTTTAATTTACAGCATTTTTCCCCCCATTATCCTTAAAATGATGACTGGCCTAGTACATGACTAACCAATTTAAGCCCCCAAACATATATTATAAAGCTACCTATCTTGAGTCAATGTGCTAGAGAAAGCTGGAGGAAGTAGAAGACAGCAGGAAGGTATGATGAGATAACAGAACAGAATGTTCACCTTGGTTGGAACTCAATTTATTGACTTCACTTAAATGAAAAATACAGAACCACATATCCATCAACTATAGAATACATACTACCTCCAAGTACACAGGGAGCATTTACCAAAACAGAATACGCGCTAGAACATAAACCTAAACAATTCTTAAATGAAAGAAATCACACAGAATAGGTTGTCTGATCACGTGAATTAGACTAGAAATAATACAAAGATAATCAGAAAAAATCCATATGTTTAGAGACTACATATGGATCAAAAAGAAAATGAGGAAATCTTTAAAATATTTTAAGCAAATAATAGTACAATATATCAAAACTTGCAGGATGCAGCTAGAGCAGTATTTAGCAGGAAATTTCGAGCTTTAAGTATGTGAAAAGGAGGAGAGCTGAACAAAGATGTAATCTCTTCTAAGTAGCTAGGAAAAATAACAAATTAAGCCTAAGTGAGGTAAAAAGGTGGAGATAATTTTTGAAAGAGTAAAATCAACAAAGTAGAAGCAGAGGAAAATAAAAATAGAGAAATTACAAAGGAAAAGTTGTCTTTGTTTTAAAGCATTAATAAAATGGATAAGTCTCTTCCCGGATCCATCCCCATCCCCATCCCCATCTGGGGTGGGGGCAGGGGAGGGAGGGAGGAAGGGGGCAGAAAGAGAGGAGGAAGAGGGAACACTACCCTTTTTCAAGAATGAAAAAGGCTGTATCACTACAGATGTTAAAGACACTAAAAAGAAAATAAGAATATTATGAACACCTTTCGCCAATAAACTGAATACCTTAGATGAAATGGGGCAATTCAGTGAATGATACAAAATACAAGAACTGATTCAAGAAGAAACAGGAAACATAAATAGCTATATTAATTGAAGAATTTGAATCTGCAATTAAAAACCTTCCCCAAAAGAAATTTCAAGCCCAGAGGGATCAAAGGCAAATTCTTTCAAATATTAAAACAATACAAATGGAAACTGGATGAAGAGTCTCTCAAAGAACACAGAAAGAGGAAACACTTCCCATCTCGATCCTGCTGTATTTCTGGAAAATGCACTGAAAAAAGAAAAATTACAAGTCAATAACCCTCATAACAAAGACACAAAATCCCCAATAAACTATTAACAAATCAACGTCCACAACATACAAAGATAATAAATCACAACTAAGTTGCTTTTATTACAAAAGTGAAAAAATAATTTAGCACCTAAAAACCGTAATTCACTACAGTAACCAAGGAAAAAGAAAACGTCAATGCAGAAGAAAGATCTGATAAAATTCATCAATATATATTCACAATAAAAGCTCTCAGCAAACTAGAGATGTGGGACTTCCCTGGTGGCGCAGTGGTTAAGAATCCTCCTGCCAATGCAGGGGACACGGGTTTGAGCCCTGGTCCGGGAAGATCCCACATGCATGCCATGGAGCAACTAAGCCTGTGAGCCACAACTACTGAGCCTGTGCTCTAGAGCCCGTGAGCCACAACTACTGAGTCCACGTGCCACAACTACTGAAGCCTGCATGCCTACAGCCCGTGCTACGCAACAAGAGAAGCCACCACAATGAAAAGCCCGCGCAACGCAACAAAGAGTAGCCCCCACTCGCCGCAACTAGAGAAAGCCCGTGCGCAGCAATGAAGACCCAATGCCGCCAAAAATAAATAAATAAATTTATTAAAAAAAACTTTTTAAAACAAACAAACAAAAAAACAAACTAGAGATGAAAAGAAACTTCCTTATTCTGATAAAGGATACCTATTTTAAAAATCTCAAGAGTTAAATATTAAACCTGAATGGTGAAATATTGAATGCTTTTCCCCTGAAGTCATGAACAAGACAAAGATGTCTACACTCACCAATCTTACTCAACACTGTGCACAGATGAAATGATTGTGTATATAGAAAATCCAAAAGAAAGTACAAAAGTAGAATAAATCAATTTAGGAAGATCACGTGATAAAAAGTTAATACATAAAACCCCATTATAAAGTAGACCAGCCAACAACTGGAAACTGGTAAAGAAAATAATACCATTTATGACAGCAACAATATAAAATATATTAGAATGAACTAAAAACAACGTACAAGACTTTTACACTAAAAAACCCAAAACTCTGTTGGCAGAAATTAAAGAAACAAACAAATGAGGCACATATCACATTACTTAACTGTAAGATATTACTGATGCTGGATTATCCTCTAATGATCTGTGGAATCAATGTAATCCCAATCAAACTTCCAAGAGGCTTTTTGGGAGGGTTTTGTTTTAATTACTGACAAGTCGATTATAAAATCTGTATGGAAATTCACAGGACCTAGGATAGTCATAATAATAAAAAAGAACTTCAAGAAACACAATATCTCATTTCAAACTTGTAGGGTGACGCTTCAACAATCATGATAGTATACTACCGGTGTAGGAATACAAGGATCAAGGAAACAGAAGAGAGAATCCAGAAATAAACATACACATCCAGCGTCAATTGATTTTTGACAAAAGCACCTATAGGCAATTTAATGGGAAAAAGAAAGTTGGTGGAACCACTGGATAAACATATGGGGAAAAAAAGGAAATTTGACTCCCTATATCACATCATATTCAAACGTAAATTTTACATGGGTTACAGGCCGAGGCATGAAAGACAGTACCAAAAAATTGAAAAAAACCACAGGATCTTAGAGTACGCAAGGGTTTTTTAGACAGGTAAAAAAGATTATATAAGAATGATCAATAGGTTTATGAAAAGATGCTCAATATCATTACTCATGAGAAAAATTAAAACCACAGGATACTCCTGCACAGCAATAAAATAGCTAAAACTAAAAAATACTGACACCACCAAACACTGGCACAAAAAAGAATTCTCCTATCTTTATGTTACAATTTTTTTGGAAAATGATTGGCAGTATCTACTAAAGCTGAACACATATCCAATGGTAATTTCACTCCTGGAGAATATCAGTAAGGATATAGTTTAACACAACACTACCACTCAACTGGTGATAATTGACATTTAGAGACTACTTTATCCAACAACAGCAGAATACACATTCTTCACAAACTCCCATGGAACACTCACCAAGACAGATCACATTCTGAGCCATAAAACACACCTTAACAAATTTAAAATAGAAATCATACAATGTCAGTTCTCAGACTATAATGGAATTAAACTAGAAATCAATAACAGAAGGAAAACTGAAAACCCCCCAAATATTTGAAGAGTAAACACATTTCTAACTAATACATGGGTCAAAGAAGAGATTTCAAGATAAATTTTAATTTTTTTTTTTTTTTTTTTTGCGTTACGTGGGCCTCTCACCGCTGTGGCCTCTCCCGTTGCGGAGCACAGGCTCCGGACGCGCAGGCTCAGCGGCCACGGCTCACGGGCCCAGCCGCTCCGCGGCATGTGGGATCTTCCCGGACCGGGGCACCAACCCGTGTCCCCTGCATGGACTCTCAACCACTGCGCCACCAGGGAAGCCCAATTTTAAAACATTTTGAACTATATGAAAATGAAACACAACTTACCAAAATTTGTTGGATGCAGTGAAAGCAGTGCTTAGGGGGAAATTTATACCAATGAACGCATACGTTAGAAAAGAAGAGAGATCTAAAACCAATAATGTAAGTTTACACCTTAGGAAACTAGAAAAATAACAGCAAATTAAAACCAAAGTAAACAGAAGAATAATCAGAGCACAAATCAAGAGAGAGAAATGAACAACATCAAAAGCTGGTTCTTGGCAAAGATCAATAAAACTGATAAGCCTCCGGCCAAGCTAACTAAGAATTAAAGACAGAGGACACAAATTACTTATTTCAGAAGTGAGAGACGGGGCATCACTATGGATCCCATGGACATTAAAATGATAAAGGAATATTATGAACAACTCTACATCCACAATGTGATAACCTAGATGAAATGGACCAATTCTTTGAAGGACACAATCTGCCAAAACTCACACAAGAAGAAACAGACAATGTGAAAAGGCCTGTATCTTGTAAAGAAATTTCATCAATAAATCATTAATTTTCCAAAACAGAAAGCACCAGGCCCACATAGATTCACTGGTGAATTCTACCAAACATTTAAGGGAAAAATTATACCAAAACTCTATCATCTCTTTCAGAGGATAAAGGCAGAGGGAATACTTCCTAATTCATTCTATGAGTCCAGTATTACCTAAATACCAAAACCAGACAAAGACATTACAAGAAAAGAAAACTACAGACCGATACTGTCCATGAACACAGATGTAAAAATCCACAAGAAAATATTAGCAAATCAAAACCAATAATGTATTAAAAAATATCTATACACCAAAACCCAAGTGGGATTTATACCAGGTATGCAAGGTGGCTTCAACATCTGAAAACTAATGTAATCCATTAAATCAACATGCTGAAAAACAAAAATCACATGGTCATAACTGATGCAGAAAAAGCACGAAAAAATCCAACACCGATTCATGATAAAAATGCTCAGTAAACTAGGCATAGAGAAGAACTTCCCTCAATTTGATAAAGAGTATCTACAAAAAAAGTCTACAGCTAATATCATAATGGTGAGAAACCTGAAACTTTCCCACTAAGAAAAAGGCACTAGGAATAAGGCAAGAATCCCCTCTGACCATTCCTTCTCAGCCCTGAACAGGAAGTGCTAGCTAATGTAGTAAGACAAGAGGAGGAAATACAAGGTATACAGATTGATAAGCAAGACACGAAACTGGTTTTTTCATAGATGGCATGATCATCTACGTAGACTATCCAAACCAACTGACCAAAAAACTCCCTGGAACTAATTATTGCAAGACTGCAGGATACAAGGTGAATATACACAAGGCAATCGCTTTCCAAACTGCCAGCTATAAACAAGTGACATTTAAACTTAAAACCACAATACATTTAGATTAGCAGCCCCCAAATGAAACACTTAGGTATAAATCTAACAATACCTGTACAAGAGCTATACAAGGGAAACTACAAAACTCTGATAAACAAAATCAATGAACTAAATAAATGGACAGATATTCTATGCTTATGGATAGGAAGACTCAGTATTGTCAAGATGTTAGTTCTTCCCAAAGTGATCTAGAGAATCAGTGCAATCCCAACCAAAATACCAGCAAGCTATTTTGTGGTTATCAATAAACTGATGCTACAGTTTATATGGAGGGGCAAAAGACCCAGAATAGCCAACACAACACTGAAGGAGAAAAACCAAGTTGGAGGACTTAACGCTGTCCAACTTCAAGACTTAACTATACTGCCATGGTAATCAAGATAGTGTGGTATTCTCTAGGTCCATCCACGTCTCTACAAATGACCCAATTTCGTTCCTTTTTATGGCTGAGTAATATTCCACTGTATATATGTACTACATCTTCTTTACCCATTTGTCTGTCGACGAGCATTTGGGTTGCCTAGAGACTGTTATACAGAGTGAAGTAAGTCAGAAAGAGAAAAACAAATACCATATATTAATGCATATATGTGGAATCTCGAAAAATGGTACAGATGAACCGGTTTGCAAGGCAGAAATAGAGACACAGATGTAGAGAACAAACGTATGGACACCAAGGGGGGAAAGGTGGGGGGGGTGGTGGTGGGATGAATTGGGAGATTGGGATTGACATGTATACACTAATATGTATAAAATGGATGACTAATAAGAACCTGCTGTGTGTGTGTGTGTATGTGTGTGTGTGTGTGTGTGTGTGTCTGTGTGTATATATGTATACACACACATATCTATCTATCTATCTGTCTATGGAAAAAGGGGCTTCCCTGATGGCACAGTGGTTAAGAATCCACCTGCCAGTGCAGGGGACACGGGTTTGAGCTCTGGTCCGGGAAGATCCCACATACCGCGGAGCAACTAAGCCCGTGCACCACAACTATTGAGCCTGCGCTCTAGAGCCCGCGTGTCACAACTACTGAGCCTGCGTGCTATAACTACTGAAGCCCGCGTGCCTAGAGCCTGTGCTCCGCAACGAGAGAAGCCACCGCAATGAGAAGCCCGTGCACCGCAACACAGAGTAGCCCCTGCTCGCCACAACTAGAGAAAGCCTATGCGCAGCAACAAAGACCCAAGGCAGCCAAACATAAATTAATTAACTAATTAATTTAAAAAAAAAGTGTGGTATTGGTGAAAAAGTAGACAAATAGATTAACGGAACAGGATACAGTACCCAGAAATAGTCTCACATAAGTATAGTCAATCGATCTGTAACAAAGGAACAAAGGCAGTACAATGAAGAAAAGATTGTCTTTTCAACAGATGGTACTGGAACAACTGAACACCCACTTGCAAAAAAAAAAAAAAAAAAAATCCAGACACAGACCTTATGCCCTTCTCAAAAATTAACTCCAAATGGATCTTAGACCTAAATGTAAATCATAAAACTATATAATGGAGAAAACCTAGATAACCTTGGGTATAGTGATGACCTTTTAGATAAAACACCAAAGGCACAATCTTGTGAAAGAAATAACTGATAAACTGATCTTCCATAAATTAAAAACTTCTGCTCTGAGAAAGATAATGTCAACAAAATAAGACAATCCACAGACTAAGAAAACATTTGCAATAGACATTTGCTAAAGGACTGATCTAAAATATATAAAGAACTCTTAAAACTCAAGAGTAAGAAAACAAAGAAACCTGATTAAAAAACAGGCCAGGCCAAGGACCTGAAGAGACACCTTCCCAAAGAAGACAAACAGACGGAAAATAAGCATATGAAAAGATGCTCCTTATCATATGTCATCAAGGAAATGCAAAATAAAATAATGAGACACCACTACACACCTACTAGAAATGGCCAAAATCCTGAACACTGACAAAAACCAAATACCGGTGAGAACGTGGAGCAACGGGAACTCTCATTCATTGCTGATGGGAATGCAAAACAGTACAGCCACCTTGGGACGCAGCTTGGCAGTTTTCCTTACAAACCTGAACACACATCTTACCATACAATCAGCAGTCACATTCTTTGGTAATTGCCCAAAGGAGATGAAAGCTTATATCCATGCAAAAACTTGCACACGGATGTTTACAGCAGCTCTATTCATAATTGCCCAAACCTGGAAGCAACCAAGATTCTTTAGTAGGAGAAAGGATATATAAACTGGTACACTTGGATAACGGAATATTATTCAGCACCAAAAAGAAATGAGCTATCATATCACGAGAAGACACAGAGTAAACTTGAATGCATGTTACTAAGTGAAGAACTCAATCTGAAAAGGCTACATATTATATGATTCAACTATACGACTTACTGGAAAGGCAAAACTACGGAGGCAGTAAAAGACAGTGGTTTCCAGGGGTTTTGAGATAGGAATGGATAAATGGGGGAGCATGGAGGATTTTTAGGGCACTCAAACAACTCTGTATGGTGGATATAGATCATTATACATTTGTCCAAACATATAGGTTCACCAAGAGTTAACCATAACGTAAACCACGGATTTGGGGTATGATGTGTGTACACACACACACACACATCTCATACATACATGTATCTCATACACGTATATAATTGTATATATACATAATTATATATATCATCATATATATAACTTTATATATCTATATATATGTATCTCTCTCTCTCTGGAGAACCCTAACACAATATGTGTATGTGTTGTGTTTTTGGAAGTCTGGCACACAGAAATGTATCTATAATCATAATCCTTGGTTCCTAACACACTCATCTTGGGATCATGTCATACTCTGAATGAAATAACTATGAACCCATCACCTAAACAAAAGCTAGAACTCACACCAATCCACATAAGCCCCACAGGCCCCAATCTATCTGCTGAGGTCATCTTCCTCCTGATTACTACGTTCATTACTCACTTGCTTTCTTTTAAAAACAGCCTTATTCCATCTATGTGATTTTCCCAAATGTATTTTAGATTTCAGCTGTATTTCATTTTATGGAAAAAATTAGACAAGATGTGATCCTGCGGAGTAACGTTTCAGAGTTACATTGCTGACACTCATCTGTACTGTTGCACATCACTGCAGATCAAGCGCCGCAACTATGGTATAATATTCTGTTGTTTACCAGAGCACAGTTTGCTCAGTATCACACAGTATCCCTGCTGTTGATAGGCATGTGAATTGCTTCCACATTTTTCGATATTGTGAACAGCACTGCAGAAAACATTCTTTGGTACGTCTTTTGTATTTCTGCAAAATTTCTCTTGGTGGGTATATATCTAAGGGAACATTCAGCTGCAGTACACAGTGCTAAATTCTTGCCCAAGGCCCTCACACTGGCGCTCCCGTGGGCAATATGCGATGATCCTCCGCCTCTTCCCACTAGCTGGCACGGCCAGACTCCTTGGTCTCGGTCCACTGAAGGTGCCCATCGTGGAACGTCCCTGATGTGACATTTCCCTAAATCACTAGCGCTGCTCAACGTCTCTCTAAACGGCTACTAGAGATCCAGGAGCTCTCTAACATGATGCTTCTTGCTCACCTGAAGTAAACCTATCTTCCCTATACGGTGTCAGGTTTAATTTGCTACTGCATTTAGAATACTTTTCATCTATTTTAACGAGTGAAACAGACTTGCAACGGTCAGGGTGTGTCTATCTGAATCCCGCATCAAGGCTATGGCGGCCTCACAGAATGAGCGGGATAGAGAGTATGCCTCATCTTCTCTATTTTCTGGAAAAGTTAATGTGAAATTGGGATGTGTTTCAGAAACAGAAGAAATCAACTATTAAAACTGAGTCAGGGGGTTTTCTTTATGGGAAGATTTCAACCACTGCTTTTATGGCTTTTCAAGTTATAGAGTTATTCAAGCGTTTCCCTTATTTAAGCTATGATTTTTTTGAAGTTATGTGCATCTTGTCCAGGTTTTCAAAACTTTCATATATACGCACAGACATCATGTTTTATTAACTTCTTAATCTCTAATTTTTCTGTACTTTTCATTTTCCTTAATAATATTATTCACATATATCTCACTTTTCTTTAACCAACTCTTTTATTTTAAAGAACCAACTTATGGCTTTATCCTTATTGTATTTTTGTTTTGTATTTTGCTAATTTCTACTGTTATTTTATCTTTTCTTTGCTTTAAGGTGTTTTTTCCCCCTAATTTCTTAAAACAGAAACTTCACTATGTGTTCTTAAGATCCAAAATTACTGTTATATTTTAACTTTCACTTATATGCCATTATATTTTGTTTACGTTAATACACTGTGTTTTATTGATTATGTAGTGACCCTTCTATCACTAACAATAGTTTCTGTTAGAGTCTATTTTATACATGAATATGGCTAACCCAGTTTTCTTTGGGTTGGTATTTTCCTAGTATGCTCATTCCACCCACTTCCTCTTCAAGTCTGAATGTTTTATATACCCCTCATGAGTGGTATATAGAGTTATATTCAATCTATCAACCTTTGTCTTTTTTACTGGTCAGTTTAGTCCGTTCACATCTACTGTCATCATTATGTTGAGGCCTGTATAAAGGGAATATTTTTATCAAGCCCTCTTATTTTGAAATTTGAGCTGGGTATGAAATTCTGTGTTCTCTAAGTTGTTTTCCTTTAGCACATTGAAACAGTCCTCCGTTGTCTTTTTATAGTTGGTGTTGCTGTTGAAAAATCTGAGGTCAGTATGATCACTGCTCCTTTACACGTGTTCTCCTTTTCTCTTCCTGTAGTATTTTAGAACTTTCCCTTCGATGTGCTTAAATGGCACTGTGATACACCTAGATGTCAGTTTTCCCTTCTCTTGGTTCTTGGGTATTCTCTTGGACCTTTTATTCTGAGGTCTTTCATCTTCTCTTAACAGGAAATTTACATCCAATGTATCTTTAAGCATTTCATCCTGGAAGGAATGTGCGATGGGAGACGTGAACCTGGTGTTGACAGTGGTTCTTTAGGCCGCTGGGGACTCTCACAGAGAAGCAGCCTCTTGGCTCTTCGGGGAAGAGGCTGAGCCACAGGCTTAGTCTAAACCCGTCAGACACTGCTGCGTCTCAGAGACTTAGATGCAGTTAGCAGAACGTTCGTGAGTGCATGAAGGAGAGACTGCTGGGCCCACACGCCTCTTCAACAACCACCCCGTCCACCACCTTCTGCTCGACTAAGGAAATGTGTGTCCATCTAAAATACAGGCCCAGAGCCTGGGGTGAGCTAGGAGCCATGCTGAGGACTAATCTGAGGAGGCAGTCACTTCCAGGGCTGTGCGGTGCAGTGCTGGCACCTGCCGTATTGGTTTGCTAGGATTGCCATAAGGAAATACCACACGCTGGGCAGCTTAACAACAAAAACTTATCTTCTTCTCACAGAGCTGGAGGTCGAATGTGCACGTTCAAGGGGTCAGCAGGGTCTGTTTTGTTCTGAGGCCCCTCTCCTTGGCTTGCAGATGGCCACCTTCTCGCTGCCTCTTCTCACAGGCACCCCTCTGGATGCACGAGCACCTCTGGCATCTCTGTGTCCTTATCTTCTGTTCTAACAAGACACCAGTCAGAGTGGATCAAAGCCCACCCTAGCAGTCTTGTTTTACTTTCATGCTCTCTATAGGCCTTAATTCCAAATACAGTCCGTACCTTCAGATACTAAGGGCTGAGCCCCAACGTATGAACTGTGGGGGACACAATCCGGTACCTAACACTTGCACAAACCTGAGAGTGAGCACTTCCTTAAACGTTGCCCCCAGGCTGGGTCTCCTGCCTCACTTAGTCCCAGCCCTGCTGATTCATTCAGCTGGAAAGGAAAAAAGAAACCAGTCTGTACTGAGCACGTACACGGACATTCAGAAAGACCACCTGTGAGGAACCGTGATCTCAAGATACCTCAGTTACCATGGATGTAAGAATTCCAGCAAAGAGGCAGAGCCCACTGCACAAGGCACTCCACTTTGTCAAGGGCCCTGCAGTCACAGGACACTGCAGGCCCATCTACACCACAGGCTCATAAGACACGTTCCGTGCCCATTTCTCAGCAGTTTTCTGTTCAAGGGACACTAGGCCTCCCTGGGAATGACAAGAACACTGTTCAAGGAACTAATTAAGAGGTGAGAACTCCACTTATACCCAGTGGAGTTTGCAGATATACATTACATTACCTATCACAACACGCTAATTAGTGACAAGGCGCGCAGGTCATTGAAAATGTAAAATATGTGAGAAACAAAAACACTTTTATTTAGAGAACCAACTCTTAGAAAACCCTACAGGCTTATACACCCTCGGATTTAGACAAGTCAAGTGTGGCTGCTCTCGGCAATTCAAGCTCGGCCTTAATTAGAAAGCACAACTTTCAGCCTTCACCTAACGAGCGGAAAACCTAACTGCCAACTTGCATGTGATTAACTGTGGACCACTGTTCAGCTGTGTAACATCTGATTTACTCAGAAGATTATCTGATTTGTCTTGCTCACATGTATTTCCTAAATATTTCCTTACAAGTACAAACGTGAACATGGCCTCACTGAAGACAAAATGTTGTCATCTCAAAAACGACTTTCATTCTGGAGGGAAATGGACATCCACAAAACAGTCTATAGAACTCACAGTAAACCATTAGTACAATACTGAAAGCTTTTCCTTTAAATTTAGGAACAAGACAAGACTGCCCATCATTACAACTTCTACTCAAAACTATATTAAGAGACCTTAGTCAGAGAAGCCAAGAAAAAGAAAAATAAATAAGAAGTATGACTCACAAATGGAGAAATCATTAAGGCCTGCTTTCTGCAACGGTTGCCTAGAGATACTGCAAAGCTATGATTCACTCCAAGGTGGGCTACGAGCCTAATTGACACAGAGGCCCATTTTCAATGACATGAGCAAGGACAATCCCCTAAAAGCCATTGTTTATCAAGTGCCTACCGGGCGCTGGCATCTGTGCTGGTGACGCGTTGACGCATCCCATCGTCAACAACCCCGAGAGGGTTTCTATCCAAGGTGAGGAAGCCAACGCCCCAACCTGGACTCCAGTGAAAAGACCATGTGCACTTCTGGGGTTTCTCTACTGCAGAAAACTGAACCATGGGGCAAATGCTGTGATGATAAACTTTTTACTTCATAGATGAACCTTACAAACCCTAGCCTACTTAAAGAAAACAAAGAAGATAAAAGGATAACTCAGAAAACCAAATTTACTTCTTCACAGTGTTGGGCACAGAGAATGCATGTCTACTCGCCATATCAACCTTGTTGCCGTATACACCAGGGTTTCCTTGTGACCCATTTGTAAGAAGCTTTTTTATTCTTTTCGCTGAGACATGCAGGTTGTGTCTTCATGTACCTTCTTTTCATGTATGCTCCAGTTTACACGATGAGAAACATTTGGAAATAAAGCAAAAGTTCAATAATCATCAGGCAGTTTAGGGGAAACCAATTACTTGACACTGTAATATCTTAAATTTAAATTACTCACTTAAAAATAATTTTAAAAAACCCCAACACCTAAGCACTTCTGCTTCTAGGCAAGACAGAAGGAGTAACAGGGACAAGATTTATTTCCCCACCTAAAGCAAACAAAAAAGAAAATGTAGACAAAGTATATGAAACAACAGTTTAAGACACTGGATAGTCAAGCAGAGTGACCTATGACAGATGGGAAACAAACATGGTGAAACGTGGTGAATGCCACGACGGCCCTAGCTTACTTGAGCATTTCCAGGTCACGGCACCCAGCAGGGTACACAGGCAGAGAATGCTTCCCTCACTGAGGAGATGCAGCTGTGGACCCAGGAGACCAGGGCAGGCAGAGTTTGCAGGATAGAAGAGGACGCAGCACAGAAAAAGGACTCTGGTGGTCCTCCTCGAGTATCCACAGAGTACTGCCGGCACATTCACGTGAGGAAACTACACCACACTGAGGAAAGACGTGGGAACAGTCAAGATGCTTCTACAGGGCTGGAGATACACCTGTTCCCAACAGGCACACTGGAAAACCTCCTAATTCACGGAGCATCAGGGAGAGCACTCAGGTCCTGCCTCGGGGGAGAATAATTAGCCCCAGGATGAACACTGCTCTGATTCTACCCAATAAATTGTAAAAGCAAGACCCAAAGGAATCAGGTTATTTCAAGAAAGTTAACTGCATTTCAGAACAAAGCTCAAGAATATTTATTAGAAGGCAAAAGCACCGTGCACCCAACAAGTTAAAACTCACAACGCCAGGCATCCCATCGACGATTACCAGGCATGAAAAAGGCAGGAAAATATGACCCTTTACGATAAGAAACAACCACTTGCAAACAACCCAGAACGAACTCAGACGTCAGAATTAGACAAGAACACAAAAACAGTCATCCTAACTTTTTCAGATGTTCAGAAAGCTAGTTAGAACTGTAGAATATGGAAATAAAGACATAAATCAAATGTCCAGGAATGAAAACTACAAAATCTAAAATGAAAAACACACTGGATGGGAATAACAGCAGATTAGACACTCCAGAAGAAAAGATTAGTGAACCTGAACACATACTTACAGCAACTGTCCAAAATGGATCCAAAAAGGAAGGAAGAAAAGAAAGAGCATTAGTGAGTTGTGGGACAATTCCAAGCAACCTTATATAGGTATAACTGGAGTTTCTGAAAGGGAGGAAAAGAGAAAACATATTTGAAGAAATAACGGCCAAAATATTTGCAAATTTAACGCAAACTATGAACGCACAGATCCAAGATGTTCAATGAAACCAAGTTCAAGAAACATGAAGGAAACTACACCAAGACTCATCATAACCAAATTTCTCGAAAACTTTGAGAAAGAGTCTTATACGTAGCCAGAGGAAAAAAGATACATTTACATAGAAAGGAATGAAAAAGTAAGAATGACAGCAGAATTCTTAATTGGAAACAATACAGACAAGAAGACAGTGGAGCAAAATCTATAAAGTAGACAGGAAAAAAACCTGTCAGTCTAGAATTCTATACCCAGTGAAAATATCTTTCAATGTCAATGAGCAATGAAGAATTTTTGGACATATAAACGCTCCAAGAATTCACCTCCAGCAGACTGCCACTATGAGAAAGGTTTACAGACATCCTCAGGCAGAAGGAAATGATGCCAGGTGGAAACATGGATCTAAACAAAGAATGAAGAGCAAGAAAGCTTTACTGGGACACAGCCACACTCGTTACTTATATATCGTCTGTAGCTGCCTTTCAACAATGGCAGAGGAGAGGAGCTGAGACAGACTACAGACGGCAAAGCCCAAAATAGTTACTATCTAGCTCTTCACAGATGATATTTACTGACGCTATATTAGACAAACCCATTTTGATTTCAAATTATTTGCCCTTTAATATCTGGGTACCCGCTACTCTCTCTTTTAATAGATGCAAAAAGTGATTTCTGGAAGGACATTCACCAAATGTCAGACTGCTTGTTTTCGGAGATGGAGGATAGGAGGTGATGTGTCATCTTTTATTTTGCTTTCTTGTATCGCTTAGTGTTTAAAAAGAAGTATATGCCATTTTTATAAAACAAAGACATTAGTCTTAAAAAGTAATATAACTGTATTATATAAAAACTTAAAACACAGACAAGGAAAACAGGAACTACTTTGATCTTCACCACTAAGGCAACATTATTGCCACTTTCGAGTATTCTTGTCAAGCATTTTTTCGCATTACATAATTGTAGCTGTAATGTACACGCCATTTAGTGTCTTAATTTGCTTCTTCATTTAATTACCATGCCGACAGTTTCGCAGGTAATTCGGACACTGACTGTGTTTGGTGACACAGATGGAGTGTTGTTTCCTAAACTATTTCACTCCTGTTGGATGTTTAGGCTTGTTTCTATTTTGCACCATGATAAGTGACTCTGCAATGTATATAGCTTCTTCTCTATTTTGTGTTTTCTCTAGAAAATACATTTTCTGAGTAAGATTCCTGAATCAAAGAATTTTAACATTTTTTACATCTGCATGCATACGGTCACAGGATGGACAGCAATTCATAGTATAGCAGCATCATATGAAAACATACCAGTTTCAGCCCATCCCTGAATACACACTGCACATTTTTATTTACGTTTTTTCCAATTTAATTGTGAAAAATGGCATCTTGTCTTGATTCACATAACATTTTGTTTTTTTTTTTGCGGTACGCGGGCCTCTCACTGTCACGGCCTCTCCCGCTGCAGAGCACAGGCTCCGGACGCGCAGGCTCAGCGGCCATGGCTCACGGGCCCAGCCGCTCCGCGGCATGTGGGATCTTCCCGGACCGGGGCACGAACCCGTGTCCCCTGCATCGGCAGGCAAACTCTCAACCACTGTGCCACCAGGGAAGCCCTCACACAACATTTTGTTCAGCAAATACTTCTAGGTGTCAGAGTTAAGCAATTTTTTCAAAGGGCTATATTTAAATGACGCTTTCCTCTGCCTTCACTTGTTCCACTGTACCTAAACACTTCTCGGCGACAAGTCCAGTTCTCTCAGCAGCATGAGACATGGGACCAACCACCATGAAAGGAGACTACCCTTAACTTGACTGTTAAAGCACCCTGTCACTCCCAGAGCAAAGGCAATCCTCTGAGCTTGCTCTCCACTGTGGCTGGGCGAACAAGCCTTTCCTCCGACCCCCAACATGAGCACAGATACGCCCCACATTACCTAAGAAGCAACCTGGTTTCCTCACGCAGCAGTGCACAAGGGTCTGTCTCATTCACCAAGTCTGACGGACGCTCGGTGCTTAAGACGTCTGTTGAAAAAATGAAGGAATCACTGCCACTGAGGTGAAAAAACAGCCCGGTCTTCCGTCACGCTGCCTCCAGAATCCTCTGGCATTTGTCTGTGTCCTACACTGAAGGGTGACATCTTAAAACACTCACTTTAATCCTTCTGAGCCTCAGTCTCTTCGTTTGTGACACAGTGGCCTCCCTGCCTCTTGGGGCCACCGTGCCAATCAAATGCGAGGCGCCATTGGAAAGTGCTTTAACCCTAAAGCAACCCACGTGCAACTGACTTCGAAGACGCCACAGCAGCAAAATCTGGCACAGTTAGAAGTGAAGGTAACCTGAATAACTGATCGCAGGGTATTAAATGGTGTTAAATAAATTATGATAACATCTGTAGGACAGGCTACTACGTATCCAGTAAAAGTAATACCTAATGATGTGGAATAATACATATGTTGTTTGAAGAGGCACATCACACTACATTATATGCAACGTGATCCACATTGTATTACAGCTTGTATACTGTATGCCTGAAAAAGAAACCAGCGGGACTGATAAAATATAAACATCAGTTATATCTGCGAGGCGGATATCAATGGCTTTCTTTTTCCCTTTTTATTTTCGGCACTGATCATGTATACCTTTCATAATCTCAAAAAATTATAAAACCATATGCACATGTAAGCCATCATGGTTATAAAGGTAAATAACCCTGAAACTGTAAAACTTGTAGAAGCTGACATCTGTCAGAACTGTCCCTGCCCTGAATCTTTCATTCCTCTGTCTCATCATCTGAACCACATGTGGCAGGATGCCTGACATATTCAGTCAACAAACTATCATTTGGCTCTTCAGCACAGTTTATGAGAACAGAGAGCTAAACTCTTGTCCCTGTTTTTCAAAAAAAAAAAAAAAAAATCACTGCCTACCCTTAAATGGGACCCCATAAATCTTGGGCCGTGTCGTTACAGCTCAGCTACAAATTCCTAAAAAGTGGGGATATTTATTGGTTATAAAAAGTCAGACTGGTCCTAACCGAAAAAGTTAAGAAACAAAATATATAACCTGGAAACATGGATGGGAAATACCAGCCACAAACTATGATCATATTGATACTGATGAGGTTTGAGATTTCAAACCTCATTAAAAACAAGTATAAATGTGTATTTCTGGACAGCAATGCACTTGCCTAAAGTATTTACAAAATAAAGCAACTATATTTAAAGTGAGTCATTTTTTTTTTAAACAAACAGCATCAGAAGCAATCTGGTTTTTTTCTGCCCCCACCCCCAGTGTGAGCATGTTAGTGCCATGAAATAATTCGCAAAATGACTTCACCTGCTGATAGCACTTCACCCAGTAATTGGTATCTAAGTAGCCCTTACCAGCCACCATTAAACATGGATTCTTTTATTGATCACAACACCTTGAGAAAAGCGTCTCGGCTCTGCCCGTGAAAATCTTCCTTCTGTCCTCTTTTTCCGTCAGTTCTAAGTGTCTCGCCCATCCAACTGCATTCAACCTTACATGCACGAACAAAGTGAAGGTAACTGAGTCTCAAAATGAACCTTTAACACTGCAACGAGCTCATCTTCTAGGGCTCGGGAGCTTTATGTGCACAAACATGTTTCGGTTATTTTTCCTAAATGCAAAGGAGAGAGGCAGATGGAAATCTCAGCTTGCAAGCCAGTTGATGTCAAAGGAAGGGTTAATATCTTTCCTTGCATCCAGCCATGAGCTACACCAAAGAGCCTCTCACGGCATGAGATGGGAAGACATTTCACTTGATGTTGCTCAAATCCAACTTTTAAACTGCCCTTCAGAGGAATCTCTAGGCAGACAAGCCGACCTTCTACAGGGAGATCAAAGAGAAGAGCAATCACAGTGGCCAGGCCCTTTCATGTGGACAGACAACACCCGTGCCGGCACCTGTTGCTCCTCGGGCGGTGCGGCGATGTTGAGAGAATCGCATATTAACTAAGTGCGGCGAGGACCTGGTGCACGCAGAAGGTGGACACGGCCAGCTGGCTAGAGGCGGAGACGCACCGTGATTAAGCAGGCAAAGAACCCAGCTGCAAACCAACTGCCCACTTTCTCTCCATTGTTTCTAGCAAAGGTCCATTGCTGCGGGATCAGATATATGCATCCAAGGGCACGGGCAGCTCTCGGACACATTATTTAGCGTCTCCCTGAAAAGAAATAATCACTTGACGTAACTCGTGCCTAAACTGCATCTTCCTTTTCGACTACTGGATAATTTCATGCTCACAAGGAGAGATGGTGGAAGCACTCTCCCGGCAAGTCCAGAAATACACCTCCAACCAGGTTGTCACACCTTCCCTTTCAAGTCCTGCCGCCAGGCCTCTCCCCTGTGCAAGCCTGCACTGTGGTTCTGAGGTATGGGAAAACATCCACTTGGGATTCATCCGAGATCACGAAGGCTCGCTATTTGTGAGCCACAGCAGAAATGCAGACTGACTTAACTTCTCCCTAAAGACCAACCATGTGAAGGCACAGCCTTTATGAAGAACTAGAAGGTGACATCGCTCACGCAAACAGTGCCGGTGACTACGTTACTGCATTCACACTGCTTAACCACCCTGTCCCTGCAAAAGGAGTTAAACCCTCATGTTTCATCATAAAAGGACTTGAAAGAAAATTCTAATATCCTAAAGGTCTGTAACTAGACACAGAGAGCCTACAGTGTGAAATATTCCATCAAGGAAAATAAAATATTCTACTCCATACTCACACGATGTACACAGTGCATCCTGAGTGTGTGTGCGCACGCGGGTAGAGACGGCATTAACTTTTCTAGCACGGTGACACTTAACCTGTGTTCAACCCAAATCCATACTCATAAAGGTATTTCCATAGACCGAGAACATGGAGCTCTAAACGTCCACTTGGCGTGCTAAATAGAGAAGAAAGCAACTGGTCCATTGTAACCCCCAATTATTCAGAGTACTTTCAAAGCAATCTGAGCCACTTAAAAGGGAAACCCTAGATGCCTGATGACCAGGACCAGGAAGGTGGGGCGGGGGTGTGGACCCATTCTGCCTGGTGGGGCCCAGGACGTGCGGCCACAGGAGTAGCTGGGAGAACGGCCCAGGATGGGGACACCCTCGCCCCAACGGCTCCTCTGGGGGAGCTGCTGTGAGTCGGTGGCTTCTAAGGGCGGGAAGGGATCCCTTCGGATCGGCAGCCGAATTTGGGTTTTGGCCTTATAAGTGGCTGCTCAGGTTTCTTCCAAGGAAAGACTAGCTTCCACCTCCTGGAGAGGACAAACTCCTGTTCCATCATCCTTTCAGTCTTATGGAAAACCAGAAGACAAGGAAGATGCGTGAAGCCAGTTACATTTTACTTTGAATCAAGTTTCTTCAACTATCTTAACTCCCCAGCAAGTTTCATCCTTACTCCAGTTGGGGTTCCTAACAGGCTGAGAGCTGTGTTTTCCCCTCAGAACCTACACTTCAAAGTGGACTTGAGCACAGCGCCCGGTGCCCTCCTGGCTCACAGCACATACGTGGATGTCATGAGCTGTTTTCCACACCAAGCCCACCGGTTTGGCTCTGGGATGCTTTGGGAAATGACTCAGCGCAGGGCTGGAGCCTGGCTCCACTGGAGCCCGCTGCCCCAGGAAGGTGGGCCGCGGCCAGGCCACAGGCGCAGAAGGGGACACCAGGGCCAGGAGGCCCAACCAGAGACAGCTCCACAGTGACTGGGACACACCAGCAGCAGCTTCGACAACTCAGAGCTACACGTGAAACACGTATTTAGGGAAAACTGGAAGTCTGCTCACTGGAAGCTAAGCTCAATTTTATGTTTGTGTTCCAAAACGTATGTGGTAAATTCACAAAGCTTTCTGAAAAATAATGTACATTCAGTTCACTTCTCAGAAGCAAATCCCATAAAGTTATGGTTTCTGATGAACAGACCAGTAGGTAAAACGAAGAGGAAAGCCCTATTTCTACAAAGGTATCTTACATGGAAAACACCCCAAAGTATCCGAAACTTTGCTTTATAGATGGTATTTATCTTGCATGCGTGCCAAAACTCTTCATTAACAGAACCAAAATATTTTTATTACCAGCCAGAATTAAAACAAAAAGGTCAGATGCCTCCGAAGTAGTCCTTCTAATGCCACCTCCAGTGAGTAACTTCGAACAACAAATGCTCACTCTGAACAAAACGGGAAAGTCGACACAAACACAAGTAAGCAGGAGTATAATTTACTCTTCAGCCCTTTTCAAAAACATAACTCCTGGCCCACGGTCACATCCATATTACGAAACTCTTTCTGTACTTTCCTTCTAGCCATGGGAATAAAATAAAACCACTTAGACGACAGTCAAGTGTCTAAAATATATAACAGCGATAATTCCCAGTGGGAACGTGGCAGCTCTTTATACGAGAGCAAGATATGAAGCACTGTAAATGAGAGGCCTCTTCCGATGAAATCCCGTGGCCGTGAGGAAGGGAGCTTCTGGTGGGGACCCGGGAGCACAGGTTTCTCTCCTGTGCCGTGAGGTCCGGGGCCAAGCGCTAGATTAAGACATTTTAAAAAAAACAGTCCCACATCAGGAACACAGAAAGTCACTGCATCATAAAATTGGGGTGAAAACTGAATTCTTCACTACGAAAGCTGCTTTATTTGATTTCAGTGGGCGGGAGTGTGCAGGGACAAGAGAGGTATATTCTGTTTTCTTCAGGTTTGTTTCCATTAGACTGGTTACAGAAATTCTAGTCTGTCCCTGGGGAACCCCAGCTTAGTTTAGCCTGTCACCACCTTCAATTAACGAAGTCACATATGTTAGACGGATCCATGTGAGAAAAGTAAGTTACTGGATAACTTTTCAACCCACTCCTCATGCCCCAACGTACGCACTTCCTATGCAAGTCCAGTTTTCCTTTGATTTCTAGAGTTAAGTGTCTAATTACACTAAACCTGAGTGATAACCGTGAGAGACACCGGTCCCACTGGGCACTGCTCTCCTCCGAGCTTTCCGGACAGATCCCAGCGCCACTGGTCTTCCTGCGAATTCTTGAGACAGGCCTGCTGAGCCTGGCCACCGTGGAGCACCTTTCAGTGCTAGGGACCCTGGGGGTGTCCCCTGGGAAGCAGACAGCATCAACACACACCCTCCCGTGGTCTCCGCTGCTTCCTGAACCTAACGGCATTTCCCAGCTTATGGACTCTACTGTCTGCCCAGACAGAAAGCACCCTCTACAATTTGCTTCCACAAGTTCTAAAGCCAAGTTTGCAAAACAATTCCATTTTGGTATTGAGGGGTTAGTAGTTATGAAAATGGTAACTGTGAGCATCTTGAAAAATATCTGTTACTTTATGCAAAGAGTGGTTCCCCGGTCAAAGCTGGGTCTGTGTGCCTCGTGAAATCCTTCAGCTAGAACCTAGCTGATCAGAGGGGCATCTGTGAGACGGGGACTCAGGGTTCCCTGAGGAGGTGAAACTCAAGCTGACTCGGGTCACCACTGGGCACCCTGGGGCCATTTGACTTCGTGGGTCCTGAAGTAAGTTGAGGACTGACGACCTGTAAAACAGTAAGACTGCCATGAGGATAACAAACCCACTGTCTCTCGTGCCCAATAACTCTAGGAGGCCCAGATCAATAAAGTGGTGCAGACAGGCTGCCCCACGAGGGAGAGGCAAAGCTCTCCCCAGCCCTGGGCGCCCGGCCCTCTGCCGACGGGCAGGCTGGAGTCAGCTCCGGGACTTCAGGCTTGCCTCAGAGGAGAAACGGGCTTTCCCAGCGCTCAGCAGTGCCGACACTGCTCACACACAGGCTGCCTCCTCGCCCTCACGTGACGGAAACAAGCAAGTCCCTCCATCACCCCAACGGCGGTGTGCGGAGGGGTCGGCAGGTGGGCAGCGACAGGTGGCCTGGGCCGCAGGGCAGCCACTGAACGCCCCTGTAGCCCTCCCCCACCCCACCGGCTCCTCCTTCCAGATCAGCCCATGTTTCGACCAGGGCTGAAAACCCCAGCTGGCTCTTCCTAAAGCCCGGACACTCATCTGGGGAGACAGGGCCCACCTCGCAGAATCCGCAGCTGCTGTGCTCTGTCCATTGCACAAAAAATCTCCACGCTGCCCAAGAAGGCCGCGTGTCAGGCTGCCCTGTTTGGCTAGGAAGAGTTGATCTGTACCAGCGTGAGCCAAAAGGACACGTGGGAATCGGAAGGAAAAAATCCTCTTTTCTGGGAAGATTGTAATCAAGACTGGAAAGGTGCGGGGATGAGGAAGGGGCCGTTCGGGGAAGGCCACTCAAAGCACAGGGACGCGGCTGGGAGTGTGTGGGGTACATTCAGGTGACTCTGGACGCGAGGCATGGCCTAATTCCGCCTCTGCCGTGTGTTCGGAGCAGTCTGTTTGTAAGTTGTTTCTTGGGAAGAGGGTACTGCAATTACCTTCTTCTCTTTGATTACACAGATGCAAGTACCTGCTTAAAAGGTGCTCCGTTCGGAACTGCAGAGAAAGCAGGACATACTAATAAGCAGGCACAAGCATGATCTTCCTCCCAGTTCCAGGTGCCCTCCTTCAATATTCCAACAGCTGAGACATGTGGACCAGAAGCCCGGCTTCCATTCCCACCCACAGGGCCTCCAAACAGGCTCCAAACAGGCCCAGGAGCCAAGGAGGCCCCTCCCTCGTCTGAGCACTACCAGCTACGGTTATAATTATCTGTGCCTTCTCTTCACGATCAGATTTTACACTCCTGAAGGGGACAGGCCTCATCCTATCTATGCTTATTTCTGCAAAGCATTCAGTTACGTGAACTACGCTGCGTAAAGTCACCTGCCCCCTAGAAAGTGATGGAGTAACTGATCTGCAGTTAGCCAGATAAAGAAGGGAGCACACGCTGGCTGGCTGTGCCTCTGATGGTGGTCAGACTAAAAATCAGGACAGGTTGCAGAGGAGCCCATCATTTCACAGGCTCTAAGCTGGGCCCACATCGATTCCACCAGTCAGCAAAATGGGGCTCCACTCACCTCCACAAGCAGGAGGTCAGTCACCACCACAAAGGCTACTTAAATCTCACTGAAGCCATATGGCCAAGTCCCTCAACTTTGCTAGTCCCAAATACTTAAAGGAGCCATTTACTGAAAAGTCAGCATAGCTTTTAAGCACAATATCACGTATTCATTCTAGCCATATTCTAGATGAGACTGTACCAAGCCTCGTTTGGATGCAATCCAGTACCTACTTAAACAGTTAAGCATAAGAAGAAAGAAAGATGGATAGATGGATGGATGGATGGATGGATGGAAGGAAGAAAGGGAAGAAAGGGAAGGAGGGAGGGAGGGAGGGAAAGAAAGCAGGCTGTGTAATGTTAGTGGACACTGAAAATAAATTAACTGTCTGAAATCAGCGATTAGTAATTGAGATCTCCTGATAGCAGTTACCATAGCTCTGTGTATACTTCAATACTAACCTCATCTATGTGAAAACATACGGAATTCAAGTGAGGTAACATTATATTAGATATTTATATTATTCAAGACTACATGAACTAGATAGCATAAGATTCCACCACTGATTATTCCACCGACAGTTTACAACACCATCATTTAATTTCCAGGCAAACAATCTGGATGTCAGAACTGAGATAAACATGTGCAACCTGAGAATTATTTCCAGAGCTTCAAAGTGGAACCATATCTCTGCTTAAAAGCCAAAACATGGTAAAATCTGATGTAAAGATGAGAAAATTCCTAACACCACAGGGAACTCAGAGTCTGGGGCAAGGTAACAGGAATCACTCAAGTTAGACGACACCAGTCAGCATCTCAGCCTGGGAAGCAGGCATTCCCCATCAAACTACAGAAGGCTCTGCATCCAGAATTCCTCCTTTCTTAATCTGCTTAAATTATCTTTTTTTTAAAAAAAAAACAAACAAACAAAACTAATGAGCACACTAGAAAACTTATCACTTTAAGTTGTGAAACCCACAGATATCCACTCAAGAGGATGAAACAGGAGGAAATTAAGCAAGTCTATGCCATAACCCATTGCTCCTAATCAAACTGTACAAACCACCTGTTCCGTATGTTATAATCCATCACTCCTCTTTAAATGGAAAAGGAATAAATACAACACATAAAAAAGTCTCTGTGCTGTATTCTGTCTTGTCCTACTAACACATGACAAATTCTAGGAGTTAGGTGGACAACCCTATTTACAGCAAGATGATTCACAAAACCCAGTGAATAAACATTTTCCAATTAAAATTAGGCATGGATATGGCTGTTTTAAAGTTCACAACTACTGGGTTGGCCAAAAGGTTCGTTCGTTTTTTTCCGTGAGATGTGGCTCTAGTAGCGCTGAGTGGCCTTTAACTTCATTCAAAACAATTTTGTTAGGTTGTACTGCGACAGCTGTTATTTCGGAGTGCATTTAAAAAAAAAAAAAAACTCATCAGAACTGGTGAATTTTTGTGTAGCCATTTTAATACTGAAGATGCAAGAAAAAAACAAGCAACATTTTGGGCATATTATGCTTTATTATTTCAAGAAAGGTAAAAACGCAACTGAAACCCACAAGAAGATTTGTGCAGTGTATGGAGAAGGTGCTGTGACTGATCGAACGTGTCAAAACAGAAGTGGTTTTCAAAGTTTTGTGCTGGAGGTTTCCCGCTGGACGATGCTCCATGGTCGGGAAGACCAGTTAAAGTTGAGAGCGATCCAATCAAGACATGAACCGAGAAGAGCCAACGTGAGGCCACGTGGGAGACAGCCGACATGCTCTAACCACCCAGATCAAGCTGTGAGAATCACGTGTACCGGCCTGCTTATGTGCACTGCTTTGATGACTCTGATGTTTGGGTTCCACGTAAGTTAAGCGGAAAAAACCTTCTTGACCGTATTTCCGCATGCAATTCTCTACTGAAACGTAATGAGAATGTTCTGTTTTTAAAACAAATTGTGACAGGAGATGAGAAGTGGATACTGTACAATAATGTGGAATGGAAGAGACTGTGGGGCAAGCGGAATGAACCACCACCAGCCACATCAAAGGCCGGTCTTCACCCAAAGAAGGTGATGTTGTGTATACGGTGGGATTGGAAGAGAATCCTCTATTATGAGCTCCTTTTGGAAGACCAAACGATTAATTTCAACAAGTACTGCTACCAATGAGACCAACTGAAAGCTGCACTCGATGAAAAGCGTCCGGAATTAGTCAACAGAAAATGCATCGTCTTCCATCAGGATGACGCGATACCTCGTGTTTCTCTGATGACCAGGCGAAAAGTGTTACAGCGTGGCTGGGAAGTTCTGATTCATCCGCCGTATTCACCAGACATTGCACCTTCGGATTTTCCACTTATTTCGGTCTTGGCAAAATTCTCTTCATGGAAAAAATTTCAGTTCCCTGGAATACTGTAAAAGACACCTGGAACAGTTCTCTGCTCAAGAAGACAAAACGTTTTGGGAAGATGGAATTATCAAGTTGCCTGAAAAATGGCAGAAGGCAGTAGAACAAAATGGTGAATACGTTGTTCAATAAAGTTCTTGGTGAAAATGAAAAACGTCTATTATTTTTACTTAAAAACCAAAGGAACTTTCTGGCCAACCCAATATTTTTGAAAAGCAAACAGGACAGGAAACAGGGCAAGAATGTGGGATAACGCTATTCAAACAACCTAGACACATTTTACATAATAACTAGAGGATAGAGAACTCCCAGGAAGACCCCAAATCTAGCCGCTTCTTAGCACCTTCACTTTTGCCTGTGCCATTTCAACAGGCTCCTGGATGACCTTGCTTCTGCTCTCAAGCTTCTCTGTCTCCCCTCCGGCAAATCACTGCCCACACAAAGCAGCCATCTATCTACCTGATGAAGTTGCTAAAACCCCTCCAGTGGCTTTCCAATATATTTAGAATCTCAAAATAGGTAAATCAGGGTATTTTCTCATTTTCATTTCTATTTTAAACAATTATTTCTAAAGGACTGCTTAAAGCAAAAACAACAACAGTTTAGAGTTACTAACATATAGAAGTAAAATCCCTGACAATAAATGTGCAAAGTACAGTAAGGAGCAATTGTTGTGAAATTCCTGCATTATACATAACGTCACAGAATACCATTTCAACGTAGATCACGGGAAGTTAAAGATGCATACTGTAGACCTTACAGTCACACTCTTCAATGTTGCAGCAACTAACCCAAGTGGCTATTTGTATTTAAATTATTTCAAGTTAAATATAATTAAATATTCCTTTCCCTCAGTTATACCAGCCATATGTCAAGCGCTCCACAGCCACTTGTGGCCAGCAGCTAGCATCCCGGACAGTGTAGACACAGCACGTTTCGTCACTGCTGGAAGTTCTACTGGCTGGTGCTGTGCTGGACAAACGAAATACACCATTAGGGTAGGAAACTGGGAAAAGGGAGACAAAGAACAAATGTAGAGAAGGAAAGCAATCAGCAAAATCGTAGAATAAAGTCAGCCACACTGATGGGCACATTAACTGCAACGTGCCAAATAAATGGGAGAGACTGGCGCACTGGATAACCACACCCTGTCTTCAAGAAACACACTTTAAAGAAATAGGTTAAAAACAAAAGGATGGAAAAGGGTACAGGCATACCTCAGAGATACTGCAAGTTCAGTTCCAGACCACCACAATGAAGTGACTGTCACAATGAAGCCAGTCACAGAAACGTTCTGGCTTCCCAGTGCATAGAAAAGTTATGTTTACACTACGTAGTCAAGTAACTGTGCAACAGCACTGTGTCTAGAAAAACAACGGACATACCTTAATTAAAAAATACTCTATTGCCAAGAAATGCTAACCATCACCTGACAATGTAGGGTGGCTGCAAACCAATTTGTAAAAACATGCAATATCTGTGAAGCACAATAAAGACACAAAAAGTGAGGTATGTTTGCCCGCACAGCACACAGAGACCGCTTATAGGACAGCTGGCAGTATCAAGTGAAAGCTAACTTCAGAATAAGAAAAATCACCAGGGATAAAGAGGGACGTTCATGCTGTTAAGGGGTCAGTTGATAAAAGGACATCATAACATCCTAAATGATTGGGTACTAGTAACAAATCTTCAAAACACATGAAGCAAAAACTGACAGAACTAAAAGGAGAAACAGACAAACCCACAATTAAGAGATTCCAACACTCCTTTCTGTTACTGACAGAATAAGGAGACAGAAAAACAGGGAAGATAAGGAAGACCTGAACAACACTATTAAAACAGCCTGACCCAACATACATCTAGAGCAGACTGCACACAACCGAACAGTCTTTTCCAATGCACAGGGAACACCTGTCAATATGGACCACGTATGGAAATTAACACATTTCTAAACAGCCCACGAGTCTGAGAAGGAAACGGAATGGAAATTATAATATAGCTCAAGTTGAGTAATAAAAGCAAACCATACGAAAATCTGTGGAATGCTGCTAAAATATTGCTCAGAGGATAATTTACAGCTTCAAACACATTATTACAAAAGAAGAAAAGTCTACTACCAACGACCTAAGCTTCTAATTTAGAAAAAGAAGAGTTAAAATTAAATCTAAAGAAGAAAGAAGGAGATAATAAGAAATAGAAATCCATAAAACATGAAACTGAAAAAGGCAACAGAAGAAATTCATAGGCAAAAACTGGTCTCTGAAAAGATAAAATTGGTAAACCTTTAACAAGACCAATCTGGAAGGTGAAAGAGAGAGAAGTACTAAGGAATGAAGAAAAGGATTGTAGAACGAGGGCATCATGACCTCAAAGTAGTAACTAAGACGATGCTGAGGGAGTGTTACGAACAATTAATGCCAATAAGTTCATCAACTTAGATATTAAACAAGTAGTTAATAACCTTCCCATAAAGAAAATTCTAGGCCCAGATGCTATCAAACACTTAAGGAAAAATACCAATCCTAAATAAGCACTTTGAAACAGCAGAGAAAGAAGAAATACTTCCCAGTTCATTTTATGAGGCCAGTAATTACCCTGATAAATAAAGCCTGAGAAAGCTATTGTAAGAAAACTACACCCAGGGATAAACCCACACACCTCTGGTCACCTAATCTACGACAAAGGAGGCAAGAATATAAAATGGAGAAAAGACAGTGTCTTCAATAAGTGGTGCTGGGAAAACTGGACAGCTACGTGTAAAAGAATGAAATTAGAACACTCCCTAACACCACACACAGAAATAAAGTCAAAATGGATTAAAGACCTAAATGTAAGGCCGGACACTATCAAACTCCTGGAGGAAAACACAGGCAGAACGCTCTTTGACATAAATCACAGCAAGATCTTTTTTGATCCACCTCCTAGAGTAATGAAAGTAAAAACAAAAATAAACAAATGGGATCTAATGAAACTTAAAAGCTTTTGCACAGCAAAGGAAACCATAAACAAAAACAAAAAGACAACGCTCAGAATAGGAGAAAATATCTGCAAATGAAGCAAATGACAAGGGATTAATCTCCAAAATATACAAACAGCTTATACAGCTCAATATCAAAAAAACCCCCCAAACAACCAAATAATCCAATCAAAAAATGGGGGGGGAGATCTAAATAGACATTCCTCCAAAGAACACACAGAGGGCCAACAAACATACGAAAAGATGCTCAACATCACTAATTATCAGAGAAATGCAAATCAAAATTACAATGAGGTATCACCTCACACCGGTCAGAAAGGCCATCGGCAAAAAATCTACAAACAATAAATGCTGGAGAGGGTGTGGAGAAAACGGAACCCTCCTGCACTGTGGGTGGGAATGTAAATTGGTACAGCCACTATGGAGAACAGATGGAGATTCCTTACAAAACTAAAAATAGAGCTACCATATCACCCAGCAATCCCTCCTCCTAGGCCTATATCCGGAGAAAACCATAATTTGAAAGGATGCATGAACCCCAATGTTCACTGCAGCACTATTTACAATAGCCAGGAGATGGAAGCAACCTAAACGTCCATCGACAGAGGAATGGATAAAGATGTGGTACATACGACAGAGTATCAGCCATAAAAAGGACCGAAATGGTGCCATTTGCAGAGACATGGACGGACCTAGGGATCGTCATACAGAGGGAAGTAAGTCAGAAAGAGAAAAACAAATACCATGTAATATCGCTTGTATGTGGACTCTAAAAAAAAAAGGTACAGATAAACTTATTGGCAATGCAGAAATAGAGTCACAGATGTAGAGAACAAACTTATGGTTACCAAGGGGGGTGCGGTGGGATGAACTGGGAGATCGGGAGACACATATACACTACTACGTATAGAAGATAACTAATGAGAACCTACTGTTTAGCACAGGGAACCGTACTCAATGATCTGTGGTGACCTAAATGGGAAGGAAATCTAAAAAAGAGTGGATATATGTATATGTATAACTGATTCACTTTGCTGTACAGCAGAAACTAACACAACATTGTAAAGCAGCTATACTCCAATAAAAATTAATTTAAAAAACTACAAATATCCCTACTGAACAGTACAATAATTCTTAGTTCTTATTTAATTCTTAAAATATGAGCAAATACATAGCAGCATTATTTGTATATTTGTTTCTACGTATATAGAAATCATGCTGGAATTATACACACTCACACATACATACACACAGAGAGAGATGGTGGGGAGGTCTATTGTGTGTGTTTATTTCTCAAGGCAAACGACATTTATTACAAGCAGGAAAGGTTTGTTAAACCTTAAAAAATCAGCAAAAAATCAGTGTATTTCCCATATTAACAACAAAAGAAAGAAACCACACAAACATTTCAACAGATGCAAAAAAAAGGCATCTGACAAAAATCATACACCTTTCCATGATAAACTCTTAGCCTACAAGAATAGAGCAGAACCTCTTCAACCTGATGAAAGGAATGTACAAAGAACCCATCATTATATTTACTGGTAAAATACTGGGGCTTGACCCCTAGACCAGGACCAGGGAAGGGCGTCCTCTCTCACCACTCCTGCTCAGTGTGATACGCGGATCCCAGGCGGTACGATAAACCAAGGAAAAGAAGGCACACAGCTTGTAAGGGAAGAAGTAAAACAATTCTCAGACAAGGTGATCGTGTACGTGGAAGACTCCAAAGAATTCTAAAAAAAAAAAAAGCGACTAGAACTAACAGATGTATTTAGTATATTCACAGAATGCATGACAAATTTACAAAAAGCTCCTGTATTTTAGTCACTAGCAAAGAAAAACTGGAAATTGAAATAAAAATACAACATTTAAAAAGAATCAAAAAACACGTGAAAAACTTTCAGATAAATTTAAGAATACATACACCCCAAATCACTAAATAAGAAGACAAATAGGGACTTCCCCGTGGTCCAGTGGTTAAGACTCCGTGCTTCCACTGCAGGGGGCACAGGTTCGATCCCCGGGGGTGGGGTGGGGGGACTGAGATGCTGCATGCCCCGCAGCGTGGCCTAAGTAAATAAATAAAAGCTTTTAAAACAAAAAAAAATAGAGAGAAAGACAAATAGACATACTATGATCACAGATCAAGATTCAGGAAAGTGTGAAATCTCTCTCCAAACTGACCTATAGATTGAATACAATCTCAATCAAAATCACATCAGGCTTTCTGGGGTACAAATTAGTTAAGCTTATTCCAAAATGGAAATATGTACAAAGAACCAAGAGCACCTAAAACAATTTTGAAAAAGATGACCAAATTTGGATGACTTGTACTAGGACACCAAGACTTCCTATAAAATATAACCATCAGGGCTTCCCTGGTGGCGCAGTGGTTGAGAGTCCGCCTGCCGATGCAGGGGACACGGGTTCGTGCCCCGGTCCGGGAAGATCCCACATGCCGCGGAGCGGCTGGGCCCGTGAGCCATGGCCGCTGAGCCTGCGCGTCCGGAGCCTGTGCTCCGCAGCGGAGAGGCCACAGCAGTGAGAGGCCAGCGTATGGCAAAAAATAAATAAATAAATAAAAATAACAATCAAGGCAATGAGGTGCCGGCATGAGGACAAATGGAAAACAATATAATCCAGAGCTGAGAAACAGACCCGTGCGTATATGGTCACTGTGATAACGCGACCAAGGCAATTTAACGGTGAAAGTACAATGGTGCTGGAATAACTGTACATGCAGATGGCACTGTACACACTTATGGAAGAAAATGAGCCTCACAGCACACGCAAAAATGAAGCAAAATGGATCACAGACCTAAATGTAAAGTTATGAAATATATAAAACACAATATAAGAGGAGAGAGACTACTGCAAGCTTAGCCTCAGAAAATAGTTCTTAGATAGGAGACTCAAAGTCCAAACCATCTAAGAAGTTGACAGAACAGACTTTATAAAAGTGAAAAATTTCTGCTCTTAAAATGATGCTGTTAAGAAAATGAAAAAATAAGGCACAGACTGAGAGGTGATACTCTCAATACACTTATCTGACAAAGACTTGTATGCAGAATTTTAAAAAAGTTCTTGGAATTCAACAGTAAGAAACAGCCCGATGAAAACAGAAGGGGGGGGATCTGATGAAACACTTCATAAAGAATGCCCCATAAGCCACAAAAAGATGCTCAACCTCATCAGTCATCAAGGCAAATGCAAATTAAAACTACGATGAAATTCCACTCTACTCCTGGTCAAACTGCTAAAATGTAAAAACCTGATAATACCAAGTGCTAACAAGGATGTGGAACAACTATTAACTCTTAACTCATTGCTAGCGGTAACGCAACATTGTATAACTGCTTTGGAAAAGTTTAGTCATTTCTTATAAAGTTAAGTATACTTACACTATGATCCAGCAACTTCATTACTGGGCATTTGCCCAAGGTAAAGGAAAGCACATGTCCACATAAAGATGTCTACATGCATGTTCACAGCAGCTTTACTCATAAACAGGCAGAAAACTGGAAACAGCAGGAGGGTCCACCAACAGGAGAACAGGTAACCACATTGTGATTCCCCACACAACACTGCTCAGCAATGAAGACTATACTACTGATGCGGCAGCGTGGATGGATCTCAAAAATCATTAAGCTGAGTGAAAGAATGGGGGCACTAAGATACGCTTATGATTCCATTTGTATACGATTTCAGGAAAGACAAGTCTCGTTAACTAACTAATGATTACCTGGAGCCAGGGATATGGGTCTCGGCCAGGGCAGGACACAAAGGAACCTTTCGGATTAGTGATTAAAGGAGTGTATTCATTTGGCAAAATTCATTAAACTGCAGCCTTAATGCGGACATTCTGTGTAAAGGATACCTCAGTAAAGGTGATATTTTAAAATATAAACAAATACTGAAATCTAGTTGCGTTTTCAAACAGTGGTGTGGTTATAAATTCTGAAACTACTTTCTTTGTATTCGAATCTTGAGCTAGTGACTGAGGACAGTATTGAGGATAGTGGAAACCGTATTCTCACTATTACAGAAAAGAGTTACCAATATGGAGAGAAAGACATCTAGAATTTACTGTGAGGGACTGAACTGGAATAGGAGGCACATTGTTAACTCATGGTTTTTAAAAGCTAGATAATGGTAGAAACAAATATATAAATAAGTACACGTATACGCATATGTGTTTATACATACACACAAATTTCTCAGCTCTTTTGGCTAAAAATATCTTGAATGCAAGTTCTCAAATGTGGCAATGCTATATCCACAAGGAGCAAAAATGGCTTCTTTGTGGAAGGATGAAAAATCTAAGCTACAACAACGGTGTGCGGCCTGACAGCAAGCCCCCAGCACAGGAGCAAACACACAATGTGACCTGTGGTGTGAACACCGCACGTGGGGGCGGTGTGCTTAGGCGAAAATGCCTAGACTCCTCGGGGGTGATAATGAAAGAACCTGGTCTGGTGGCCACGGCACACTCGGCGCCGTGAGCAGGCCCAGCCCACAGACACTGGCTGCTTTGGGGGGCTAAATGCAATTATCCACTGAAGAAAACCAGGATTCCACAGCGAAAAGGCTGATTTCCTAACTGAGATGGGGAAAACATGACAAAAACCTGGATCATCTTACAACACCCAAAACCAAGGATGTGCTCCTTAGTATGACACGAGAGCCATCCTAACATGTTCCCACTGGCTGATCCTGGACAACCTGACCATCAGAATAATTAATTATAACAGTGAATTAAAACCCAGTAAATAAAAGATCCACGAGTCCACAGTGACGTGAATCCATCAATGATGGGGGAGAAGGGCAAGCCAGCCCTCACAGAAGGAAGGATGAGCTTAGCCATGGGTGCGTGGCAAATCCAGGGAGTGAAACGTTCACGGGTGGAGGTTACGAGATTCCAAGAATCTCCCTCACGACTGGCACTTTTGCAGGGGACGCCAACCTCACCGAGAGAGCAGACTTTACCTCACCGACATCAGGATAAAGTGGCAGGTGTACTGAGGAGGCCACGACATCACCTCCAGGGTCTTCCTGCTCAAAACTTGTGACCGATCGTGACCACACAGCAGCAACTCCAGCTGAGGGAGATCTCACACTGTCACTGGCTTACAGTCTCCAAAGGTTTCAAGGTCATAAAGAAAATTGGGAAACAGTGGCAGATTTAAGGCAATTAAAGGGACATGGCAACTACATGGACTGCACTGATGGAGGGGATCCCGCTCTGGGGAAACCGAGAGGCTGCTGGGACAGGTGACGAGGCGGGACGAGGGCTGTGGATGAGATACTACTGTAGCTACGGTAACGTCCAGATTTTCATCACTGTATTCTGGTTATGTGGGAGAATGCTGTTCTTAGGAATTATACACCGGAGTATTGGAGAAGGGCAGAGTAGATCTTGAGGAAATTGGTAAGCTCAGCAACAAAGATCTATTTGAAAAAACTCCTTCCCTGCAGAATGAGCCCAAAGAAGAGGTGAAAACTGGCAGTGCCCGAGGACGGGAGCACGGGCTTACTAAGCTGACCGCTGGCTGACTCTGCGTAGCACTGACATGGTCAGGTGCCCAGGTGGACCCTCCACTTGAGGATGTGGTGTTCCCAGCTTGTGCGGCTGATTTTCTCCTGGGGCTACCTTAAGCATCCCTTTCTAGGGGCCCCTCTCCAACTCCTTCTCAGACAAGGTTATGTTTCCACAGCACCCTAGTTGTCACTGGCTCAACTTAATACAGTTTTAATTAATGAATGGTGTAATTCCTCCAACGTGGCCGTAAGTCCCATGCAAAGATGAACGCATCTGTCTGGTCCACTGCTGTGTATGTGATACCTGCCATAAGGTGTGGGACTTGCCAGCACTTAATCAACTAAAATGAAAACTTAGTGGAATGTGCGAGAGAAAGCTAATAAAAATAATGACGACAAAAAATATCCTTAAAGAAAAGTCTTTAAAAAAAAAAGTCTTTAGGGATACAAAGTAAGTTCTATTAATGCAACTCTAATTTCTTTTCCCAGTCAGGGCTCTTTGAACACCCGAGTCCTAACCCCATCTCCGTACAAACTGGGCATTCTGAGAAACTCCAGCAATGCCGCAGACCGGGAATCACTGACAAAACCGAGCAGCCGGCCTCCAAGGGCGCCCCTCACACCCAGGAGGGCAGGGCATGCACGGGACTGCACAGTCGCTACTGGGAGGGAGGGCGGGCCCCCAGTGACCCTCCCTGGAGGCCGGCTGGAGAGACGAGCAGGTTAAAAAGCTGCTGGGGCTCTCGACTAGAGGACCCGAGCGGCCAGGGCCAGGAGGCACAAATAAACACCACCTCTGCCCAGCAGAAAGAGGGGCACTTCGGGAAGAAGCAGTGCTTCCAGGAGTCTCTGCTAGTGCAGAGGGGAGAGAGGCAAGGACGGACTCACAGTGGACGATGAGAAAAGGAGGCCAAGGACCTTCCCCTCCTAAGCTGGTTCAGACGCTGTCCCCCGAGCAGCCTTGCTGGCATATCGCAGCCTGTGCACGAAGGAAGCCCCGTACCATTCCAGCCCAGGGCAGGGCCTCCGTCCGTGCCCACCTCCGCTTCTCGTCCTTCCCCCTCCCACCCCACCTGACTTGTCCTCCAGGGCACGGGAGGGCCCCTGCGTAGCAGCAGCTGTCCCTCCGGGCACGGCTGCCTCGCCAGCCTGGCGTCTGTCTTCATGGTGGGCATCGCAGCTCCAGTCCACGCTTCCACCTTCCACGTGGGACACCCCTGCTCCCAGATCCTATCACCACACCGTTAATCACACAGTTAACTAGAAGATGGGGCTAAGCCCATTTTGCTAACTGTAGAAGCAGCCTGTCACCCACCTGCAAACCAAAGACTCTGCAGCGGCCGCCAGCAGAAGCCCGTGTTCCTCCTCCCCAGTCTGGAGCAAAGCCCTGGAGCCCACCCACGCCCACCTCCCACTGCCAGATGCCCTGCTGGCGGCAGCCTTTAATGTCTAGGCCCCCCCGCCCCTCCCCTCCCCTCCTCAGCAGCTTTACTGTTGAGGCCTCCACACACAAATGATCCTACGCGCCGAAGCCCAGGCCACCTTCCTCGCCAGAACGGATGTGACACTGTGCTGCGCGGGTGCTGGGGGGACAGACCCGGTCCCTGCCCTCCCGTCAGCCTCAGTGGAACTGCTCTCCTGCAAAATAACGCCAACCCAAGTTCAACAAAGCTGCGTGCGCAGAAGGTGGGCACTGCTCACGCTGGGGGTTAAGGAAAGCGTCCTGAGGGTGAGACGTGCTCCTGGAGACAGGCAGGCTGAAGCCAAAGACAACTGTCTCCGTGAAGAAACTATGCAGTGCAGTCACCAGCAGTGGGGATGTTTTTGCCCTCCACCATCAGATGACTCAGGACATTTACAGAAGATCAACTTGCAGAGCTTAGACATCTGAATAAAATCTCCATCCCCAGCCTCACCCTAGACTACGGCACAAAGAGGAAGAATAAGCCCTAAGTCTGTACACGTCAAGGAGCATGAACCTCCGTGCTGCAGGGCTGCGGGAGGGGTGGCACACGCTCCTCCGGACCGAGGGCGGGCTTTCCCTTGCAACTAAAGTTAGGAAGCAAACCCGATTTCTAGGAAAGAGAAACAAGTGGGAAATGAGTTTTGCTTAAAATCACAGCTGCCGATACAGGCCTTTCACTCTGCGCACGAAAGAAAATGCTGTTTATGTCAAAGGCAAGAAATATATAACCTTTTCCCTCCTTTCCTTCGTTCCACACGCACACAAAATCCTGCAAATCTCTACTCAATTGAAAGCAAAAACATTCACTTCATGAGTAAGGCTTAAAACAGGGAGGGGGAAGACAAGCACAATGGGAGCCGGGAGCGTAAACAGGGCCGGGGAACACGCAGAAGCACTGCGGAGATGCTGCAGAGGGGCCTTCCCAGCCCACATTTGAGAACCGTGAGCCTTCAGCACCGGGCCTGGAATGCACCACATACTGAAGTCTGGTGTCAATTTAAATGCATTGAACACCAGAAAAATGCCCCCAACCAGGGCTTCAAACTTGTACAGCACATTTCCACTCAACCCAACTAGATTGCCTGTCACATCTGACACGGCTCGTCAAAAGTTATCCTTCACTGCTCATGGGCAACATCGAGGTCAAAAGACCAAGTACAATGGTCCAACCCATCCCCATTTTTTTCCTTCAGAGCAGCAGATGCTGAACTCTAAAATGACAAGACAGAGCAGCTTGAAGCGGCTGCCAAAGAAACAGAAGCTGCCCAAGGCCGCTGGTCTCAAGTAGAAAACGCAGTCGGTGTGCGCACGTCAGGGTGAGGACCCCTCTGACAGTCTCACACAAAGAAGCCACAGCCAGCACACGGAGCTCGGAGGGCTCTGCACCTGGCAGCAAAAGAAGCCCGCAAGCCCAGAGGGCTGCAGGGGAGGACCAGCCCCAGAGGCGGCGCCGGCCTGACGGCACCTGGTCCACACGAGCATGGCGAGCCCCACACCTTCCTCGTGGAAGCACCCATCTCAAAACCCCACCGCAGTTCAGGCCGAAAAAAAGCAGCAATTCTGACACAGGCTACAGCACGGATGAACCCTGAGGACATGACACTGAGTGAGACGAGCCAGTCACAAAAGGACGTCTTCTATGTGGCACGAGAGCAGTCAGATTCCCAGGGACAGAAGCAGGATGGGGGCCCGGGGAAGGGGGCTGGGGAGCTGCTGTTGACAGGTAGAGTGTTTCAGCTGGGGATGATAAAGAAGTTGCGGAGACAATGGTGGTGACGGCTGCACACCATGAAAGTACTTCATGCACTGAGCTATACGCTTAAAAATGGCAAAGACAGTAAATATTAGGTTATTTGTATTTTTACCATAGTAAAAAAAAAACAAACACTTGTTCACTATGAATTAAAAGCAAAGTCGTGGACGTCAACCGTGTCTTTCATGTATGTGCTCCCTTTTGCACAAAAAGAATCCAGGCTCTGCTGGGAGGTGAAACGGGGAGGACCGGGCGCTCTGGCGTGGCCTCTGCGCATCCGCCCCGGAGCCTCCTGATGCCTGTGGCCGAGAGACACGGCGCGTGGGTCTGTGGCACCAGCATCACTTGAACAGTCGTGTGTGTGTGTAATGCGGAGGGGGTGCTCGATAATTTAGACGGTAAATAGTTTAGACCTTTTCATATTAGAAGAAACACTGATATTTCACCATTTCAAAATAGAAGATGGCATGTCGCGACATGGCACGTTTGGGGGTTAGCCCACCGTACCCCCAGAGCCAGGGAGGGGGCAGCAACCTTCCCCCAGACACGGGGAACCTCAGAGGGCAAGTCAGATGCAGACACATACCTGTCCCAGCAATCCAGACAGGCAAGGAAAGGGGCCCCGTGGCTGGGGGCAGGGCCCAACTGAGTCCAGGTCCACCCAAGCGCCCAGGCCACATGGACAACGCTAGAATCTCCAGGCGAAACATGGCCCAAGTACGCCGCCTCTGTTTTCTATTTTAATCGTTAGGAAGCAAAGAGCATTTGTTACCTATCTGATTCCTTCAAAATGACTTCCTCTTGGTTTCATTCTGCATACCAGTCCTCAGGGAGCTCTCTTCCCTGTTGGACCCAAGATATTAAACAAGGTTCAATTTTCACGTGACTCTTCCAGGACAGACCCTGAAGGCCCTGGCCGGTTCCAGTCTCCCTGTGCCACGATGTTCCAAAACAGCTTGTAGCATGGTTTCCCTACCCCAGTGCAAAAAGGGATTAAAAAATAATATAAGAAATAAAATAATGTTTCAGACAGACTGGCCCCCCTGCAGGAGGTCTGCAGCTATGTGTCTGGACTCAAGTTATAACAGGGTGTGTAACCATTTTAAGTATGGCCCAAACAGTGTTAAAGGATGTTATCAAGGCTTTGACCGGAACCACGCGAGGACAGAGTAGGCGCACTGCTCCCGATGCACGGGGCTGGCAGCGAGGTAAGGGCCCAGAGATACCTGGAGCTGGTGTGAGGGTCTCAGGCAGCCGGAGGCCAAAATGAAGGGCTCCCTCAACAAAATGCCCAATGAAATTATTCCAAAACAGTGGGATGGTAAGTACCTTACCTGCATATCATTAAAGGTTAAGAGTCACTAGGCTCTGTGGCCAGCACAGCTGCCCTGGAAACCGTTTACATGCACACGGGGGCCACCAGCCAGCGGGGATGTGGGGAAAGCAGCTCGCTTGCCAGGTGACCCTGCGCATGACAACTCATGTGTGCAGCATGTACTGGTGCGAGCAGGTAGAAAATGGGACGGAGACACACGTTTCAACATTTAAACTGCGGTGCCTGCCCAGACTGCTTCTTCAGGGCCTGCCCACCGCACCCCAGAGCTCAGGAGGGTTTAGAGCTGCATCCCTTGCTGCTGCCCCTGTGCGAGAAGCATCTCATCCACAGCTGCGGTCCTCCCAGAGGGCAGTCAGGGGCCGACACCCGACTGACATGGGGAGCCCCAGGCCCGAGTCCCGGCCTCAATTTGCAATGACTCTGAGGCCACTGCAGCGCCAGAGCTCCCTACAGCTCCCTGTGACCTCACGTCCAACCAGGTGACTGTGCAGAGTCCCTGGCTTCCCGCTGTCCAGCCTTGCCTTTCACACTTGCTTCGAGGGTGTGTCTCAGGAGTCCTCCCCAGTGTGTCATCTGCACGCAACTTGCGCCTGAGCTTGTTTCCAGTGAACTCCGAGACAAGCCCCTTTTACGTCTGTGGTTTGGTGCATTCATTCACTCTATGCACTATAAAGACTGCAAAATAAAAAGTAACTAAAGGCTGAAATACCAAAGCCTAAGAATTAGAGGCACAGGGAACTACTGCCCAACACCCCGTTACCCGGAACCTTCACATTTCATTTATTCAACAGGGACTCTGTACCTACTGTGTGCCAGACACTATTCTAGGCTCACAAGACACATCAGTGAGTCAAACAGGCAGAGGGGCTGTCTTCATGGAGGCTGCACTTCAGTGGGAGAGGACAGGCAAACAAGTAAATCATGAATTATATGCGAGACTGGGGCTTTGCAAACTTTCCTACAGGAAAGTCATTCCTCGGTATCCACAGGAGATGGGTTCCAGGACTGCTCACAGATACCTAAACCTGAGGACGCTCAAGCCCCTTGTATAAAGTGGTGCAGCACAGCTGGTCTCTGTATCCTCTGGTCCTCGGCTGGTGGAACCTCGGTAGGTGCAGACCCGTGAGTGTGAAGGTCTGAGGGTTGATTGTACTACATATTTTAAGCTTGCAGGTCATTCTGTCTTTATTACAACTGCTCAACTGTGGCGTCGTAGCAAAAGGCAGCCATATATGAACAATGTTCGTGGTTGTGTTCCAATAAAAACTGTATTTACAAAAACGGGTAGCCAGCCTTCAGCCTTAGATGGCAAACTCCTATTCTAGGTGGTTAAAAAAAATAAAAAAAGAGCAGGAGACAGAGATCAGGAGTGCTATGGTGGGGACGGGGATCATTACTGCACTTGGCAGAGGACTCAAGGAAATGATGGGCAGCTATGTGAACGGGTGCAGTGATCAAGTGTTCCAGGCAGGGGGAACAGCACACGCAAAGGCCCTGGGGTAGAGCATACTTGGCAAGTTCAAGGGACAGCCAGGAGGGCAACACTGCTGGAGCAGAGGGTGGGGGAAGCTGGAGATGAGTTCAGAGAAGGGTTGGGGCGGACTGGCCGATCACATGGGCCCTGCAAGGTGTTTTAAGGCCTCTGGCTTTAATACAATCATGATGAAATTTACAAAGATTAAGGTGAAATTATTATAAGATGATGGTGTCTTGAAAAATCAATATACTCTAACATTAAAAATATCTTGATACATTCTAAGTCTTTGAAAATTCTAATTCACACAGACCATAGGATAACTCTAGCTGGGATATTTCAACACATGAGAACATATTCCCAAATAATCCAAACAACAGTTCACCATATATGGAAATACCTCCGAATCTAAGGCACTCAGTTCTGCCCGTAGCTTCCGATTCACCTCCTTTGCTTTTCAACACACAAGTCACTTGGAGTCTCGCTGCCCCTGGATTTTCAACCTTCCTCTTGCTGCCAAGCTTCTGGGACTCTTTCTAAAGGCCTCGCTCAGACACAGCCTCTGACAGCAGCCGTCCAGCCAGCCACTCCCGTGGCGCCTCCCCAAAGAAAACCCTGAACGAGGCCTCCTTTTCGCGCTCTGTCACACTCTGCGCGTCACTCGGTGAAAGCACTCAGACATCTGCCTCCTCAGGAACAAGTTCTGGGAGGGGAGGGAGCGGGCTGCTTGTCCCGGCCCTTGCTGGTGGCATGAAGGTATCAGCTTAAAGCACAGAACTTCACGTACGCCGGTACTCACTTCACCATCTTCTGGCACACGGGTCTGAAAGGAAGCGGGGTCCCCCCCACCCCCGAGCAGCTAGCCCAGCACTGCTCCTGACTGCCCTTCACCCTGGTGGTAACGTGGCCCGTCTGGTCACCCAAACAGACCACAGCCGCCCAGTCTGTGCGATGCATCTCTATGACAACAGAAGACTTGGCTGAAGCCAGGAATGGGGTGGGTGAAGAGGGTTACGGATAATCTGCCCCTCTGAACCAAACCCCTATTTGCCTCTCAGAATCGTTTCCCGCTTGTATTACCGCTGCTGTCACATACACAGCCCTGCCCTGCAAGAAACTCACTCAGCACCACTCAGACTGGACCTGCTTAGGAGAGACCTAAGGGGCTCCGAGTGCAGAAAACACTGTGTCTTCTTGCTGCCGCTCGCTGGCTGATGACACAGGAGCACGCTCCTCAAAGGGACATTGTGCATTAGTTAAACACGCTTTATTTCCCTTACATCCATGCTACATCTCATTCTAAACAAGCGGCAAAGGAAAAATTAACCAAGACCCACATCTAGCACGTGAGATAAAAGTGAAAGGAGACAGAGAATGAAACACCAGCAGAGGGACACAAAATGGGTCTTATCCCCACACTTTAAAAAGTTCCTATGTTCTCACGCTGAACCCTCCCTCGCGAAAATAAAAACAAATACGGAAAACAGCTGAGATAATTATTGTACCCGTAAACGTTTTCCACGGAATAACACAGAAGAGATAGGCAAGAAGGTGACGGAACAGACTATTAAGGAGAAAACCTAAACCGGAGAGCATATAATTACATGCAAAGAGCTTATGCCTTATTTTAATATAAATAAAACTTTTTAAGCGTAAGATAAAAAGCCATGCCTCAATACACCAGCTTTCCGATAGAATACACTCCATTCAAGCGACTCTCCTAATTTCAAAACAATGTTATTTGCTTTATTTCAGAAGTCCTATTATTTATACATTTTACGATGGATGAGAGCAAAGAGGTTCAGCACCTCTCCTAGGGAGAAACCCGGCCTCACGACACAGCTGCAGTGGGAATGTGGAACTCCTCCCCTCTCCCTCCCATCACAAGCTAGCTCTGTGCCTAACTTCAGCAGGGCTCTCCGCGTGGAGACTATTTCCACACTCTGCTCCGGGCTAAACATTCTTCTGCGTGTGCTAGTGAATTCCAGCCTCTTTAACATCTGAGAACGAATTACTGACAAGTCATTTTTTGCCCCGTATTGCACGTCGACGTGGCAACCCTGCTTTTTTTCTATTATAAACATGTGCTGCACCTCGGCTCCAAGTCGTTTTGGATGCTGATACAAGATTCATAATGGCTGTCAGAATCTGCAATTTTCCCTTTTGTTTTATGAGGTCAGGCAATATCGCATGCACTGATATATTCCATTTTCCCAGCTGAAAACCTTCTCATTTGAGCCCGACAGGTTGGGGGAGTCATGATTTTGCAACCTCGCATGTGAAACACGGCGCGAGGGGGCAGGTGGCTAACCCCACGCTCTCCTCTTGCTCTTGTCCACTGGCAACAGTAAATTAAACTGTCAAAAATGGAATTGTCCTGTCATCAACAAAGCTATCGCTTCGCAAGTATTGCAACATCAGATATATTTCTAATTCTGCATTTCCCTGCACCTGTAATTTCATCAGAAATTCGCACTGGACCATGGTGAGAAGCTGTCCAAGGGACACTGGCATTGTGAATTCCTTTAGAGGTTTGACGTGGCATTTCAAAGACGGAAATTAATGAACAATTCCGGCAATTTGTAATATATATAAAAAGGCTGCTCAGTGTGAGGTTCTGACCTTCAGCGGGACCCTTCAAAAGGGGAGAAATGCTAACGTGGGTATGACACGCTGCGTAGCAGAGTGAAAGGAAATTACACACAAGTTACTCTGCAAACAAAACAAAGCAAAATACAAACAGTCCAGCAACAGCCAATCCCCCTGAAAATTACTTAATGGTCACCGCGACCCGTGACCTAGATCGCTACTAAAATGTTTAAGATCAGGAATAAAATGAGACCTCTTCGCAAGTGATCTGATGTAAAATGGAACTTCAGTCCTCAAGCTGAGTGGCACCAGACGGTCCGCTTTAACCTGAGGTATGACCCAAACGGTTCTGGTTTCGCTCAGGTGATGCTTCCTCGGGTTCTCCCGCAGGAGGAGAAGTCACTGCCCGCTTCCTCCGCAGGACGTGGATGTGGCTCCAGGGCTCCTTCAAGATGCCTCACTCTTACTGTTTCTGCCCACAGATCTGCCTGGACTGCACTGCCAATAAGTGACTCCCTTGTAAGTTGAACAAAAGTCAGGAACCTTCTGGCTGCTACCCACACGATGCCCCTGCTCCGGAGCCTCACTCAGCAAGTGGGTGATGAGTCCTCTGAGCAGGCTGCACTGTAAAAACGGGCTTCTCTAACCTATTTCAAAATAACAGAAAGTCACGCGTCTGGTTGTTATTAATTAAATATTGCGATCAAGTATCGTTATAGATTATCTCTACAAAAATTCATTGCTTATCAATCATAACACTCAGGACAGAAAGCTAAATTGAGATGAGGAATCATTTCACTGCTTAATACAGTCAAAGTGACTCAATATTCCTTTATTAATTCTCATTTAATATCACTTTAAATTGCTGCCATTATTATCCTACCGTAGACGAAAGATTCTGTGTAATTAGTCTGTATTAAGCCCTTTTTATTTATAAGGGGCCAAATAAACAAACCCACTTTAATTACCTGGGCCCCACAATATTGATCTGAGCATCAAAATTTAATATGACTTTATTTCAAATTTCCATATGACTAGTATTTAAATTTGTTCCAGCAATAACAATTTTGCCCGCACAAATGGCTTTTCATTCAAAGTATGTAAATGAATGCCTAGCGCTGGGGAGCCAGAGGCTTCCTGCGCCCACAGCATGTTTACCGAGACCTCAGGGGCCTCCTTGCTCCGCGCTTTGCTCCCTAATGCGGCAGGAAAAGCCACCAATTACCAAAAGAGACAAAAGTCAACGAAGACAGGGAGTCTTCTCCCTCCCAAACCATGTTCTCTCCCACTTCGGTACATGGTGTTAACGACATACAAATTTTGGGGTCATTAAGTATAAACAGGCGCGGAAAGCCAGACAGGCAGGAAGGCGGGATGTGCGGACGTCAGCACTTCAAGGGCTCTCCTAATCCCACAATGCAAGTTTCAGCATTATTGTCTCCATTTAACTTGCATTAGTACCTGGCACCTTGATTACACTGTTGGGCGGTAATCTTCGCCTGCACATGCCATCATTACTTATGTCAAGCCTCTCGAGTTGTTATGAATACTATGTTGTTTTACGAGAGAGAGGAAATTAGTGCCAGTCCCCTAGAGTTCTGGGTGCTTAACACTGAAGCACTACGCGGCCCTCGAAAATCCCACAACAAATCCTTGTTTAGTGCCACATGGAGATAAGGACTTTGCAGCAACATTGGAGCATAAATAACTCATGTCCCTCTTTATTTGTAAATGTCAAAAAAAAAAATCGCTGTTCTTGAATGTTGCTTTTCATACAAACACAGCAGACAGAAGCTGTCTTCGTAGCCGTGTGAGCACACACCAGCTGAGTGAGGCGTTCTGACTCAGGCTGCAACCCCACGCTAAGACGCGAAACAAAGAAACGTCCACAACATGTGTTTGAGGATTACCATAAAATGCTGTTTTGGATGTATTTTTAATAAAAATGAACTTATCAAATCCAGGGGAAACACGTCGTGGTAACATGAGCCTTTCCTCCAGAGTACAATAAAGCAGAAAAAAATGGCGCCCCACATGGATTGCATTTTCAATGTTTTCTTAAATATGATCCACTATGTTGTTGAAGAGAATTATTTTCTGGTATTGTAGGGATTTTTGCATTGTCTTTATTCTGTTTACACAGCAAATGAAACTCACAATATGAATAGGTGAACTCCCCAGGGAGAAAAGGAAATTTAGAAATGATGTACAGATGGGGACGGGGGCCATGAAAACAGAATATAAATTAATGTGCCCCCAACAGTCACATCTGGAATTGAACAGGCCAAATAAATAATTTTGACATTAAAAGAAATTAAAGATCAAGCGGCGCAAATAGTAGAATAAGTTGTGTGTGTGTTTTTTTTGTTTTTAAATATCATTAGTTTACAATATGTTTGAAATGGCATTCAGAATGAAATCATCAAGATATCCAAGCCGAAAACGGGGCCTGGATGTGTTATTCTCTTTCTTTCTTTCCTTCCTCTTTCTCTCTCAATAGCTAGTAATAACCTATTCAAACTATCGCTCCCACAAAAGGGTTTCTGTGTCCCGCCTTTTAAAAGTTCTTCTCTCTGTGCAGGAACAGGATGTACTGAAGTTTTGCATCTTGAACTTGTTCATGTTTAATTTAATGAAATGTTAAAAATAAATCTCAGAAGGCAAACAAATAATCACGTGCCTGACACACAGCAGGGAAGCCGTGAGCCAAGTTTAAGGGCTCGATACCGAAACTGCGATCCCGCTTACTCCTTTTCTCTTGACCCCTTTGCCATCTATATTTATGCAGCCCGAGGCAGACTAAACAAAAAGAAAAAGAAGTCTTTGGCAGCATCTTTTGAAAGACCCGAGTAAGGACTGCTGGAGACATCATTACGAAAATGAGGAAAGGCCTCAGGGTCACAGCCTGCCAACCGAGAGGGCCAACTTCGGGGTGCAGGCGGGGGGGGCCTGCTGGGGCACCCCCTCCTCTCGGAGAACCCGCACAGCCCCACCCTCCCCCAGAGCGACAGAGCCCCCGGGAGCCTCCCCTTTCATTAACCACCCCGGGAGAGTGGGCTCCTCCACATGTTCTCAAATGAAGCCAATTTTGAAAAATGGCTTCTGACAGGCCGATAAAACTTGCATGAAGTGACCAAATGGGTGCTTCTAAGCCCACAGACGGCCCCAAGTCACAAACCTGAGAAAGCACATTAAGGACCGCTAAGTTCTGTAAGGAAAGTCCTCTGGAGCCGAGGCGAATTCACTGTCACCAAATCTTCACCGTCCACTGCATATGTAAAGAATTTTTTTCAGAACATAAAATATTTTTCTGAGTGTAACAACAGGCATGACTTATTTCAGAATTAAGTGCTAGGCTCTCTGGTGCTTTGGGAAATGTAAACTACGGTTTTTACTCCAAATCCGCAATCCACTTCACTAGCTTGTGCTCTCCCAAGGCCCCGAGCAGCCCCATAAGATGATGAGCAACTTAGAGGGCTGGTAAATCATGCAAACAAGAGGAGGGAGGAGAAAAGCCATTCCTCTCCCCGTTTTATCTAATCAGTAAACTGATGTATAAACTGCTTTGGTAGAAAATAAACACCAAGCTACAAATATACAGCACTGACTTTTAAAAAGTCAGACCTCCAGTGCTTGTAGACACACACGCGTACATATCAGATCACGACTAGAGGTCAGTGGGCAGCGCCCACCCAGCCCACCAACCTCCCCGGAGCCAAAGGTGGGGAAGGAATCCGGGCCGGGCCCGGAGTTGGTATCTTCAGCCTCGCAGTTTAAGGAGCACCTTCCAAACTACAGAATAATCTTAGTTTCAAATTACATAAAAATAACTGATGATTTCCATACAGCACTTAAATAAAAGAAAGTTTTATTCTTCACAGTGTAGGTGCTGGTATTTTTTTGTAGCCGACAAGCTGCCCCTACAAGAAGTCTAATATTCTTGCCAACAAAGGCATCTGAAATTAGCAATTGCTTTTAGAAACTTTAATTACAATTTTAAAATGCTATTTCTGCTCTATAATAGATTCCAATTGTTTCAGTATTATCTGGCTTGCAAATAAAATCTACAGTAGATGACAATATTCCCAGGATTAATCACTCTTGAAATTCTAATATGCTCTTGAAATACCAAATAAAAAAGACAGCAATGTTGTTGATGTACTGAAAGCTTCTTGCTTTTTGCAGTTTGCTATTATTATGCATATCCAGGTAGAAAGTTAATTAACCCAAAGCTTAAGCTAATTATGATAGCAGAATGCTATCAACCCAACGCGCTCAGTCAGACAGCTGTCCGGAATTTCATTTGCTAATCATTTGTCTTGTGGCTGAGCATATGGTACATTTTCATGCTATCAGAGGAACAACAAACAGCTGAAAATCATTAACTAAAAACAATGTGCATAAAATCAGAAGCAGTTTTTTATACAGCTTTGTGTCAGACAAAAAGCCAGATTCTTGCCCTATAAAAATTAATGATTATTTTGGTTCTTGTCACTTAAAAATTTTAGCTGATAGTGCAATAAATATGTGACAGGAATTTCAGCTGTGTCAATTACCTGTTTATATGAGTTTGCAAAAAAGAGTCTATATTTATGACAAGGACATTTTAATAAATGGGTTTTGGGGGAGATTATGAAATACGCGCATAAGTCTGAAGACCTGAAATTTGGTTCCGAGGAAAGCCTGTTTTCTCTGTGCTAAACCTCAGTATCGGTACGCTAAAACATTAAAGGCGACTTTTTTAATTGCGAAGTAAAACGTATGAAATATACTTGCACACATTCCTGAAGCAGTATGTGACATTTCTAAGACCATCCAGAAATCTGTGTAGACATCAGAACGCTACACAAATCATGGCAGAAAGTTCGCCTCCGTGTGGAGGCTGGGAGGGGGAGGGGCGAGGGGCCTCCAGGAAAGACCTCCGGTGATGCCGGCGAGGACACAGGTGTTCTCAGCCCTGGCTGGGGGCCTCACCACTCCTTTCAGTGTGAGCCTCACGGCAATCTCACCTTTGCATTGCAGGTCTTAATTACCTGAAAGCTTGAACGACAAGGAGGAAATACGAAAACAAGCAGGGTAGGTCTACTCCACCCCTACAGGCCACAGCAGCAGGCGTACACCCAAAAACTGAGATTATAACCCATAAATTCCCACAGCATGGCGCAACACACTTTCTACACACATCTTAACTTCCACCCGGCGAATGTACCATGACACGATGAATATGCACGCTGGGCTTCAAACTGATCTCGGAATCTTTCTAAACTTCATCAGTTTTAAGATACTGTGTACCCACAGGTCTTAAGTTTTAATCTAACTTGGAGACTGTAAGAAGTATATTCCTTTTAAGCGTGATTGACTGGGTAAAGTGACATTCACAACATTTTTCTTCAAATCAACGCTACCATATTAACTTGTTACGTTTTAAAAAGCAATAAAAACCAAGACTCAAAATGTACATGATTTACTGTTATACTTGCTAACATGGAAATTAAAATACTTCTCCCAAACAGAGAGAAAAATGGGTCATTTGATCAAAGGGTAAAGTAGTCCTACACACCAAAAATAAACTTTCCTTCTTCTTGGGGAAGGCTGAGACGTGACTCTTTGTATGATGTGACATCTGCAACTGTGGCCAGGCAGAGGCTCCGCTGAGCCTGATTAATTGTTAGTCCCTGGGGATTCTGTTGGTCATGGACCAATGAACTACGGGGAATTTCCATGGCTGTAATGTCCTGCTGTGACAACGCTCAACTCTGTTTTTATTATGGCGGCCACTTCAACAGCAAGTACTCTAATACCACATCTTTGTTGCCCTGAAATGTCCAGAAACCTCGGACGCCAACCAATGCTTCCCTCAAGACGGACTGCGATGTGGGAAGACATTTCCTTCACACTTTCCCCAAGGACTTTTGTTATTTATTTTAGACCAAATGAAAGTGAATTAGAAGAGATGCACTCCCTCTTTGCTACCCCAAAGTAACCTAACACATTCGCCAGTATCACCGGATTTTTTTTGTCATTGGTGGGGAGGCCTGAACAGAAGACTTCAAGGTCAAGTCAGGATGAGGACTTTACACAAAGTTCCAACTCACAGACTGGGAACCAAACGGCCCCTCGGGGTGGTCCCCTCATCAGTCAGCTAGGAAGGCTGGAATCTCTCAAGAACAGCTCTGAGCCACCAAAGTCTGCCCATGGCTCAGAAACACCTAGACTAAGGAAAATACAGTGCCAGGAACCCTCAGTTAAACAGAAATCATCAAGAAACCCAACCTGAAGCTACCACGTTGCTGTCCACTGCGTGGTGCTGCTAAGACGGTGCACACAGCCTGGAAGAGAAGCAGGGCTGGGTATGGACCAAACTGCGCATTTCTGTTTGCAAACTGAAAAGGACCTCTGCTTGCTACTCCACTGGGAAGACTGAAGCCAAACCTATTACTTTAGTCATAAAGGTTTAATCATTTGCAGTTCAAATGTTGACGCCTCTTCCCAATGTGTACAATTTTTCACATCTAACTTTCTGAAGGAAAAAAAAAAAGCTTTCAGGTGAAAAATGCTGCCAACGTGGCAAAGTATATGGGGGCTACTTAAACCTCGTCCTTAAAGCCCTTCCCTTCTCTTCCCAAGGCTACATGCTCAACTCTGATATTGATATTAATATTAATTTGTCATTAATACTAATGTTTCACTAACCAACTACGAGTATTTTGAAATATCCAATTTCTCTGTGTAGCTAAACCTCAGGTTCCACTACGAAAAATGTTTTCTAATTATTGCTTTCTAATAAGTCATCAGACAAAGCAGCGAGGTTTCCTATTAATTCGGGAATTTCATACTTTGGAAAGCAGGCCACCTCGGCAGGTCACGGCCACCACCTGCACTTCAGGACACCCCAGGACCAGCTGACATCCAAGTGTGCCATTTTGAGGGCAGCCTGCTGGGGCGGTAAGAGGAAATACAGATGTTTACCTAATTTGATTAATTTAATTTTGGAGCAAGTGATCCAATGACAGTAATGGGTGCTGCTCTTGCTAGTTCACTGAGCGAAACAACAGGCTCCCGGGCTTCCCTGGTGGCGCAGTGGTTGGGAGTCCGCCTGCCGATGCAGGGGGCGCGGGTTCGTGCCCCGGTCCGGGAAGATCCCACATGCCGCGGAGCGGCTGGGCCCGTGAGCCATGGCCGCTGAGCCTGCGCGTCCGGAGCCTGTGCTCCGCAACGGGAGAGGCCACAGCGGTGAGAGACCCGCGTACCGCAAAAAAAAAAGGGCTCCCAAACTACCTGCCAACCTCCCTCTGTCAAGAAACGGCTCCCCAGTCAGGCGCATCCCGCACGGCGCAACAGCTCAGGGTCTATATTTAACTGCCTGCCGCACTTCTAAGTGATGAGAATGGGTGACTGTTGAACGCACTCCCCAAACACCTGGGCCAGGAAGTGATTTCAGCTTGTTGCCTCTAGTTCTGCCTATCAGAGGACCTTCTCGTTTCTTTCCCACGTGTCCCTCAAGACGGGCCAGGAGCCAAAGGGAGTTCAGGTCAGCATGCAAGGACTGACATGAGAGCCAGCCCCAGCCACGAGGAGCCTCCGGGACCATCCCGGACTGCCGTGCCATGCAGGGGGCAGCCAAGGAGCGGTGGGCACGCACGCGTCCCTCAAAGGAGCTGCGGCCAGCAGTGGGCAAGAGGGAGTGTCCCTGAGCCCGTGCTGAGCTAGGCAGAGGCCAGCGTGCCTGCAGGGTGGACGGGCCCAGGCTGCGCCCTGGGTAACGGAGCTGAGCACAGTGGTGACGGAAAGGAGACCTGGAGTGGCCAGCAAACAGGACGCTCCACCTTTACAGGGACGTGCGTATCATTCCCATCAGACGGCAACAATGAGGTCACCTGTCACCTATCTCTTTGAGGACGCGTAACCTGTTGCAGCTTTCGGGAAAACTAGAGAAATGACCTATTACAGCAAAAACAGACATGCCATATGTGAACGCTCCAGTCACGAGCCTGTGTCACACAAACACCGCCGTCCCAGGGGATAGAGACGCACAGAGAGCGCGCTGCTGCCCCCTGCTCTCCACCCTGGGAGGGTGCCAGAGGGCAGCTGTCTGCAAACCGGAAAGAGGGTCCTCACAAGACTGGAATCTGCCTGCACCCTGACTTTGGACTTTCAGCCTCCAGACCAATGAGAACTAAGTGTCTGCTGTCTACGCCACCCAGTCTGCGTGTGTCATGGCAGCCCGAGCAGGCCAAGTCCCTCCCTAACAACCCACAACGGGAGGAGCAAGCGCGGCCTCACTCCACCGCTTAGCGCCACGGCTCGGCGCCCACACGTGGTTCAGGTTCTTCCCAATTCTGTTTACTCCAGTTTTCCACTTTAACTACGGAGCCAGCACCACTCCGCAGGTGAGCGTGGGCCACCACGGCAACGACCACAGATGGGCTCGCACGTGCCAGGCCTGCACAGCCCTCCACTCAGGGTTCCTTTCGCCCACTGCACGAGGCCAACCCCGTCATCCCCGTTTTCCAGATGGAAACGGGCAGAAAGGACAAGTAACTTGCCCAAGGTTCCACAGCTAAGCAGCCTTCAAGCCAGGGCGCAGTCCTGGGAAGCCTGGCTCCTATGTCTGTGCTCAGGACACACGCGGGCTTAAGGACAGAGCTGAAGGGATCCTGAACACATGCCAGGGCAGTACCACCCCATCCTGCAGCCGCCACCAGGCCTGCCTGGGCAGTGGGACGGGGCCCCGACCACTCACAGCTCCTGTGAAGCCTCTTCCCCCCAGACAGGGCCCCGCACCGCCCTGTGGGTATAAAAACGCCGCACGGCCACTCAGTCTTTGTGTCAACCCCGGAGAGCAGAGGTTACAAGTGTTCCTCAGAAGAGGGCCAGAAAGAAGTGTTTCAGGCTTTCCAGGCCGCGTAAGGTCTGTTTCCTAACCTTTATTTCCTACAAACCTTTAAAAAAGGTAAAAACCACACTTAGTGCTTTGGCCGTACAGAAACGGGCTGGTGGGCCAGAGGTGGCAGACCACAGGCTGTCGTCTGCTGACCTCTGCCTCGGAGGGAAAGACTGAGGCTTCCGAACAAATGAAAGTCCACGTCATCTTCAGGTGGGATAATCCAAAAGAAAGGGACCGAGGCACTGGCTAACCACTGTGGCAAATCTCACAGAATTCGTATTTAAAAGGGTTTCAAAGATGTTTACAATGTAAGGGTGATGCTTCTCTTTTGTTTTCTCCTTCTGGGTGTAACTGAAAAGTAGGCAATAAAAATGAGAGAACTTAGATTTTTTCTCCACGCCCCCAAACTTGAGTGAATGGAACCCAGCACGTTTTACTCAATCCTCACTGTAACGTCTGAGAGCTCCCTAAAGGTTCTCAAGTGATGCCGCGCTTTCCAGTCGCAGCTCTGCAATTTCACGCGAGGTTGAAATCCAGATGAACTTTTAACCAGAATGCCAGCCATGACAATGGAGCAATTTGTAAAGAAGGTTCCTGTGCAGCCTTAGAGCTCAGATGCAGCACGACACCCTGGGATGTGAACCTTCTGACATCCAGCACTGGACGTCCCCTCTCTCCCCACAGCAGCTCAACTGCAGACGAAATAAAGAAAGGTACCAGTCAGCTGTGCGGAACCTTGGAGCTTATTCACCCTAATCATCTACGGGAGAGCAAAGTCAGATGGAGGCTTAGGGGAAACTCCTAGGTCCATGGCAGAGACCCCTGGATTCCCTTCCCCAACCCCACGGGGGCCCCAGGCACGCCCTGGAGCAACACCTGCCTGTGCCTCGCTGCACTCACCCCAGAGCAGTCCTTCCTCTGTGTCCTGGCTGTAATCCACTACTGAACAGGGCTGTGGCGGACAAGACCTGGGTAGGGATCCTGATCGCAGTCACAGCCTGAAACACAAGAGCCGACTGGGAGTTCTAGGACACGATCCAGAGATTTGGCCATCTGGGGGAACAACACTTCTCCATTCCTTGAGTCACATCAAAAGCAGATTCAGTATTACTTTTGTTACACGCTAGTAACTAAGACAGGAAGGTATTCTGACAAATGAGCACAGCCCGCCGGCCCCCACCCCCGACGGGAGCCCCAGGGTGCTCGGAGGGCGCCCACCTCCAGACACAGAGCAGAACCACAGGAAAGGCCTCTTGGGCTCACACGCGCTCCCTCTCCTCTGTGAGGACCACCAGTTCTCCCTGGTGAGACGTCCTGACGGAAGAGCGTGTGCCTGGCCTCAACAAAGACGAAGGGCCACCACATAGAAGACTTCTTCAACATCGCTCTGGTTAGCTTAGATTCTATTATATTTACAAACATTTAATTTATTAACATAGAAACGAAGCATGAAATTTAAGTATTTAGTTAGTGGGGGCAGGGATGGTAGGTCAACTAGAAAAGTCATGGCATTAATTACACTTTTACTCCACGACACCACAGGCGTCCCAATGCAAAGAACCACGCTGAAATTCAACCAAGTGTCAGAATTTAATCAGTGCGCATGCCACCTTCACTCTGGGCGGAGGAAAAGTCCCTGAGGACGATAGATGCCCAGTACAATCACAAGTCCATCAAGACTCCATAATCTGATTGTTGCCTATACAGCTGGATCCAGCTATAATTCTGTGTCCAGGTCACTTTCTGTAAATACAGGTATTTGTTTTAATTGTCCCTACCAGTCCCTGCACATCTCCTCCGTGGCCAAAATCTGTTTGATGCTCTTCAAAAACTAGCGTTAAGTTCCAAAATGGTCTCCTATTCCTTCACTTGAGTGTAAAGACAGGCAGAACTCCCAGACAGCTCACTATGAATAGCTGGATCGCTCCAGTTTTTATCTACAAAATAATTAGATAATTTTAAATCACTTGGTATATCCGCATTAGGGACTTAAAAAAATTAAGTGCAAAGTTGAGCACTTTGTAGAGTAGAGGAGAGCAGGGGTTCTATAGACAGGTTCACAGATACCTTTGAAAATTTAGAGGATGCTCTGGGCTCTGTCCTAAGAAGGATATCCAAATGCACACATCCACAGGAAGTCAACACTTCCTACCCGACTCCAGGGAATCTATCGATCTCCCTGAAGACCACCCACAGACCACAAGTGAACCAAGCTGGTTTAGAGTCGCTCTGTGGCCCTTCTGCGTGGACACTTGCTTTCATGGGTCTGCCACCACAGAAGGCCAGGTCTGAGACTAAAGTTACACATGATGTTACCACAGCGCTTGAAAAAGCAGGCTTTCGTTGGGAAATTCCAGAAACATGGAAGAATGTATACTTTCCAAGAATATAATTTTAAGTTCTGGCTGAGACACGAAATAGCTAAGATTTAGTTAAGACACTTGGTAGAAAGGTTCCCTTGAACCATGACTGGGCACCCTAGGCCCGTTCCAAGGAAACCTCTGGATGCTCCCTTGTGTTTTTGGCCTTTAGGCCTTAGTTCTTCTACAAAAGGACTTGAAACGGTTCAAGTGATTTCGCTCCCATATAATGTATGAAATGAATGAACACTAAATCATGGAGCTCTGACAAAGACTCAAGATCCTGGGGGGAAAGGCATGAAGGAAGGCCTTGAGGACACACTGCTCCCCTCTCTCTTACCCTTACCCATACAGAAGGTCCAGTGGCCTTCCCTGGCTCCGCAGGGCTATGGTGAGGAGAGGGGTGTCTTGTCAATACTCAGTCACATGTCCCTAGACGTGTATGATCTCAGAGGAATTCTGCCGTGTCACAGCCCTCACTGAACACTCACAGTTCTTTTCCACGGAGGGGGATGGGAGTATTGGTGGCAGAGACATGCACCACCTTTGGACACAGAATCCGGTGGGCAGGAGAGGGGTTGCTGCAAGTAGAAAACCCTCCCAGGGTTCTAGTGTCTGCCGCGCCCACTATCCCTGAGGTGGGTGTTATCACTGGTGTTCCTCAACACAGATGACAGGAACAATGACACACACACTGTGGTGCGTCAGGGAGGAGAAAGGTACCAGCTCCACTGGTATCAGCTCACTGCGTCCAAAGGCAATTTAAAAATACTGATGCATCTCAAAGAGCCGTTCAAGACCTAGCTTCCAAGGCAGTGCCCTCCGAGCCTTTCAGAACAGCAGTTCAAGCTTTCGAAGATTCAATATATCTAATTATGTCTCAATAATGTGTTTTTTTTAATCCTTAAACCTATTTACAAGAAACTTCTTATTTGCACTCTTTTCACCTTCAGTATAGTGTAACTCCTTGCTTGGAATCATGATCGTTTCCTTGGTGTTGACACCTCCCCCTTAAAGAAGGCAGCAGAGTGGGACTGAGCACAGTATCAGCATTTCTGGTATTTCCTGAAGCTAAAAGAGTGCCAGAACGGGACACGGCATGACTTTGTTTCTAAAAATAGCTAAGGAATCAAAGCATTCCAGTTATTAAGGTTTAAAGAAAAATGAGAAGTGATCCATTTCTCTCTCAGACCCACCAAGAACACAGGGACTGCACTTCTGAAGTCTTCGCGGGAAAGCTAGTGTTAAAGAAATCACTGGGGAGGGAGGACCAATGATTCCAAAAGGAAGAAACACAAATGCATCTGAAACAGTCGATCAAGACCCACCTTTCGAAGGTGGCATGCTGAGCCTTTTCAAATAGCAGGTCTATTTCACCCACAATTATGACTTCCAAGGCCCTTGGAAATTCTAGCAAAGCTCACTGCACACAAGGAAGGACATCACCTTTTCTGATAGACCATCATCTACAAATGAGTGAGCAGAGAGTGTGTTTGGAGACGTTCCCTGCAGAATGATGACGGGACGTGGGAGCTCAGAGAAGCAGGAAGCGTCTGATCTTTCTTCTGTAACATGGGCCCAACACATCACGACAGACCCAACAGGAAGCTTGGCTGCCAACGTCTGTCTAGAGCAGTGGCTTCCAAACTTGTTGGTCTCACCCTTAAACAACAAGGACCCTACAGAGCCATTTTTCCATCTGGGTTATACCAATTGATATTTACTATGTCAGAAATTAAAGCTGAGAACGTTAAAATATTTTGTCATTCACTTAAAATAACTATATTTCATGTTATCACAAACAACATTTTTATGAAAAGTAACTATTTTTTTGTTTGTTTTGGAAAACAGTTAGCAGTGGCCTGGTTTTACTTTCTTGAGGATCTCTTGAATGGCTGACTCAACAGAAGACAGCTGGATTCTCACAGCTGCTACTCCTTCATTCTGTTTCCATACATGGTTCTAGAGGAAGCACGCGAAGAAAATCCTTCTCCAGCGACTGTGGACATTCTTCTTTGGTACTGACGTCAGAACTCGACAAGAGGCAGCTTCTACAGGGCGGCTGTGATGTGGATCCCGAAAGCCTCACCAAAGAACTATGGGCACTGTTACACTAAAAGCCGCCAGTCTATCTTGCATTTTGAATTTTGACCCAAACATAACTTTGTAACTTTCTATGCTGATCATCTGGAAAATATCAGTTCACTGAGCTATGTAAATCTTCTAAATATTTATACATTTCAGAAGTATATTATCGACATTCACATCAGCTAATACAATCCTGACTGATATGGGGAGAAAATGTTTTAAGTATCGAGAAGCTATCAGGCTCGTGGTGGTATGTACCAGCTTCTCGGAATTCTAATTTTCATTTGAAAACTCAGATTTTATCACTGGAAGCACATATCAGCTACTCTCCTAGAAGTGAGCGGCTCACTCTGTCCACCTGAGAAACCTTCAGCCAAAGTCCAAGTCTGGGTAGACAGTTGGCCCGTCAGTTATCCTTTCAGTGGTGAAATGGTGTTTCATGGAGAAAGCGGCTACTTCAGCTGGCAGCTCAATCACACGACGTGTGCTCCCTTGAGAAAACAATCCAGTTTCGGCAGTGGCAGAGTGCCCTGCGCACACTTTTGCAAAGGAGAGGCCCTGAAGGGTCAAGATTTTGATCAAATTAAGTGTTTACTGCTCCGACAGGGACATTCTTAGATGAACCTGTTTTCCCCTGCAAATGCACGGGGATGAGGAACACAGCGACAGCCAGCACTGCCTGGTGCCCAGGGTAGCAGTTTCAGCCCCGTCACCTTCGTACCGTCTGTGTAAACGCCAGCAGTGAGAAAGGCAAACAGGTCTTGGGAGTAATCACGGTGCAAGCAGTTTGGTCTCAAGGACACCTGGCCGGTGTCGCAGAACGCACCCCGAGAACTCTGGTCCAGGGCGCGTTCTCCTGGGGACAGAGGGCAGAGAGCAGCCATGGGCCCACACGTGCCCAGTGACGCGGGTCTCTCACAACTGGAGGGCTCCAGCCCAAAGTCTGTTTCACTCCTTTCAAGACATTCAAGATGTGCTTCCCAAGAACTGCTTATACACCTTCCATAATAAGCATACTGTGTTTGGCATTTTCAAAAACTAACCGAAAACGGTCACAGTTCAGAAAGTGGCTGCCCACCACACACAGGAAAGGTCCTGCCCACACCTGCCTTCTGCCGCGAGGGCAGCTGCTACGCGAAACCCTGACCAAATCCACCCGATGCGGAACCACAAACGCCTTCCTACAGAAGCACCGAGCCTGGCCCACTCGTCGCTTAGGCCCAAACAACACTTCCAACACTTCCAACTGTGTCGTTTTCAGACACTTTCTGTCTAAATGACCATTCTGTCTGGACCAAGCACCCCTCAGATTCGCAACGGTAATTTTCCCAGCTTTCTTCCATCAGCTGCAGAAGGGACGCGGGAACACCTCACCAAGTTTGTTAAACTGCACACGGCACCAACGTACCCTCCTAAGGGCCCTTTCGGTAATAAAATCAAGACTGTGATTGCTGGTCCAAGATTCATAGCGTTTAGAGTGCCAGTAAACTGTGGATTGTGAATCCCTTAAATGCTTGTATACCCTACCTTGCTGTATCTTAAAGGCCGATATCAGAATTTTTATGGAGAGTTTCTAGCCTCTCTGAGTTTTTCATTAGGCTGTGAATGGTAAATGACACACTTTTCAAAGTTTACGTTCCTTTTCTGGGCTAGATCCACAAAAATAAGATTCCTACTTTCTTGCCTCCACCAGCAATTCCATGGCTAGAAACGATTCTTTACAAAATAGGAACAGATTCTTATTTTGCTCTGATATAGAGTCACAAAATACAGAGAAAAATGTGCTCACCCTGTATCCAGTCGCTTTGTTTATTAAAATTTAAATAATGCTGAGTTAGTCATCTGATGAATCAAACTTCCAAACACAAGTTTTCAATCCATATAGAGCTACAGATTCTAGGTAATTTTCAGGGAAAACTTCATATAGACACATCTCAGTTTACTGACTGTACTCAAAGCAATTAAACTGTAAAGTGAACTATATTTTTACATTAAATTTTAAATTATATATAAAAATGTGTTTCCAAGTAAGATGACAACAGGCTGATGAGAAACCTTCAGGTGAGGAGTGAATAACAGAGAACTGGCATGTGAGGCATAACGGGCCGTCAGGCACTAGGGTGGTCCTCACCTAGACGGGGGGCTGGGCTGTTTAAGGTTCGGGTGGGAGAGATCACTTAAGGGGCTACCTTCCACCTTCCAGGGGACACACGAGTGAGGCCTCAGACTGGGCGCCAAACGGAACACTGACCGACAGGGCCTGGCAACCCATCCGCTGGGAGAAGTGAGGAAAAGACGACAGTGAGGGGGGCAGGATTGGAAGCCCTGGTTGAGGGCAAGGGTGGAGGTCAGGCTGCTGAATGTCAGGCAGGGCTGCAGGCCCAGGGACAGACTGCAGGCTGTGGCCTTGTCACAGGGCCTGGCCTGTCACTTCTTCTCCGACTTAGGTTACATCGCTGTGAAAAATTTCCAAGAACAAGATTTTTCAATCCTGCCAAGATTAAAGAGAAGGTTCAGTTTTGCCCATTTTATACACGTGGTAGAGGCCACAAGTAGCTTGCAAATGTGACCATTTCATTTCACGTCATGCAAAAGCCATAATGCAGGTAAGGAACCAAACCCCACCTGATCTGGCTTATGAAATTCCAGAGGTCACAGGTGGGCAGCACGTGTGCTCTGTGGTCATCTGTGGGAAAACAACGTGCCCGCCAAGCAGGCCCCATCTGAGTTCCACCAGTGCCCTACGACACTGCAAGACAGCAAGACTGTGGGAGGCGCCAGGCTGCTCAGAACACCTGCTGCAGGTCCACTCACAAAGTCAATGTCAGGGGGCAGCAATGGACCAAGGGCATGGGTGCCGAGCCTGATCACTGCGAGGCCTGACCCCCAATCCCTTCTGTAGGCACCGCTTCCGCACCCAAAACACACTCGGCACCATAGGGACCTGTCAACTAAGGGGGAGGAGGGGCTGAAAAAATGTCAGCAGGCAAAAACATATAAAAAGATAGGCTTTTCCCAGCCTTCAACAGACCCAGAGCCACACAGTTAAAACGAAGAGCGAGGCAGCATCCAGAGCACGGGGGTTTAAAAGCAGTGGCACCAGGGCTTCCCTGGTGGCGCAGTGGTTGAGAGTCTGCCTGCCGATGCAGGGGACACGGGTTCGTGCCCCGGTCCGGGAAGATCCCACATGCCGCGGAGCGGCTGGGCCCGTGAGCCATGGCCGCTGAGCCTGCGCGTCTGGAGCCTGTGCTCCGCAACGGGAGAGGCCACAACAGTGAAAGGCCCGCGTACTGCAAAAAAAAAAAAAAAAGCAGCGGCACCAGGCTACGGCTACAAACACTGCCAATGGAGCCTCCCCTCTGCTGACAGTCTAGGCTAGTGTCTCCCAGATGCTCTAAAATTCTCTCCATCCGTTAAGCTCAGCACATACGTACGTGTGCATGCAACACTTAACACAGCGAGTATAAAAGCAGTACTAACTACTGGGCACTTGCTAGGGAGGATGCGCGATGCTGAGGCTTTCCCAAATACTGCAACAACCCCGTGAAGCAGGTGAGCTACTATCCACCACTTCGCAGGTAAGTGAGGGTGGAGGGCTGAGGAGGCTGTCCATGATCACAGGGCTGGACCTCAGGGTCTCAGGGCCCACGTTCTTACAAGCACCTTCAGTGGAAACTGTGCACTGCCTCTCAGCCACGCTGAACCATGCACCTCCTACTCCTGGGTGTGTGGGCGTGATCACATGGGTGTGGCAGCACGGTAAGAGTATGACAAAGAAAGGAACAGTGAGCTAAAACAGGCCCACATAAACAGATGAAAGCAAAACATACTCTCATTTACAGCAAGTTTTTAAATGATGCGAGAACACGCATACTCTAATACCTTTCTACTTCTGCAAAACAAGTTACCACGAACTTAGCGGCCTCCGACGATACAAATTCGTCACCTCAATTTCCACGGCTCACGCGTCCAGGGCAGGGCTTCACCAGGCTAAGATCAAAGCTGGGCTACAAGGGTGGCTCTCAGCCTGCTGAGAACTCTTCTCAGCCCAGAGAACTCTTCTCAACTCACAGGCTGCTGGCAGAACCCACTGCCTTGCAGCTGGAGGACTGAGGGCCCTTCTTCCTCTTTGCCGTTACCCAGGAACCACTGTCAGCTCAGGAAGGCCACCTGAGGCTCCTTGCTGGCAGAGCCTCCCCTCAATGACATAAGTACGCTGAGGCACAGAGGCGGGCAGGAGCACACAGGAAGGCACAGGAAGCTTCTGACTTCCTCGGTCTCTGGTCCCAGAACCCTTTGAAGATCACACCCAATTAGGACAGGCCGGCCCAGGATAATCTCCATTTTGATCAGCTCAACTGATTAAAGACCTTAATTATATCTGCAGCAATCTTTCACCACAATCATGGGAGCCCTACCCACTGTGTCCACAGCTCCTACTCACACTCAGAGAAGGGGTCGTACAAAGGCACGGATCAGTGAGGGTCGTCTCAGAATTCTATCAACCACACATGAAACCATTTACAGAATGAGAATCAAGATAAAAACTGAAGAGCTAAAAAGATACCAGTTAGATACATAGATTAAAAGAAGCTAAGAGAAAATGTTACCTGAGCATTTCTGACATGGAACTGTAAAATTATTTTCTCAGAGTTTTGTAAATTTCGGCCACAGATATATATTAATGTTAGTAACTCATGGGGGCAGGGATTTTCTATTAAAAGTACACTGTGGCTTTTTGAAGGTTTCCTTGGGGTTTATTCACAGTATGTGGATGCTCTTACTGTCAGAAACAGCGCAGCACCATAACAACTGCTCCTTCTAGCCAAGATGAGAGACAGGGGCAGGGCTTTTACTCTGGCTTTAAAAAACTAAAAAAAAAAAAAAAAAAAAAAACCAGGCAAAATACACGAACAATGGTTTTCCAGACACTGGACATCAGGCAGTGAGGGTCAGTAACCCGTGAGAGACAGGCAGCAGACAAGGAGAGCCCTGAGATGGTTCTGGCTGACTACCTCGAGAGCTTCCAGGCTGTGGCAAAGGTAGAAGGAAGCCGGGCAGAGCCCAGAGGGCTCCTGAGTGGAAGAGACGGAGCCCCAGTCCAGGGAGCACGGAGTGGTGAGAGCCGGCAGGAGAGAGTATGCACTCCAGAGGTGGGCAGAGGCCCTTCAAGTATCCACCGGAGGGCTGACACGCAGATGCCGGTAAGGACAGAGCCACACGAAGGTTAATTGGCAGGAGCACCACCAGTAATCAGACTCAAGAGGAAAGGCACCTGCTCCCAGTAGGTGGGCGGGACACCACAGGATTCACAGGACCCTGGGTACGGTACTCAGGAGTCTTGCCTCGACGGTGGGGAATAACGAGCCCTGGACTAAACACTACTCTAGTTCCGACTGACGACTCTTAAGGCAAGACCCCAAAGGGTCACACGGCTTTCATGTAACCTACGTGCACTTCAGAACAAAGCTAAGAATATGAAAAAAATATATATATATATATACACCCAGCACTCAGCCGAGTAAAATTCACATACAAAGCAGCCAATTAAAAACTGCCAGAGGCATAAAAGGAAGAAAACATGCAGCACAGTGAGAAGGAACGTCAACCAAAACCAGCCCAAAGCTACACAGAGGGGAGAAGCAGCAGACAGGGATATTAAACAGTCCTTATAACAGTATTCCATGTCAAAAAGCTAAGCAGAAAAAGGTGAGAGATAAAAATGACAAATGGGGCTGTTAGAGATGAAAATTATAATGTCTGAGAAGAAAAATGTACTGGTTGGAATTAATAACAGATTAGACAGTGCAGATGAAAAAATTAGTGAACCTGAAAACAAACTATCTGAAACACAGGAAAAAAAAAATTTAACCCAAAATATTAGGGAACTTTGGGATAACTTAAAATAGCCCAACACATACGTTAACTGGAGGCTCTGAAGCACAGGACAGTGGAAGAAACAAAAAATACTTTTAAAATGATAGTCAAATATTTTTCAAATTTGATGAATCTATAAACCCACTAAACCAAACTCAATGAAACCTGAGAAACACGAACGAAACTACACAAAAGCATAAAACAGTCAAGTTGTTCAAAACCACTGATAAAGAAAATCTTTTAAAAAGCTGGGTGTTAGGGGTGGGGCGGGGTTTGCAATATCTGAAACAAAAATAAGGATGACATCAGATTTCTGATCAAAAACAATGCAAGCCAGGAGACAGTGGAAAAAGACCTTTAAGAAAAAACTCAACTTAAGATTTTATGCTCAGCCCAAAACTTTCAAACTATTAAGAGTAAAATACAGACAACAAAAACTAAAAAACTATGTATATAATTATACATAATATATTGGGTTGGCCAAAAAGTTCTTTCGGGTTTTTCTGTAAGATCTTGTGTGTGTGTGTGTGTGTGTGTGTGTGTGTTTGTGTGTATCAACATGGCCATCCATCCCCAGGAGACCCTCCCCCCCCCAACTAGAAGCAATGTTAAAGTCCTCTAGGCAGAAGGAAAAGGACTCTAAAAAGAAAGGATGTGGAGGAACTGGAATTCTCACACACTACTGGTAGGAAAGCGAAATGATACAGCTACTGTAGAAAACATTTTGGCAATTTGTGAAAATGTTAAACAGCCCCTGATCATATGATCCACTCCTAAGTGATACAAAAGGATGTCCATACAAAGACACATACAAACGCCCACAGCAGCTTTATTTGTAAAAGCCAAAACTGGGCGAAAACCCCCGCTGTACAACGACAGACGCATGATAAACACAATCATACCCTATGATGGAACACTACCCAGCAGAAAAGGAATGAACTACGTACCGATACACACAACGCAGATAAATCTCAAAGTAAGCATGCTGGAAGAAGTTCAGGCGAACTACATGGATCCACTTATAAAGTTCCAAGACTTTACATATGTAAAACATACATAATGCATATATACAGTCCATTACAGACTTCCAGAAAATTCAAACTAACACGTACTGAAGGCAGATCAGTGACTGCACAGGGATACAGGGATGCAGTAGCAGGGAGGGGCAAAGAAGGGGATTACAAAGGTGCTAGACGAGGTGATGGAAACGTTAGTTTGCTTGTGGTATACATGTACCGTGCGCTTTAAATACAGGTACTTTTCAATGTCATTTTAGATCTCTGAAATACTGTTTCTGAAAATGTAAATAGCTTACCAAGTGTGTCCCCTGTGGCCTTCTATAACTGTGATGCCCAGCAAGTAGCCCGGTTTTCAAGAAAAACCCTGCTCATCATTCCCAGCTCCATTATTTGCCTCTATTTCACACAATGAGACACCATTTCACACTCACTATGATGGTTAGAACCAAAGAGACAATAACAAGTGCTGGTGAGTATGCAAAAAATCTGGAACCCTCATAGGCTGCTGACAGGAATGTTACATGGTGCAGCTGTTCCGGAAAACTGTTTGGAAGCTCCTCAGAATGCTAAATGCAGACTCGCCATAGGACCCAGCAATTCCACTCCTAGGCATTTACCCAAAGGAAATGAAAACATACAGACACACGAAATATTGCCCAGGAATGTTCACAGCAGCAATGATTCACAAGAGCCAAAAGGCCCATCAACTGACGGACAGATAAAATGTGGAACAGCCATGCAGTGGGATACTGCTCATAAAAAGGGATAAAGTGTTGATACACGCCACCACATGTATGAACCTTGAAAACATTCAGACGAAAGAAGGCCAAATACTGTATGATTCCATTTATGTGAAATACCCGGAGCAGCCAAATTCACAGAGACAGAAATAGACCAGTGGCTGCCGCCTGGGACCAAGAAGAGAGGAAACAGGGGCTGCTAGAAGGCAAGAGGGTCCTATTTGGGGGTGTTGGAATGTGCTAAACTTAGACTGTGCTAATGACGGACAGCTCTATCAATACATTAAAAGCCACTGAACTGTATACTTTAAATGGGTGCGTTTTAGGATATGTAAAATATCTCAGTATAGTGTAAAAACTATAAAAATTACATCTCATACAAAAAAGAAGGTAAAGATGAAGAAGCAGCCATACATGCTTAATTAAATGTGAAATCTCCTGATTTTTATGTGTCGGCAATTAAAATTTAAGATGTCTGCCAGGCCCCAGTGGGCAGGCCAAATATGACCTACAGGCTCCATCAGGCCTAGTGGAGCAAGCGCTCGCCAGTTTTCAGGGCTACACTATCTTTTCATGGACCAGAGGGCACAGTTCTCTGGTTGTTTCTCTATAAACCCCCCCTAGCAACTGTGTTCTCTAATCCTACTAAGAGTATCTTCCTTGCCTATCTTAAAATGACTACGCACACCTCACCCTCAATCCATTCCCTCCCCCGTCTCTTCTCCACCGTGGTCGGCACTTGGCCATCCCTCCCGTGCACACGTTGCCTTCTGCTCTGCATCAGAGGTTCCCTGACTCCATCCTATGCCAAGTTTTGGCCTCACCCAGCCAGCTCCCACCACGGGGTGTCGTACATGTCCTCTGTGCCACACCAACACACGAGTACATCACATATCCTTTCTTTCTCCTCCCAGCTCCTCCAAAGAAAAGTCAAGGTTGCTGGTTTGGTGGGTTTCAAACACGTGGCAATCCCATGTAACGTGGGACTCATCTGCTGGATGGAATACTCTTCCCTCACTGGGAATGGGAAGGAAAGTGCTGGCAGCACAGAAGGGTAAGCACAGACAGATAGATACATCCCTGCTTGAAGGCCCTGCAAACAGCCCTGCTACCGGCGCGCAGACACAGGGGTCCTCCCCCATGGAGAGAGGGATGTTGCCAGACACAAGTAAGAAGAAATTCTGACAACATTTTCAGGGACAGGACCAAAACCGCGACCCTGGGTTGCAACCTACCAGGAGCAAGTTGTGCTCTTTACCACGGTAAGGAGTCTGCTCCTCCCCCTTCAACCTGGAACTACAAAAGCCAACAGACCAAACTTGACCTAAAATATGTCTACAACCTAAGGAAAAAGAAGAAACAGGAAAGTATCTGCCTTACAAAAACATCTGACTGGTGAATAATTAACTTCATTTATAAATTTCCAAGGAACCCCAACCAGACTACCTCTAAAAACAATGAATTAGGTCCTCAGATGATAATGGGACTTTTGCTGTCTTTATTTTTATGTTGATTTTATAATAAATGTTTGTTGTTAGATTCGTTAAATGTTTAGCTATTTGAATCTCCATCTGATGTTAATTTAACTTATTACGACACATTAAACCAAGCGCACCCAGGCATTTTTACAGTAGCTTCCAATACATTGTTCACTATGTTTGTCCTTATTTGAGGAAGCCACACAGACCTCTTTTCTCCCTGTTGTTATGGAGGGAAGACAGCCTAGCAGAAAGATATAAGATTTCTTTTTTTCCCCTCAAGACTGTTCATCTTTTGTGTTGGCAATCTGTCTTTGAGGAAAGACAGAATAAAACCGATATTGAGGTACATCAAGTGATTCAGTGCAAGCACCTCTCAAAATCATGATCAATATTCTCATGTTTTTAGGACTGTTTTCAGTCATAAATATCCTTCCTCTGAAAAAAGAAATAATTCTCCTTTTGGTCAACAGTCCCTGCAGTCACTATGAAGTCGGCAGCAGCCACACCGGCCTGGTCGGGCGCACGGAGGAACCATGCTTTCAGTGGAGGAGGGCCAAGGACATGCCAGTGCATTAAAATCTAAACGCTTTACTCAGAGAAGGAAAACTGCAAAGAGAATATAAATACAAAAAAACAGCAATGATGGGGAAAAGTTTTTTATTCTGAAGCGTAACATCATCTGCATTAACAACTGATCTCACATCCTCCTTTTTCCCTCTCAGCTCCACCAAAAAATGAAAGATTGACTATCATTTGAAAATAATGTGTAACATCCTTTTATAAATTAAAATCTAAATATCGAGCAGAGGTTGCATGGAAAAGGAACTTTTAAAAAGCACACAATTAAATGTTTTAAGAAGTTAACTTTACCAAAACATCCAGTATTACATCACTTACAATGTAATCTTTTAAACGCCTGCCAACTACCTATCGGAAGTGGAATGCTGCAATCAGTACTCTTCACCAACAACATGCCCCTCTCTCATCAGCTCAGTCACAAAACCCGAGCACAGGGCTGCTGCGAGACCACCGGTAGGGGGCGGCCCTGAGCACACGGTCAGCAAGAGGACTGTAGGACGGTGGTCATCACTGGAAATGGGGCCACTGCTAGGCACCATCTTAAGGATCCCCTATGTCTTCTGTAAACAGAGTAACTTCCAACACTCATTATAAAAAAGGAACCATTTAAAATGAACGTTAAAAAGAAACGTTCTCTTGGGCTTCCCTGGTGGCGCAGTGGTTGAGAGTCCTCCTGCCGATGCAGGGGACACGGGTTCGTGCCCCGGTCCGGGAAGATCCCACATGCCGCGGAGCCATGGCCCGTGAGCCATGGCCGCTGAGCCTGCGCTCCGCAATGGGAGAGGCCACAACAGTGAGAGCCCCACGTACCGCAAAAAAAAAATAAATAAATAAATAAAAAATAAACGTTCTCCCTCCCCTGTCCTGAGCAGGTCTGCGCCTCACCTCAGCGGACATAAGCACATGCTAAGCCGTCTCTGCTCCCACCCTTTGTAGAGCCTTATTTTATACACAGGCACAGTGCTTCCCACAAAATGCCAGGCATGCATTAAAGAGAAAACTGACTGACTACATTTTCATACTTTTTTAAGGATTGAGACTGTTGGAAGATAAACTGGTGTTTAAAATATTCAGCCAAAGAATCTCACTGAAACGGTTTTATTTCCAGGAGGATGGGGACACAACCATCGTGTGTGTTCACATCACCACAAAGTGATGATGAGCGTTACTACAAAGATTTTATGATACCTGGAGACTGCTCTCAGTGTTTAAAGAAACGGAAAGAAAATAATTTTCTTAACAGTCTCAGAGGTTTTTATTCTGAGAAGAGGCCGCATGTTGGCAAGCTGCAAACACACTCATTTTGACATTTACATTCTGAGTGGTGGCGTCTTCTCCATTGTTTCATCAGAAATCATGGCTTCACTCAAACTAGAAGCAGACGGGAGTAACACAAAGGTGACTGACATAAAACATAACCTGTTTTGTGGAAGACAATACCAACGATCTGGGGTCATAAGGAACTGGGGAACGAGGTCCTATTCCCCAAGGACTACCACCGGCAGGGAAACGGGGTCCCCAATCCCTACTGGGCCCCCATGACCGCTCAGAGGGCTGGCCACTGAGCCCCACCAGATTCTAGTGCCCACGCTCCACGTAAGGATGCTTCTGGAGCTCAACACGTTTTGGAAAAGAAAGCGAGGTCCCCAAGCTGCGTCAGCAGAACCTGTTAGCCACAGTCTGGATCCAGCACCAGTCAGCACCTGTTTACCGCAGTGTCTGTGGGACATGGTGCTCCGGGTAACAACCAGGGGGTCACAGAGAGGGCCGCCACCGGCAGTGGTGGACTGTCGGGGAAGAAGGACCTGGATGCTGCATAGCCCTAACTGTGTGTGTGAGAGAAGCAACTGAGTGAAGTAGGAACCGACACGTCTACGCTCCACCCTACACCTCTGCGCATACCCTGACAGGGTGTAGCCCGTACTGCCAAGAATGGGGCCGGCGGTGGAGGGGGCCACTCCAGTGACCAGGGCGCTATGCACTCAAGTCTGGCGGCCAAGTGACGGCCTCAGCTCTCGTGGGGATGCGCAGGCTGTGGGCATCTTCTCTACCCGCCTTTCCAGGGTTCCTGCCCGCAAGTACCTTCGGGCCTAGAAGAAGGAATAAACGAGTAACCCCAGTTTCTCACACACTCTGGAATTCTGCGTTTAGGGGAGACCACCAAGCCACAGTCCTCAGCGGATCGTACTGGGGCTCTTTCAGAGCTGTTTCCCCTCCTTTGCCTTTAAAGTTCTAAGGTTCTTTGACAAGTAGGTCTTTTTCACCTACTTTCAAAAGGTCACAGCTACCTTCTGGACAGATGACAGTGCGTGAAGCCTGGAAGCCTAGTAAATGGGAGGTTTGTGTACTTTAGAGGAAAAAGAGAAGTCAGGCCCCAGCACAGCCACCAGGCAGGGCTCCTAGGGAAGGTTTCCTCCCAGCACTGCTGAGCCCACGGGGACAGCCTGGGGCGCAGAGGTGCCCCCAGGACCTGGCCCAGTGCCAAGAGCCGTCTGCTGCCTTTTTACCTCCAGCAGCCCCCCTATGAAGGAAGGACTATTATTCCTGCTTTATGGGAAAGAACACTGAAATGGATAGGCTAACTTCCCAAACCACAAGCTGAGCTGTATCCTCAACTAAGATCCACAATATTGGCAAAGGTGAAATCCTCCTCAGAGGAAGATGGTTTCTTAACACATAATATTCAGCCCCTAAAAGAAGATACTCAAAATTACCAGCCAAAGCTGCTTCTGTGCCACCCCTTTAAAAACAGACACCCACCTAAGATGATTATGCCTCACCTAAGGGTAACCAGCAAAGACGTCTTAATGACCGTGTCCTCCTACAACTCCCTAATGCCTTAAAAGTTCTTCCAAAATGATGAAGAAGTTGCATTTCACTATACAGCAGAGGAAAACATCCATGTGTCAGGAAGCCTGTGTAGCAACAGAGCCCAAGCTCACAGTTTCACCTGATGCTTTCATCATCCGATAGAAAGGAGTGTGGACATGAGCTGGAAGGGCCCCACGGGGACTTGGCCTCAGTGCAGGTCAGCACAACGTGACTCTGCTTGTAGTGCCAAGTGCCCACAGGGTATGAGGCAGCCAATGAGGGTGAACTGTGCTTAAAACGATGCTCAGGGTACGCCCACTTTTGAATTTTCAGATTGGGGATACATAAACAGGAATCAGAAACAACAGCTGTTTTGTTTTGTTTTTCCCTTCCATTCTGGAAACAGCTTAACTAATCTTAATCTCTTGTTTTAACTGAACGTGGAAAATTAAGACTACATCATTCTACTCTGTAACCTATTAAAGATATTTAAATCATACTAATCATTCTAACAGATTTGGATGACTTAAATTATCCTAACTTACTTATCCCACTAAGTTTCAGCATTCCTCAGATAAAAAAGAATTGAGGTATTTTCTAATATACACAGTTTAAGGTTACAACATGCTTAAATGAACTAATGTTTACAAACTCACAAATGGCCAATGTGAACAGCACTTTAAAGGTTATAAAATGTCTTAAACATTATCTCATTAAGAGGTACTCATTCCAGAGTGACGACTAAACAGGGCTTTAATATTATTCATGGTAAAACTGATACAACTTGGGAGAGGTCGTGGTAAGGAGAAAAGACTGAGAAATGTTTTTAAATTGCATAACAATGCTTGCTAACTTTATGTAAGCTCCTATTACATGAAAGACGATCTACAAAGTCATTTCGGTGCATGACAACTTTGCAAGATTGTCTGTTATTTCCGGTTGCAAATGGAGAAAGTACAGAGCAGAGACTCAAAGAAGCACCTGAGATCATGCCAGGTGGCTGCCAGGATTAAAATTCACAGCCTGGTGCTTTCCTCTCTCCCATATATCAGACAGGTCCATAGCCTGCCCATTTAATAGATCAATTATCTGCTGGAAATCAGAATCTTAATTATAAGAGACTTGAGAGAAATGAAAGAAAAAACTGGCTTTGGAATAGCTACGAAGGCAGCCAAAATTTTTTTTAAAGCTCTAACGTGGGAAACCTAGTAGGAAAAACTAGCTCTGTGGAGGAGGTTTACAATAATGGCTCAGCACCACTGTGTACAAACAATAGTTAGAGCAGCACCCAGTAAGACCTCCACAAACCCTCACAACTCACTACTGTGATCCACCTTCTACAGACAGAGAATCAAGGCAGAGAGATGCTGGATAACCTGCTTCACAGGTTACACAACTAAAAAGTGGCAGAGCCAGGATTAGAATCCAGGTCAGCCTGCAAACAGTTATTACAGAGAAACAGTTATCACAGAGAAAAATTCTAATGCTTCTTTTATCCCCAACTATGCTTTATGTACATATATTTGAGAATAATAACTTGTTAGAATATGACAGTCATGTATGCATCAAAATGCTATATAATTATTCATTAGTATCTTTAGAAAAAGTTCTCACGTTTCTCAGAAAAACATTCAATGAAGTATGAGAATTTGTAATAATCTAGAAGGCAACTTGTTAAATGAAGCTAATTTGCTATCAGGCTAAAACAGACTGTGATAGCTGTAAGATGTTTTATGTGAGCCTCATGGTAACCACAAAGCAAAAACCTATAGTACATACACAAAAGATAAAGGAATCTAAGCATACGACTACAGAAAAACATCAAATCACAAAGGAAGAGAGCAAGAGAGGAAGAAAGGACAAAAAGAATTAAAAAACAACCAGAAAACAATTAACAAAATGACAATAGTAAGTCCATGCCTATCAATAATTACTTTAAGTATAAATGGACTAAATTCTCCAATCAAAACACAGAGGAAAGCTAAATAGATTTTTTTTTTTAAAGACCAAATTACATGCAGCCTTTAAGCCATTCACTTCAGCTGTAAGGACATACAGATTGAAAGTAGAGGGATGGAAAAAGATATTCCAGGCAACTGAAGACCAGAAGAAAGCAGGATTAGCTGTACTTACATTACACAAAGTAGACTTTAAGCCAAAGACTCTAACAAGAGACAAAGAAGGTCATTAAGGGGTCAGTTCATCAAGAGGATGTGGTATTTGTAAATATTTATGCATCCAGCATAGGAGCACCTAAATTTAGAAAGCAAATACCAGCAGATCCAAAGGAAGAAACAGACAGCAACACAGTAACAATAGGGACTTCAATACCCCACTTCCAACAATGGATAGATCATCTAGACAGAAAATCAGTAAAGAAATACTGGACTTCAACTACACATTAGACCAGATGGAACTAACAGACGTTTACAGAACATGCCACTCAACAGAAGCAGAATACACATTATTCTCAAGTGCACATGAAACATTCTCCAGGATAGATCATATGTTAGGCCAAAAAAAAGTCTTAATAAACTTAAAAACACTGAAATCATATCAAGCATCTTTCTGATGCTGAAAATTCACAGCCTGGTGCTTTCCTCTCTCCCATATATCAGACAGGTCCATAGCCTGCCCATTTAATAGACTGATTATCTGCTGGAAATAAGAATCTTAATTATAAGAGATTTGAGAGAAATGATAGAAAAAACTGGCTTTGGAATAGCCAAAAAAACCCATGCTTTCACAATGGTATGAAACTAGGAGTCAGTTACAAGAGGATAACTGCAAAGTTCACAAATATGTGGAAATTAAACAACATACTCCCGAACAAATGGGTCAAAGAAGAAATCAAAAAAGAAATAAAATATCTTGAGATAAATGAAAATGGAAACAACACAGCAAAACTTACAGGCTGCAGCGAAAGCAATCCTAAGAGGGAAGTTTATAGCTACCAACACCTACATTAAGAAAAAAGATCTCAAACAACCTACCTTTACACCTCAAGGAAGCAGAAAAAGAACGAACTAAGCCCAAAGTTAGAAGGAAGAAAAGATAAAGATCAGAACAGAAATAAGTTAACTAGGGACTACAAAGACAGTAAAAAAGGTGAAACTAAGAGCAGATTTTTTTTTAGAGAGATAAACATTATAGACAGACCTTTAGCTAGGCTTACCAAAAAGACATGGACTAAAATAAAAGTATAAATTAATGAGGAGACAATACAACTGATACCACAGAAATACAAGGGATAAGAGACTACCATGAACAACTGTATGTCAAAAATTGAACAGATTCCAATTCCTGGAAACATACACGCTACCAGGATTGAATCATGAAGAAATAGAAAATCTGAGCAAACCAATTACTAGTAAAGGGATTGAATCAGTAATCAAAAACCTACCAACATAGAAAAGTCCAGGACAAGATGGCTTCACTAGTGAATTTTAAAGAAGAACTAATACCAGTCCTTCTCAAATTCTTCCAAAAAAACTGAAGAGGAGGGCACATGTCCTCATTTTATGAGGCAAGCATTACCTTGATACCAAAGCCAGACAAGGACTCCACAAGGAAAGAAAATTACAGGCCAACATCCCTGGATGAACACTGATGGAAAAATCTCAACAAAATACTAGCAAACTGAATCCAACAACACACTGAAAAGAATCATTCACCATGATCAGGTGGGGGTTATTCCAGGGATGCAAAGCATGTTTCAACATAGACAAATTAACAAGATGAAGGACAATGTTATGATCAATTCAACAGATGCGGAAAAAGCATTTGACAAAATTCAGCCTCCTTTTATGATATAAAAACTCTCAGCAAACTGGTTACAGGGACAACGTACCTCAATATAATAAAGTCCACACATGACAAGCCTGTAACTAATGTCAGACTCAAGGATGAAAAGCTGAAAGCTTTCCTTTTAATATCAGAAACAAGACAAGGATGCCCACGCTCACCACTTTTATGCAACATAGTACTGGAAGTCCTAGGAGGAGCAATTAGCAAGAAATAAAGGGCATCGAAATTGGAAAGGAAGATGTAAAACTGTCTCTGTTTGAAGATGACATCATATTATATGTAGAAAACTCTAAAGATTCCACCAAGTAACTGTTAGAATACATGATCTCAGTAAAGTTGCAGGATACAAAATCAGTATGCAAAAATCAGTTGCATTTCTAAACACCAACGATGAACTGTGAGAGAGAGAAAAATGCTTAATACTGTTAAAATGTCCATCCTCCCCAAAGCAATCTACAGATTCAATGCAATTTCTATCAAAATTCCAGTGGCATTTTTCACAGAAATAGACATTCTAAAATTTTCATAGAATCACAAAAGATTCCAAAAAGCCAACACAATCTTAAGAACAAAGCTAGAGGCATCGCATGTCTGGATTTCCAACTATATTACAAAGCAACAGTAATCACAACAGTGTGGTATCAGCATAAAAACAGAATAGAGAGGCACATGCATACGTGGTCAATTCATTTTCAACAAAGGAGCCAAGAATATACACTAGAGATAAGACAGTCCCTTCAGTGAATGATGTTGGGAAAATCACTGGACAGCCACATGCAAAAGAGAGAAACTGGACCCCTACCTTACATCATACAAAACGAATCAACTCCAAATGGATTAAACACTTGAACATCAGACCTGAAACCGTAAAATTCCAAGAAGAAAACACAGGTGGTAAGCACCCTGATGTCAGTCTTCGCAGTGATGTTTTCGATTTGACACCAAAAGCAAATAATCAACAAGCGGGACTACATCAACCTAAAAAGCTGCACAGCAAAGGAAACAATAAAATGAGAAATGGGAGAAAATATGTGCAACCTACTGAGTGGGAGAAAATATCTGCAAACCACATATGCAACACAGGGTTAATACCCAAAATATAGAAGGCACTCATACAACAGCAAAAGACAAAAAAACAAAAAAATCCTATTTTATAATTTGCCTTTGTCAATTATACTTCAGTAAGCTGGAAAAAATAAAGTTATGAATAAACAACCTCCTAAAAGTGGAAAAGGCTGCCCAGCATAGGCCAAGTCTCAGTAGCGGTTCTCTCAGAAAGTTACTGTGATTTTATATGGCAAAAAACCCCACAAAAGTTTGTACTTACTTACTCTAAAAGGTCTTTTAAAGTGATATCGTCCCAGAAAGGTCCAGAAGCTCTAGGTGGCTTTCAAAATATTTGTTAAAAGTTTAGTACATAATTCTCTAAGTGAAGACAATAGTCACAAGTAAGTAACTATCCTGAAGGGACAGAGTAACAACTAGAAATTCAATCAATCCCCAGACTTCAGGGAGTGCTTTACCGATTTGGGGTCGTGTGACATTTTGCTCTTGGTATGCCACTGCAAAACTAGGGACAGTATTGGGTTAGGATTTTTTGGCTTCTTCAAAATTACTTAGAATTGCTTAATGATATAAAAATCTAACTATCAAAATTACAAAATCACTTATTTAGGGATCCAAAGAAAACAGTCTCAATCCAGTGGTCTTAGAAGAATTCTTAAAACAAATGTTAAGTAAACTAGATTTTATACTCTTCAAAATGCACTTATCAGATACTGCAAAAAAAAAAAAAATACGGTCAAGGATTAGATAATAAACCACAAAAAAAGTCAGCATGCAGTTTTTTCTTCTTATCTTAATAAAATGTGTGTAGCCAAAGAAGTAGAGTAATTCAAAAAATCTGTGTAAGAATCTGGATGAAAATAAAGTTGGGTTCCAACCAAAGAAGAAAATGTGAAAATGAAACCTAGAAAGTGGTAGAAAATAAGCATGGATGGCTACCAAAAATATATATATATAGTGTTTTATATATGTGTGTGTGTGTGTGTGTGTGTGTGTGTAAATAAAGTCCTTTGTAAGAATTCCACGATACTCAGATGCCACAGGGAAAGATTTAAAAATCTGCCTACAATTGTACCAATGTTAATCCAATGTTAATTTCTAGTTAATAGTTTTGACAAATGTGCCATGGTTATGTAAGCTGTTATTAGGAGAAACTGGGCGAACAGTATATCAGAACTCTATGCACTGTCACTGCAGCTTTTCTGTAAACTGAAGATTTTTCCAAAATAAGAAGTTAAATTAAAATCTGACTATATAAAAAATTAATAAGTTTCTTTAAAAAAAATCCATGGACAATACCAAAATACAAATGACAATCTTCAATATGCAAAACCAGTAAGATACAGACAAAAACAACCCAGTAGAAAAATAAGCAAGCATTTCACTAAGGAAACATAAATGACCAATAAACATAAGGGAAGATGTTCAACCTCACTCAATTACAATATAAAAAAAATAAACTACTGAGGCAATCTGAAGAGATTTTAACACTACTTCTCAGAACTTATTCTCCACAGACTTGCACGAGTACACCAAGATGTCTATATAAAGATATTCCCCCCAAAATGTTGCTTCAAACAGCTCCAAACCAAACAAGGACCAAATAAAACCTAAAGAGACTCTAAACGTACATTAACGGGGGGATTAAGATGAGAGAAATGTCGGCGCATCAGTTAGACACATACATACACAATAAAATACGAATAAGCAGTCATCGGAAAAAACAGCTATCTCAGTCATGCTGTGTAACGACTATCTGATGGCACAGTCTCTATTCCAAACTGTCATAATTGACAACTGTGTTTCAAAACGTTTTTCCATATGAAAAATATTGCATTTCAACAGAACATTAATACCCACACCAAGTGGGAAGGTCTACTTGTCACAGTTTATTTCTGTTCATCAGCATCCACTGCATCCAGCATACTCAACTATTACATTTAATTTTAACTTCTGAGGGACTGGGAAGAAATACCAAGCTTTCAGAGAATTAGAGTCAACTGCCCAGAAGACACCTCTAGCACTTCTAAGTTAAGCCTATTACAGGAGGAAGATTTTGACTGACGCGACCAATTAAATTTAAACCGGGGTCTCTTGTAAGCCAACTGATTTAAATTAATTTCCTTGAATTATACATTTTTTGAAAAATAATCTTAGTGTGTTCATCGAAGATGTGAAGAAGTGTTAGGAGTACACATATTACGTTAAGTTCCCCATGACAAAGTTTTAGTGAAATTGTACGTTCACCTTAGATTTAACACCACTCTTAACATAACTTGATCTAAACAAACAAACCCTAACTAAAAATGAAATGGGAAGTTAAATGAATGTCTTTTATTTAAAACTCCCTTATCTGCACCAGTTTTAAAGAAAACAGCACTAAGATTGGAAGCATGGTTTGGATACATTTATCAATCCCAGATGTACTTACTGTAGGAAGATTATAGCTTAATTAAAGCTCTGGCAGGGTCAGTAATGTCCATATGCAAGATGTTTCCACAGAGTGTCACTTGGGTACAATCAATTAAAATGCACCGTGAATTGTTAAACGGAAAAATCCAAAACAAGAGTCTGTTGTCACACAAGGTTTTCACATGCATTAAGAGGTTAATTTATATTTTGTTCTGATGCATGCGTGTAACAGTAATATTTATATCAGAGATTCATAGCTTACCTAGATGATTGATATCAATTTCTCTTCATAATATGACCAGCAAATAAAACACACAGTGGTTCTAATATAAAGAAATAACCTGTGACAAGATTCCCTAAAACATTTCTATTTTGGACCTCACACGCTAAATTGCTTTTGCTGGCCCCTTCCACCTCTCAGCATGGTTGACAGACAAATTGATCGAAACATTGGAAAATAATATGCTTGCAAAATTTCTCTGGGTGAGTTTTCAGTCTTGAATTTTTCATACAAGAACGAAATGAAAGATTGCCCCCTTGGTTTTCCCTCCATTACGCGGCCCCATCGTATGTACTACAGAAACATACAATACTTCAAACAGCAGCAATGCGGTGTAAACAAAATGTATAACATTTGTCATGAAACACCCAAGCTGTGTGAAGTTAAGAGACTGGGCAGCAGGCATCTTTGCCCTGAGATTATGTTGTTCAATTATAATGAATTCATACATTTGAAGCTGCCTTAGGGCCTCTCATTAGACGTAGGGATGTTTATTACAGGAAAGAGTGCCCGTATCATTTAAGAAGGAAGACGGCTGGGTGATTTGATTAGAAATGTTGACAGTTGAGGTGTGTAAAGAATGTCATTCACTCACATTTTCCAACTTCAGTATTAGGATCCTTCCTTTTTAATGGCTTCTCTAAAGCCCCTCTGAACTGTAGACATGGGGAACCAAGAGAAAACTTTCCGCAGAGTGTACTGCGCACACCAATAGCATGACCCGATTTCCACACGACTTGTTACTCTTACGCGTAGATACCATTTCACAGGCAAAGAGATTACGACAGAAACGACGTTCTCATCACACCCAGCCACATGTAACCAAGGATGGAGAGAACACGTACACGTCCTCCTGTAGTCCATGAACAGACCTTGTCTACAGTTACGTGTCTGCCTCCACTTCCTGTTCTTCAGACACCCCAGGCCCTGAGGCTCTTACGGAATTTTTAAATTAATGTCTATGGCATTCTAGGACAGGCAGAGTCCTCATACGTTTAAATTTACACCTCATGAAAATTCTCATTAACTAAATTTTCCCCTCAATACTCGCAGGTCAAGAATCGATGAATAGTCAATTTTTTTCGGTCAAAATTAAACAAATCATAAAAAATGGCCTAATTTTCAGCGTTGCAGATTAGATTTCGTGGGTAATATTGGCCAGATATGAGAAACAGAACTCATCACGCTGCACTAAGATAATCTGCACTGCAGTGTTTTTATTTCACTTCATCAGCTTCACCAGTTTTGATAAGTTCACTACAGTATTTCACAAAATAACTTGGTTTGAAAATAGACTGCACAGGTCCCTGTCCTGACGCCCCAGAATGTGAGGTAACCCTAGGAGGAGGCACGGGCGGGTGGGCCTGGCTGTGCCGCAACATTTGGTAACTTCAACACCTCGCCTGAAACTACAGGTGCCAAGACCTACAGAACGCTGCACCGACACGAGCCACGGGAACAAGCGTGTTTGATGGATTTCTGTTTTTAAACCAAAATCTTAGCTCAGAATAGGAAGGAACAGGACGGCCCTTTGTCCCTACTCAAAACCTTTGATTCCTGTTGTATCTGGACTCCGGTTTAACTAGGAGTCGATGACAGTACGCCCAATGCCAACCCTCAAAAGCAGCACAGAACATGTGGCCCGGCAGAGCTGCCACTACGTGTGGGCACGTGGAGGGTGATGGGCCGCGGGGGACGAAGACAGCCTGGTAAAAAGAAAGGGCATCATCCTTTCAGAGAAGGGAGGAGTGCTTTAGCTTAAGCTCTGTGGTCAGCCGTTACTCACTACCGAGAGTGAGCCGTGTTTAAGCAGGCAAGGGATGAGACGACACTCTCGTAATAGTATCAAAAGGGAAAAAACACAGATGTCTGTGTGACCGTTTCGTTTCCTTTTAAAGCAAAAAGTAACTTACACCCTGCATACACACCTCAGTCGCGACTCCTCCGAGGACACCTGTGTCCCTGTCGAGAACAGGTCCTCCCAGGGCACCTGGCCTGCCTACAGTGGCGCTGCCCAGGACAGAACGCTCATTCAGCCGGAACCTAAGAATACATCTGATCAATGTTCAGTCCCTCCTGTCCCCTCCCCCAATGTACGGAGACCAGTAAGCAGAGGGGTGTCTCATCAACGTGTCCACAAGCCGAAGTTGTTAGCTCTCAGCCCAAAGTAATGGCTCTTAGGTGGCCGAGACCGCAGACAACAGGAAGGTGGCACAAAACTTACTGGGTGAAGAGTACAAAAGGGTGAGGTTCGTCACGGAGCCAGACAGCATCACCACGTCCGAACCCTGCAAAGCAAGCAGAGCGTAACCCGCCAGAGGTAGTTAAGAGGCAGAGCTGGACTGGGGCCCAGCAGCCCGACTCTGACGCTCCGATCTCACTCCATGAGCTGCACGCGTGAGAAGACATCACCAAGGCCTGTCTCACGCCATAACAGCGCGATACAAAGCTAAGTGCAAAATGACCTATAAAACATTGGCGATATTTTCTAAGGCAAGAAACGGTGGAAACATGCTGAAAACCTGGATTCCAGGAATCTACTCTGAGCAACAGAATATGAAGAGGACTGGGTGGGGCTGCTGCAGCTCTAGAAGGGAGAGCGGGGTTCTCTGAAGGTAGGAAGTGGGAAGGCACAGCTGGTGACTTCAGTCAGGAGGCAGGATGAAGAGCCAGCAGAGGTGGCTGGGAGAGCTGGGGGCCAGCCCGTCACCTTGCTCCGGAAGGCCCACCGCTCCAGCCCCACGGGGGAGCACCCAACGAGGAGGCCGAGGCCACTCCGAGAAATCACCCCCCGGGGGCTCGTGGTCACAGTGGACTTGGAAAGAGACTTTTTTTTTTTTTTTTTTAACAGTCTGTAAGAATTGGTCACCAATGGCAAATTTCTATAATGTCTCCCAAGCATCACAAAAGTTCTAAAGTTTTTTGGTTTTTTTTAAAATATCATATAATCAAGTTTTGGACCAAGGGCAATTTTTTTTTTTTTTTTAAACATAGAGCAGAACACAGTAGAAATTCTTTGGTGTGATTCTTTGGAAATGTCAGATTCTTCCCTGCCTCTCAAATCCTAGGACATCTGTCCCTGCGCAGGGCCCCCTGAGTCCTCAAATCCCAGGACATCTGTCCCCTGCAGTGGTCCCTGAGTGAGACCTCCTAACAAGGAGGAATGACAAGAAAAAGCAGCCCCAAAGCCCCGGGGCATCCCTACTGGCCTGATTTATAAGCCTACTCGCTGTTCAGGACGGTACCAAAATGGTACTTCAAATTGTGGGAATAACATTACCATCACAGTTCTAAAAAACAAAACAAAACAACAACACCCTTAAATGAATGCAAGAAACCCAGAGGACACAATGCCAAGTTTCATCTCTCAGGTTCAAAATCTAAAATTAAAGCAAAGCTTAAGGTGACGTCGACACAGAACAACGGGCCAGTGCTTCCCGGCCCATTCCTGACTTCTCTCTCTCTAAGTGGTTGGGTTGCATTCAAAGCAGGAGGCTAACTCTCTACGTCGTTTCTTCCGTTTCAATGTGCCTTAAAGTGCAACGCTGCTTGATATCCGAGAAAAGCTACAGTGTGGAACAGCAGCATTCTTAAGTTAGGAGTGGGAAATCCGAGAAAAACCTCTGCAGTTTGGCTCCCATGTCTCTGAATTGGTATTTCAATGACAGATGTTTGTGGCGGCAAAAAGCCCTGTCAGAACAAAATTAGGTGATCTATCATTCTAAGGTATGGTCTTCATATACTGTTTACTTGAAGATATCACTTGCCTCAAGCCAATTTTGACCAAGAACATTTTGTGATATGGAAGTGATTTGTGTATCATCATTTTTGTGATAAATGTAGCTCTTGAACACAAAATAACCCACCATTCCACAGTATTACAGTTAAAACTCCTCCACCAGTAAATCTGCACTAGTGCTTTTATTACTACTAAGATACTGTACCTAGACTCCAGTAGATTTTTTTTTTCCTTGAATAAGGTTGCCACTTGCCTGCCTTTTGGACTGGGTATAGGATTTCTAATCCACTATCAAGGCCCCCTAAACCCCACCCTCTCCCCAGCTCCTGAAGCTTCTTAGGGACACGGTGCCTTCCTTCCTGGAGGGCTCTTAGGGCCCTCGGTGGCAACCACCGAGCCACCACTGCTTGCTGGCAGGCAGGCGTCTGGGTGAACAAAGCCATTCGTTATCTAGAGAGCCCTCCCCCGGGCTCAGGGTGGGGATATGGGGTGCGGGTGGGCAGATGGCTAGGAGCAGTCATTCTTGCGGGGACAGCACTGTCCCTCCGGGTGGCTGTGAAACGAGGCGGTGACAAGCCTGTACTCCAAACACACACAGGGTGGATAGGGCTGGAGGGTGTCAGTGGGGGTCAGAGGAGGCTGCAGCTCAAAGAAAGGCACTCGTTTCTGATGAAAAAGGAAACCAGAGCAGCTCTGCTTATCCTTTTTCCAGGTTTCTAAAACCGAAACACCCCAAAGCATGTACTGCCACACTGGGCCAAGGGTTCCGGACACAAGCTTGGGTGAAGCGAAAACTATTGGCACCATTTATAACAGTTACACTTGCCCGCCAGGCACAGGGGGATGGCCCTCCCCTGGTACTGATCACCAATGACGACGGATGACTCAACTTGGCACTCAGTCTAGCTGCCCCCAAACCCAAGAGCCCTGCTGCAGCCGCTTGCAGGGATGTCAGTCCTGGTGTTGGGCACCCAGGCCCCAGAGCGCCCCAGTCACCCACCCAGCAAGGGCGTGCACGACTGTGCTGTGTGCTGGAAGGGCAGCTCACCACCACCGCAACGCCAGATTTACCCAAATATTGGCTAAGTAGCCTATTTCCCAAGAGCAACAGACAATATAGGAAAAAAAAAAAAACCAATGGATTTTTTCATGCCTTATATTCTCAAATCTATCACGGCCTCCAAGATGCCTCCACACGTGGGTATGAACTAGGAGCTGCGGCTCCTGTGTCATCCCTGCCCGCCGTCTCAAATTGAGGCTTGAGTGCAGAGTCAGGACACATGTACGTCACGTGCAAGATGCACGTCGTCCTGAGAGGAACTTGGGGCTTCAAGGGGAGAAAGGGGCATGCATGGCCTTTGTCCTTGCAGAATTCAGCTGGCCAAGAGACAGCGCTGCCAGCTCTTCCGAAACCTGAGTGTGTACATCAGGTAAGTAGTCACAGACAGTCACGGGTGTGAGTGGAAGAGCCTGGGGGACCCCCGTACCATGGAATACCAACACCTAGTGAGGCTTCTTGGTGGTCCTTCAAGGTGTTAGGCATTCCAAGAGGCAGAGGGGAGACAGGAAAGCATTTCAGAAGGGGACTGGGTAAGCCAAAGCGAGGAGGTGAGAGTGAATGAGTGAGTGAACATACAGAGGGGAGCAGGGCGCCGGCAGAGGGGACGGCCGGTGGCCATGATGAGAAGTGAGACGGGCTGAAGCGCGGCAAGACGACAGGTGCGAGCCAGGACCAGGGCACAACTGACTGGACAGAGGGATGTGGACAGAAGAGCACTTAGAGGCCAAGGGAAGAGCAGAGCGGGACACGGGCTGCAGCTCCAGGGCCAGCAGAAGCTGGGGTGGGGCCATGATGACCCCTCACAAGTCAGCAGCTGCTGCACAGCAACCGCCCCAAACCCAGCGACTTGAGAACCGCGACGACCGGCCCCTGCTCCTCCAGCCAGCTGCGTGAGCTGGGCGGTCCCGGTGGCCTTGCCCGGGGTGACACATGGTGGCAGAAAGCCGGCAAACACCCTGGGGCAGGCAGCCCAACCAGGAGGACCCTCCCTCCCACCCGGCTCGGCAGCCGAGCCTCCGTTCCCCGCCAGCCAGTCTCCCGCCTAGGCGCTGGCGCGGCTCCTCCCCTGGCAGCCTCCGCGCTCCAAGAAGGTTCCAGCAGAAGCTGCACAGCCCTGGAAGCCCGGCTCCAACAGCCACACTCCACAGGCCGGCCCAGATCCCAGGGCTGGATCGGCAGAGGGGAGAGCAGACACAGCAGGTCCCAAACTGCTCTCCTCAGCGAGGTCTGCTTGCAGGGCTGGCCCTCGGCTGGCATCCGGGCCCTCGGATTTGGGGAGGGCGGCCACCACTCCCTGAACAGAGTGCCTCACTGTGCCTGAACGCTCGGAAAAAACCACGTGGCTTCTCACACGGCGTTCACAAACCTCGTGGACGCCACTGGCCGCCCGGGGGTCTGGAATTTGGGTATGTGCTACGCAGGGGGTGCCGACGTGACCAGCCCCCATTAAAAACGCCAGGTGGCGAGTCTCTAAAGAGCTTCCCCGGTAGACAACAGTTCACACGTGCTGCCACAGCTTGCGGCTGCAGGAAGCCACCGTACCACGCGACTCTGATGGGAGAGGACTCTTGGAAGCCTGCGCTCCCTTCCGCCAGACCTGGCCCTTATGCCTTTTCCCTTTTGTTTTGTTTGTTTGCGGGGGTTGGGAGGGGGGCTTCGTGTCCTTTCCCTGTAGTAAATCACAGCCGTGGATATGACCCCGTGCTGAGTCCCATAAGTCCTCCCGGTGATCCCAATACAGAGGTGAGGCGACAACACCCTGCAAAGTGGTATGAGAACAGGAGAGGGAAGGATGCCTGTGGCCCTCACGTGACATCTGCCCCAGTTCCTGAGCAAGGGGCACTGACAGGGCTGCTCCAGACAGGGGCCATCAGGGGCCAAAGAAAGGGGGAGAGGCCGGGGGAAGGAGACCACTACCAGAGGTGGCAGCCCCTCTGAGACCTAGGGCGTAGGAAGCCAGGAGGAGAAAAGGGTTGCAAGGCACCAGAGCCAGGCGCTCCCACCACTAAGGCCAACACAAACATAATCCAAGAACGCAAGGAGCAGCAGCAGTGTGTCTACCCTTTAAGATCTGGGGCTAAAGCATCAGACCTGCACCCCGCTGCTTGCTGCTCCATTCGGCCAATAGGACTTTCCCTTCCCTCCCACTCCCAGCACCCAGTCACCCTTACAGCAGGCAGGGGCTCTCAAGCTCACCCCACACACCTCTGAAGGCGGGCAGAGCAAAGCAGGGCCTGGGGGCCTGTGTTCTCACCCCCCCCACGCCCCCCAGCCCTGGAGAGCTGACCTTAATGGGCAGCCTGACAGCAGGAGAGCTAGAGAGCGAGCAGAGCTGGGCCCCCAAGAGGGTCTGTGAAATGTCACCTGCGACAGATCTCAGACCTCAGTCTAGCCCACCTGGGGCACGGATCAGGGCCCCTCCCAGACGGGGCCCCCCAACCTCAATGCACCAGGGCCCAAATCTGGCCAAAGAGCACCAGGTGTTCCCGGGACTCGGGGCTTTCTGGATGGGGACACATCAACACTCTGCACCTCCGGGTGAACCACTGCAAATCAACACTCGGTCGTGAAAGCGTTTTAGGATCTCACATCAGAACCCCAGTCCACGGGGAGACAGGCACGCACAGGGTCACGCCTCCCCGCAGCATTCTGATGTTCTCAGGGCTGTGACAGAAGTACACAGGCTCGTCAGGTAGGAATTTATGCTACACTCTGCACGTGGCATCTGACACAGGTGCACATTACACACAGTAATTAGGAATATGTCTACCACATGCAAGACAAGAAATTATAGTTGTGCGTGACAACTTCTAAATTTCAATATTTTACATTTCTTTTCAATATACTTTTCTTTCAGCCATATGACACGGACAGTTGAAACATACAGTAGCACATCCATCATTCAACAAGATATATGACGACACCGATCAGAGAGGCTGCGAGGTCCACGCACAGTATTACATTTCCCTAACACAGCTACCACATATTATTCAAAGTGATGCTTTCATGGCCTTGTAGATCAGTTCAGAGGGCAGACTGTGTCTTTCACTACTTTTTTTTTTTTTAAACTGTCTTCTACCTGTCAGGAGCTCAAGGTACCTATCATTCTTTAGACTCCACACACAAGGAGATGACTCCTCGCTCTCAGCCCCTCTGCTGCTCTGCACCGTTCCGTTTCCACACTGGGCCCAACGGAACCTCACGGGCAGTGAGCCAGGCTTCCGTCTGCCCCGCCCAGCCCCACTCGTGCATTTTTATAGCCAGAACCTGTCCAGGGGCTGCTCTTTATCTTCATAAGGTGGCAGAATGTTATGCTGTTTCATAAAGGATCCTTCCTCTCCCCGCCCCCCGCCCCAACAGAAAGCTTTCATCTATTGGGGGAAAGAAGGGGCAGCCTTTGGATGAGGGGAAAGCCCATCATGGGACAGTCCCCAGCTCTGCGCCCGAGGAAGAGACCCCTTGGGGAGGAGCCACAAGGGGAGGTTGCAGGGGGCCGAGCAGGGCAGCAAGGCGGGCTTCCCAGAAGCAGGACAGCAACAGAGAGCAGAACTCAGGAGCTGATAGTGCAGGAGGAGAGAGAAATGGGCGGCGGGGGCCGGGGGGTGGGGGTGGAGAGGAAAGAGAAGAGGAAAAAGCCAAGGGAGGAAGAAGAGATGGACCAGGTAGGAACCAGAAGGCTCCTGGTTACTGCTAACTGCAAGGACACACCCCCCAGCCCCACTCAGCAGCGCCAACGCCAACAAGGCCTAACCCCGCCCAGCCCGCCCACCATTTCACTGCTTCTGGCCCTTCTCGAATACAGACGGTGGCAGACAGCAAAGACAGAGGGTCAAGATTTCACCTTCTGCTGGACACACGGTGCACAGAGCAGAGCAGAGGGGAAAGTTCTCAATTACTGGGCATTTAAACCACTGAAACAGTCCATTCCCACCAGCACAGGGATGATTCATTCTCATAATGATCAAACTGAGGCCCCGTAAGAACCAGAAGGGGTTGCGAATCGAGGATTCGACCACGTTCAGGGTACTTTAAGGCTAAGGACATTTAACTGCACTGCAGTGCTCCAAAAATTAGCACCCCATGAATGACAGAACTCTCTCCATCAACCAGCATGATCCGTCGTCTGACCTTGCCTGCAAGCAGGACGGTAAAGACCTGACAAGAGGAATTCTGTACAATTCACAGCATCAAATTCTTGTAGTTTTCAAAAAAACTGCATTTCCACAACACAGCTTATCATTAAAAAAAATGGTTTCTTACGACAGTAAAGAATTTTTAAACATACTCAGGAGATGAAACTCTACAGGGTGTGTGGGTGCAGGGGACAGCGAGTGGGACCTGAGGGCCCAGCACTGGCCAGGGAGAGCCAGGAGCTCCGGGGAACCACAGGGCCTCTGCCTCTGGACACCAACAGGCTCTGCTTCCAGCCCCAGGACCAGTGACGGGCACGGCAAGCCGGGCGAGCCAAGCCCCGCATCCCGACCACACCAGAACCAAAGAGCCGCGCTACACCGTGCGTCCCAGTGCCCGGGACCCGCACACCACCGTGGCCACTCAGGTATTTGAAGCACGGGTGGCTGAGGACCCTTATGTATCGAGCACAGTTTTAACTGAGTGCACCTGTGTTAAAATATTGAGAGACTGGTGTTAACTTCATTTCTCCCAAAATATTGCGAGACTGGTGTTAACTTCGTTTCTACAAGGTGACCCAGAAGAAGCTGTATGGCTAGCTCCCTCAGGGTCACGGAGCTGGTAAGTGGCCGAGTCAGGACTGGCCCAGCCCTGTCTCCTGAGACTCTAGGTCCACTGTTACTGCCTATCCCAGCCAGCGTCTCCGTCACCGAGTAAGGTACGTAAAGCAGACCTATTCCCATCCAGAAGAGGAAAGCAAAGCTTCTACTGCCGCTGTCAGAAGAGAAGAGCTAACACCCAGCTGCCTGACCCACAAAGCAACTGCTTTCAAGATTAAGAATTTCACATCTGTCACGAAAACGCCCATCACATTTAACGTAGTTACTCCAGGAAGCTCCACCTCTTTGCCACGTGCCCTCTGATAATAAACCACGTCACCCCACGTTACTGTACACAGGAAATCAGGGCTGGGGCGTCCCTGCTCCATCGAACACCGAAGCCGAAGATGAGTGAGGGTGAGCGGTGTCAAGGAGGGCTGGAGCGGCATTCCCAAACAAACACCGTTAAACCCAACACTTTTCTTTCTTTTAATGCTGTATCAAGAGACTCATGAGACGCTTAGAACTTAAGCAGTAGGGTTCAGAGGGGAACGGCGGCAGAGCATCCTGAAGGATTTTGGTCATGAATGGTACATCATTTTTTACAACGAGTCCTGCTCCAGTGATAAAATACTTTATTCACCCCTGCCATTCCCAGCCAGAGTGAGCGCACCTCAGTCCACAGCCAGCACAGTCACCATGCGCTTGCTGGCCTTTTATTTGCACGCTAAGCTGCTCTGGGAAGACTTGGTCTCTCCCTATTTTGTTGGAGGGTCCCTATTACACAGCTCATTACGAGTGTCCCTAACTCTTAGACAACTCTTAGTTGACGACGTGGAGTTGACAACGTGGCTAATGAAGTATGAACCTTCAACAGCAAGTCATTTACTAGTCCTGGGTGCTGCATTTCTAATGGAAGAAGTTTTAATCGTAAGCAAATGTAATCATTTATGTTAAGCAACCCGTGGACCTGGTCAATGTAGCACAAACACCCATTAAGCAAAAATTATGACAATAAGGAGACAGAATGGTAACACTGCAGACATAGCAGTTTATGCTCTTTGCAGAATCTAATAAACGTTGTCTTGATAAAACTGAAGTAAACCTTCCCTGCACATAATTCTATGCCTTAGAGTAGATTCCGTGTCCTCACAGGAAGCTGGGACTTGAGCCATCACACAAGGTATTATCGTTAACACCCGCATCTATAAAACCGTGAGAACGGCAAGGTGTGGCATCTGGCAAACTGCTGAAGTCCTTCGAGCCTGTGCCCCTGCACCCGCAGAAACCCCTGCGACCCCACTGGGGGGTAGGGTGCTGGGCTGGCATAGAATCGGTGATGTACAAGCAGCCTCTGTGCCCCTCACATGGGATCCAATGCGGCAGAGTGGGCCCTGCTGGGCACAGCAAAGCCAAGGTCAAAATAACCAGCTGTGCTGAGGCCGACGCCCCACCTTCTTGCTGTCTCACCCACTTTCACCTCAGTCGACCCCAGTGCTGTCTGCACTGAGAGAGCTAATTCCAAAGGAGACGTTCCCCGCCTGGGACTGTCCCCATCAAGACAGCCTGGTTCCCCCTCTCTTCCACAGCAAAGGAGGGCTTCATAACGCAGTAGGGAGAGATGCAATGAGAGACAATGAACTTAACAGGAGAATCACCGTTCGAGGACAGCAGAGAGACACCCCAGGAGTCTTTAAAAATACAAAGTCGCTGATTGGACAGAGACATTTAAAGGACGCCTTTCCCGCCCTCCTCCCTCGGCAGAAAGCACGAGTGGGCTCCCGTCAGCTCCCTTCCGACGCAACGCGATGCAGCTCGATGGGGCAGAGCAAGAAGGAAAAAATTCTATTTACAGAAGTCAGCTTTTAAAAATGTCTGAAAACACCTGTTTCTAAGAAGAAATGCCGCCTGAGTATTCTGGGTTAGTCTCACACTGAGACGCTCTCAGTGAAATTCAGTAGCAGCAACACAGACAAAGAGAATCGAGAAAGAGATTTTAGCTCCGACAATATTGCGCTTTAATGGCTGAAGGAAATAATCTGTCAACAGGCTACAATAAAAGATGGTCAACTGATGAATGTGTCACCGGTTAACTGCTTAATAATTTATGCATCTGTATTGAACTTTAGCGCTCAATTGGCAGGACACGTAGAATCTCAGATAATTCAACGTGATGTGTCTAAGTTCTGGGCACACAGTAGGCACTCTGCTGCAATAACGAAGAGGAAGAGAATGAGAGTCAGAAAGCAGCCTACGACCGGCGCTGCAGAAAAGGGTCCAGACGTATAACAAGCTAAGCCACTAACAGAGATCACAAAAGAGACTAAAGAAAGTTTATCAGTGTTTGTAGATGACACGTTAGGAGACGTCCGTTCACCCACTGGGAAATGCACTGCTACGCTGCAGTCCAGCACAGATCCACGTAATACAGCCGGCTGTATCCTAAAACATGCTTCCATCACAGTATGACTAGGAAATTAACAGGTGTTTTCCTTTTTCAAAATAATAAAGCATATTTCATAAGATCTTCTGTATTCTACACACATCTTCCAAGTTCAAAGATAAATTCCTTAAACTATCTCAACATATATTTAAACGATCCTTGTTCTTACATAAAGACGTGCGCATCAGGCCCCGAAAGTGCCCACTGCAAGGTTCACTGGTGTTGGTCAAGAACGCCCGGGTTCGCCTATCAGGATGATTAATGAAGGCACCTTTTTCACAGAATGTCAGACTCTGCCTTTTTAACAACTGACCTTTCGTAGAATACTACTGAACTCATAATTCCACTTTTGTTCAGTTTCTTATTAGTGGAGTTAAAATTAATACTTAGGGGAATGATGGCCAGGGTGATGCACAGTAAATCTCGGAGTGCGTCAGCCTTCCATGTGGACGGTCCGAGGAACAGCCGCTGCATCTGTCTACTTCTGCAGCAGGAGGATCCTGCTAAGATTCTGTGTCCTTTCAAAAGACAAATTAAGGGCAGTCTGCAGACCTCTTTTGAGAACAAAGGTGTATACTTTGAGAAAGACTTTAAAAGTTTGTCTTTTTTTTTTTAAAGGACCTAATAAAATTGCTAACTTCAATCATAAATTTGAAAGAATTTACTCTTATTCAGTTTTCTGAAACATTCCTGATGACTAAGAGGATATATGGCGCAACATACTCTATAACCCACATTCATCTCTTAGAAGTGACAATTTAATAACCCATCGAGGCAACACAATACGCCAAAGCCACCTCCCTTACGGTGGGATCACATGAAAAAAAATTACCCTCTAATACCTCAAGAACTACCCCCCCCAAAAAATAGTAAAAAAAAAAGAAAAAAAAGATTGGGAAATGGAGCTAGAACAGGGGTTTCTTCTAATTATCACTGGGAATAGCAAATTACTTAAGGACTCAATTTTTTCACCATGCCAGCCATTTCCATACTCAGACATACCTAATTTCTATAAACCCCTTAAGGGCCCAAACTAGTTTTAGCTTCAAAGATCTTATGGGATCCCAGGGCGAAGTAAGAAGGCGAGAGTACATTCAATTATTAATTCTTATTAAATATCTGAGAAAAGTCACTCTGAATAAATATTGGAAATACAGTACATACAGGTAAATGTGTCGTCTAAGTCTACTCAACATGCCACACTACTTTAATTACCCTTGTTATCATGAGGTCACTCACCTAAAAGGGTTAGAGATTTAGGTAAACAGACAAGGTAATACTAATTCCTGTGAGTAAAAAGAGATGCCTGCGTGTGGACCCAGTGCCTTGTTCCAATGTAGAGACTGTGCCCTGGTAAATGCAAGTATCCTAGCACTAGGATACCCCCCCAGTGCTGTCTGAAAAAACCCTAGAAGACCAAACACTGCTGCATCGAATCCCAAATGCCAAACATGATAACTGCTAACGTCACCATTATGGGAACGGAATGAGATCAGGCTACCCTCAGAGCAGAACTGACACACCAGCAACAAGCATGAGTGTGCATAAGAAGGGTAACCGAGATTGAAATGGAAAATAAAAGAAAGTTGACGGAGAAAGAGAAACGGCAAAAATGATCTGACACACTTTATGAAAGACTCCAAATCAACTATACTGTCACAAAAGAACAAAAACGAAGACTCCAAAACTGGAAGTAAAGCGGAGGCACCGTGAGTGCCTCTCCTCGGGTACGGTGCAGGGCGGCAGTCGCAAAAAAGCCACAGGAGATTTTCACAGGCAAGTTCACAATAATACAACAGAGCTGCAACACAATTTCCAATCTCAGAAAGGAGAGCCAAAGACAGAGAACGCCACAGCTTCCACTTAAAGAGGGAAAACGGGAAATTAGCAAACGTAGACGAAAAGGGCACTTGCCCCACCAGGCCGTGGGGCTGAGGACGTCGGGAAGTCAGAGAACGCCAACAGGACTGCATTCTGCAATGTGCCCACCAAGCTCAGGGCTTACTGTACTGTCACATTTACCCCAAACGGGCAGTATTTCAACAAGGCTTCTTAGAAAAGACCACCTTCAGCTTCATCACAGCCTGTTAGCCAGGGTGTCACATATTTCTATCCGGCCATTTACCGGCAACGGGTGAGCTCTCCATTTCCCAGACTCCCAAGTGCGTGTCCCGAGGACACGGCTGCTTGCTGCGCGCGGCCTGATCCTGGGCGGGCGCGTGAAGGCCCAGGCGGCCTTCCCGCTCACGCAGAGGAAGCGGGGAGCCGCTTTCTGGAGTCTGTGCAGAGGGAAGGCAAGAGCAACTTCCAGAATGAGGGTAAACATACCTGTAAGCCACATCCTTTATTTCATAATGAATGACTATGACGACACCTATCTATCTCCAAATGCAATTCTGTATTTGTAGACTAATATTCTGAAATACCATATGCATATGTACAGTTTAGTTCAGTTCCTCTAAAAAGAAGTTGAGAACAACAAACCCAGGCATCCCTCACTTTCCAAATCTCGTGATTCACTCCTGAAAACGTGTTGTAGACAGAATCTACAAGGGCTTCTATCTCACTGTTAACTGGGGGAAGTGATGAGCTCCTATTCTATCTAAAGAACCGTAACCAACTTCACCAGTTATCACTAACTTTGTCAATACCTATATAAAAATTCAAAGGCTTCCCCATAAGGCATATCATTTAAACACCAGCTACCTAATGATTTAACATTAAGTGAACTCATTACTGAGTTCACTTGTGTGCAGTTCTCAAGGTCACAGGGCAGTCTCAGAGGCAAATTACAATTTATTTCTACCGTGGAAGAAACGTACGTGACAACATAAACAAATAGCAAAATATGTTAAAAATCCCAAAGATATGAACAAAATTCGACCCAAGCTGGTAGTGACCCCAGGCACTCATACAGAGATTCAAGATGGGCTAAACCCTTAGGAAAAGGTGGAAAGATGTCAGCAAAGAAGCCTCAGAAGTTTAAACAAGGAGGTGGGGAGACAAGGCACTACTGGGAGAGCAGTGAAGACACGAAGGCTGCATTCTGCGTCTGATGGCACGTCTGAAACAGTTGCCACTGGCTTGCTCGTCAGAGCAGATGTTCGGATTCAATAATGAAGCTGGGGTAAGATATTGTGTAAACTGCTACTGCATCTGGATAATGAAAAATAATCTTGCTCTCTAGGGAGCATGGATTAACAGGGACAGGTAAGAGAGCAGCAAAACGGGGACAACAGGACACCAAGCCCAGGGAAAAACGGTTTATAAAAAGGGAGCGCAAGCATTCCCGTATTTTGCAGAAGCGTGAGAACACAAAAGGTCATTAGGCTTCTTTCAGGGAAGGGCTAGTTCACAGACTCTCCAAGTCCAGTCCATGGGACCTGAGGGAGAGCCAGCCAGGACAAACGGTACTCGCCAGAGCCAGCTTTTTATCACTGCTGAGTTTGATCTGTTTAAGAAACGACGCCTTCACCAACAGCGAATGGTGACTTACACCACGGGCTTCAGGTGATCATGATGTGTCAACGTGGCTTCACTGACTGAAACAAGTGTGCCACCTGGGTGGGGGATGCTGACGGGGGGCGGCGAGGCTGTGCATGTGTGGAGAAGGAGGTATGTGGGGAACGTCTGCACCTTCCTCGCCATTTTGCTACTCTTAGAAAACCATCTTCATTTTTTAAAAAAGGACGCCTTCTTGAACTTCGCTTTTCTACTATATATGAGGCCATGTGAATCATTTTCCCGTAATTCCTTGTGTCCTGAGGGCCCATCTTACCTACCACGACTCTGCCAACAAAGGTGATATTCAGGAACATACCTGACCAGGGACGACTGCTTACCTTCATCGGCCGCACATCCCCACAGCAACAAGAAAGGACGCTAGCTACACGAAGGTACGGCAGTCCCTGAGAAGCACTGCACTAGTTGCCAGGGCTGCCGTAACAAAGAACCACAGATCGGGTGCTACGTTCCGGAGACCAGAAGTCGGAGATCAAGGCGTTGCGGGGCTGGCTCCTCCTGCGGCCTACGTCTTTGGCTTATGGATGGTCACCTTCTCACCATGTCCTCACGTGGTCTTTTCTCTGTGTCTGTGTCCGAATCTCCCCCTTCTTATAAGGACACCAGTTATATCGGACCAGAGCCCACCCTAGGCACCTCTTTAAAGGCCCTATGTCCTAGAGAACAGACTGGCGGTTGCCAAGGGGAAGGGGGGGCTGTGGGAGGGATGGAGGGGCTGGCGTTAGCAGATGTGAGCTATTGGATACAGGATGGATAAACAGCAAGGTCCTACTGCACAGCACAGAGGGCTGTATGCGACATCCTGTGGTACACCATCATGGAAGAGAATATGAAAAAGAACGCATGTATGTATATATACGTGTATAACTGAATCACGCTGCTGTACAGCAAAAATGAACACAACGTAAATCAACTATACTTCAGTAAAATATATATATAAAAAATAAATAAAGGCCCTATGTCCAAATGCAGTCACATTCTGAGGTACTAGGGGGTTAGGGCTTCAATATACCAATTTGTGGGGGACACAGTTCAGTCCAGCCCTTAGCAAGCACTCTCACCAAGACCAACAGGGCTGACACTAAAATAACTGAATAAAACGCTGCATGGTCTCAGCTCACAAGATAACACAGCAGCGGACGAGCACAGAAAGCGACAAAATCCTGCCAACCCCTCACAGTCCAAGGCAAGACAGTCACAAAAATGCGGACTCCTTTTAAGAGAATACTCAAGAGAACAAAAGGCTACTTGGAAACCACTGTTTTAACAGCTGATTACTGCTTCTGAAGACGATGGCCAAGCAGAAGGGCCCATCTGGGACTCTCTGGAGGCCACCCCATTTCGAGGAGGTCCAGCTAACCGCGTGGGCTTCCCTGACCCCAGGCACGGTCTCCACCTGCTCTAGAGGATCTCAGAGGGGGACAACCCCGAGTAAACAGCATGCCAGATCCTGGCAACCGGCTGAGACAAAGCCCTGAACACGATGCCCTTTTCACCTCCGACCTCTATAAGCACATCGTTCTTTATGAAGAGTGCTGACATTCCAGTCCCCAGCCCTTCCTCTGCTCCATCTTTAACAAAGATGCTTGCAGTGCCTCCTGTACCAGGTACTAAGGGTCGCAGAGTCAGGAAGCAAGACAGACGTGGTCCTGCCCTCCAGGACCTCAGAGGCTAGAAGACACAGCCGCTGAAGGAGATAATTATAACAAAGTGGGACCGGGGCCAGCACGGGGTAAATTCAAAGTGCTGGAAGAGCCTGGAGGAGGGTTCCAGAACCAAGCCTGGAGCACAGAGAGGGCTGGGAAATGTGTCAGAGCTGGGAGAGAGGAGGGGCAGGAAGAAGCTTCCAGGTGAAGGAGGCCGCGGTGCGAGTACCCCAGGGCTACTTCAGGTGACAGTAACAGTGGTAGTAGGACGGCTGCCATCATCACCACCAATAACAGCAGCTAACATTCCGGAGCCTACTCTGGGGTGTGCACCATTCCAAGAACTTTCTAGAGATTAGCGGATTTAATCCTCCAAACATCCTATGTAACAGATACTACCGTGACCCCACTTGACATGTGGGCAAATGAGGCACAGAGCGGTGAAGTGATTTGTCCCACGGCATCTATAAAGAGGTGGAGCTGGGCCTCAAAACACAGGAGTCCAGCTCCAGAGGCTGTGGGTCTCACCCACCACTTGGCACCATCTGACACCTGGGCTGTGCAGCCATACACCAGGAAGTGCAGGTCAGCACACCCGAGTCTAGAGTTCAGGGGTCAAAGAGCAAGGACTGAGGAGTCAGAGCTAGTGTTTTCTCACCCTGAAGTACTAAACCACATTCTTTAAGGCGGTGGGCGGGGGGGGGTCACGTGAACACATTTAATTTCAGAAATGACTGTGCGGAAAAGAAAGGGTGTTACAGGGGCATAAGCTACAGGGAAAGAAATCAGAAAACTTAAGGAAACGTTCCCCCAGGTTCACAAAGGTGCTCATCAAGGATGTGTACAGCAAGCCAGTGACAGCAGACGAACACCCTGGGTGTTCACCAGGACAGGAAGATTTGTAATCCTGGCACAACCATTCAACACAGGCCTTTAAAAAGGTTCTAAGACAGACCTTTAAAAAAAAATCATACTTTAAAGAAGTTTTTAATAACATAATAAAAATGCTTATGATGTAAGGTTTAATTTAGAATGTAGATTACAGAACTGATTTTAAACACACAGCGATGAGAAAGCTAGAAGGACTTATACCAAAATGTGAATAACGTACTTCTGGGTATCAGAACTATGAGTGACTCCTACCTCCTTTGCATTTTTCTTTATTTGCTAAAAGGAGCCTAAGTTTCACAGATGAAAACGTTACAAGCGCACCATCTGCAGGTTGCTGGTGGCTGTGCCACATGTGGTGTGGACGTGCCACATGTGGTGTGGACATGCATCAGGTCACAGGTGTTCTGAGGGAAGTCGGCCACCGGCGGGCCCATCAAGGACCCAGCTCTTCCCATCATCCTTCCTTGTAGCAAACTGCCTTTTGGCTCCAGCTTCACCCCCTCATGGTTACAAAACAGCTGCCCCAGCTCCCAGAATCACACATCTTCATACAATCATGTCCAAAGACTGAGGAGCAGTCATACTTCTGTTATGAGGGAGGAAAGGTCTTTTTCCACTGGAGCGAGCCAGAGGGCAGCAGTCATTCCCCACGGCCCTCAGCAGCAAGGTCAGGTGAGCCAGCACCTGGCACTCAGTCTTTCTAAGGGGAGGCAGGAATGGAGGCGGCCTTTGGGACAGGCCACCAGTGAGATCCTCTGCCTTCTCCCCATGAAAGCTTCCCTCCTGCCCTGATTCCAGAGCTTCTCAATCAGTCTTTCGTGCCTTCTGCATAGTGTTCTCTTTGCCTACTCGCTGACACTTCTGGCTCCCCTAATGGACAGAGTTCCTTGAGGACAGGCTCATGTCTTTGCATCCATCTCGCACCAGGCTACAGGCTACTACCAGCTTGACGCAGAAAAGCTCAATGAGTGCTTGGTGAACAGAGTTCTAATTTCACTCCTTTGTTGAACTGACTTGACAAAAATGTACCGTGTGCCCTGTGGGCCCACAGGTTCACCCAGTGTGTGGATGTAAGACAAGACAACCACTGCTCTCAAGTGCTAGGCACTGGAACACCCGGCGCTTCACGAGTGTCACCCAGCTCCAACACACCGGGCAACCAGGAAGACGGCCTGTTCCTTTCATCTACTTCATTAGGCAGCGTTTCCTCCCTCCACAGCAAACAGAAATACTGTGTAAATCTGACTTTGTGAGAAGGATTAATTTATCTCAATTCACTTGAACATAATGTATTATTACTAATATTAGTAATCTTAGCTCTAGACATTGTACCAGCCTTCCAAAGAAAGAGTCCTTGACCCAAAATATCAGAGGATAGTAAACAGAGAAATGATCTACTGATGCAAATCATTAAATCTATTTGCATTTGCTTACTGAACCCTATCGCGGAAATTAAAGTACGCGCAGCGAGGAGAGAGCTGGCTGTGCGTGGTTAAGAGGAGACATCTTGGTGGATCCAAGCTCTATGTCATTAATTTTCCCACTTTCCCTCATTAACAAGTAAAATGTTTTTACTGCTTGAAAAGTTTTAATAAATAGAAAAAAGCAGAGCAGCTGACACAGTTTTTGATGTAACATACAAGGGCTTTTAATATTTTTCCATATATTAATGAAAAAGCTACGAGAAAATACTAAAAGGTTATATATGAGGGGAGAAATGAAGAATAACCTTCTGGGAAGGACTTCTGGGTGTACGTTGCTTCCACGCCTTTTGACTGTGGCATCTGCACTGCAGTCCCTCAGGGGACGCCAACAGAAAGCCTCCCTCCTTCAGCCGGCAGCCCCACCGCGCCAGGACCAGCCTGAGGCAGCCTTTACACGGTGGGTACAAGGCTTCCCCAGAGCGAGCAGGAGACACACTCCCAACACAGAATTCTCCATGAAAATGAAGCCAGTTACCTGGTGCAGGTAGAGAGACACTCCCTGGCACGCTCTGCACAGGTGAGTCCTCACACGCTCACCTGAGTGAGCGCGTAACTTGGCTCAAGGCGCACCAAACACTTCCTTGGAATCTACACGTAGGTGTCAGCAGGCTTCAGTGAGGACGAGCCCCCACTCTCCCTTCTCCTCACACACCTCACCCTCTCTTGGGTAGGGACGCCCCTGCCCCCTTCCCTCACAGAAATAACGGTGCTCTACCTCCCCTCGGCCCTCCTGTCGGAGCTTCCCATGCAGTAACAGGATGAGCAAGCTCCCCGGGCCAACGAGGCACCACGGAGCGCAAGGCACTAGGTGTGCACGGGTCCAGCCCGGGGCAACTCCTAGGGGACCATGCGGTGCCACCAGTGATGCAGGCAGACGGCTGGGCCTGGTCCAGGCTCCTGGGGGTGCGGGCCTGTGTGGCACGTCGCACCTCGCCCTCCCTGGAGCAGAGGGCTGCCCGGGGCATGCTCTCCTCATGGCGACGGCAGAAGCTCACTCGGGCCGCAGAAGTCACACAGCCAAGGGCGTCTCCCGCAGCGGGGAGTCCAGTCCTCCCAGGAAATCTGGGGAGCGCGGAGCCCCCGCCAGGACACTCGCCAAGCTGACCTGCTGTTGCCACTGCTCTTGTAACTAAATAAACGGAACCATTACGAGGGTCGTTAAATCGGCTCTTTTTTGACCTAACAACGGGATAGAAGTTGTTCTTTGGTTCTCCTCATCCCGGCTTCATGACATAAAACTAATAATCGTTCCCATGGGCAGCACAAGCCCGGTGGGAGGCACGTGCAGCCACCCGGGCCTCTGTGATTCAGACCACAGTCCCTCCTTGGACTGACTGCAAGTCACTTTCAGAAGGCCAGGGGCAAGCTCTCCTGGGAGAAGCATGGGCCAGGCTTCCAGGCAGGCAGCAAAAGATCAGGCCACATTCTAATGCTCAGAGCTGTCTCTAAAGCGTGTTAAATGTACCCGCTGAGGACCTTCTGGTGCTTGTCGGATGTTCTGGTTTTGATCACTGCACACCCAATAGCAGTCCATCCACTAAAGACAGAGAGAGGGGAAAGTTAAGTGCTCCAGGTGAAAGCACCTCCGTGTGCAACAAAGGCCCTTGAAACGACGCGAAAATCACAAATTCAAGAGCAGCCGTATCCGCCTCGAACGGCCAGGCCGGGGGCTCCCAGCGGGAGCGGCGGCAGCACACGGGCCTCCTGCCCCACCGGCCGCGGCGCCCCCTGCAGGCCGCTGCCCGGCCCTCCTCAGCCCACCGCCCCAGGCCCTGCCTGCGGTCTTCTTCCCCACCTTCCCTGCTAACCTTCCCCCACTTCCTCTGTGGAAAAGTCCGACGGCATCAAAGACAAGTTGACCAGGTGCAGAAAGCTCTGGGATTAACCCAGCATCCTTTCAGTCTCACGATGGCGCCCTTCTTCAGCCTCTCTCTGCCTTACAATCTCTGTGCCCTGGGGTCCTGTTTTTCATTAGCAATACCTCCCCAGAATTAAATATACAACTTTGCATTTCTTCAAAGTTCTTCCCCACCTATCAGCAAAATCTGGCCACACCGGCTCTGCAGCACCCGTGCTCCCAATGGGGCGCCGACTGCACCACCTGCCCCACAGCCCGGAAGAAGAAGGTGCCTGGAGGCCCACCTGCCATCCAAGGCAAGGCAGCTTTACTGCGTCGGCAGGGGACTGGATCTCCAGACAGGCTTCTCTCAGCTTGGGGGAACCCGGCAACTCTGGGTATCAAAGGTGTGTCGGCAGAGAGACAGAGGCAGAATGGTGGGGACCAGAGCTGGGCTCAGAGCCGGCTGAGGTGTTGGTGTTTCACGAGTACGGAGCCGCCGTCTGGCAAGAACGCAGTTCTGGAGCTGGATGCGGTGATGGCCGTACAGCAACGTACATGTGCTGAATGCCATGGAGCCGTACACCTAAGACGGTCAAAGTGATCCATTTTATCTTGTGTATGTTGTACTACAGAAGAAGGACGTACTTGGGTCAAAACAGTACTGATTATGTAGGCACAAAGGGGAATTTCCGCCCCTTCCCTACCTACAACCTTGTGACTCCACTGCCCTGAGCGGGTAACCATCCACTGGAACGATCAGTGGGCCCAGCCCTGCTTAAAATCGGGACAAAATGATGACAATCTCCAATTTATACCTCTGCTCCTCCGTATCAGGTAAATAAACTGAAGAGTAGATTTTTTAAAAATTGTACCTCTTTTAGTTCTGTCAATTCCAATGATCCCCATCACACCCTGGGCAGAAATAACAGCAGGCGCCCTTTAAAACAGGCCTCTCCTGTGGGCTGCGATTCTTCCTGAGGCAGCACCCAGACCATACTTGGACAAAAGAGTGTATCATCTCTAGACCGCTTAACCAGCAAGACTGTTCAAGTCTGCAAACACAGATAACTCTCCATGCAAGCAAACTAACGTCATATGCTAAAGTAACTTTAAGGGTTCTGTAATAACAGATGCAGACGGGGACCGACCTTTAGAAAATTTTACGGCTTACAGTTTAAATTCAGGAACTCCGTACATCTTGAACATGCTTTTGGCTCTCGGATACTAACGCTAAAAACGCAATTATAAAGCTGTTTGTCAGTTTCTTCTGCAGAAGACAATTTACAGCTGACGCGATTATGTCTATGGCATATGGAACTTTAGGCAATAAGAATCTGGAGAGCTCTCGAAAACTCAGATGCAAAAACCAAGCTATCACATGATTAGTCATCCCTTTAGTAAGGGATCCCCGGAGCTGGCATGATGAAGGGAAGGGAAGAAGGGCTGTAGAAGTGAAGAAGTTAACGAAATGGGTAAACAAGCCATGGGCAGAAGCCCTGTCCTCGCACTAACAGCGCATCTACGGGACAGGAGGAGGTGGCACAGGCAGGACGCGCGGAAATCAGAAAGAACCCTCCCCTTCTTTCCTTCAACGCGCTTGTCAAGTTAATAAATGAATTCTAACAAAGGAATCGACTAGCGGCGGTCTCCTACTTTTCGAAATGAAACATTACAGGAAGGGCGCGATGAGGTGGGTACTGGCGAGCAGGCCGTGCCCTTGGGCCACCTGTGCTCCCGCGTCTGCCCCTCTGCTCGGCAGGGAAGAAGGGGCCACGTCCGCCACAGACAGCTCCGCACCTCCTCCCCTGCCCGAGTCTCCCCCGTGCCCCATCTCCCCCTCCCAGAGGACTCACGGCTCCAGCAACAAGGGCCCCAGCACGACCCTCGTCCTTCCCCACCGGGTGTGCTTCCTACTCTGGGACAACCCTCCAAACCCCACCAGCACCCGCGGGCAGGCTGACTCTCAGACGCTAACCAACTGAGCCAAGCAAGTGCGGCCACCCAGCCAGCAAGCACGTGGGGAACAAGAGATGGCCCGTGGCCGGGGGAGAGCCTGCCCCACGAGGCCCGCTAGGAGAGCAGAGGGAGCCTCGGCCGCGGTGGCCCCGGCAGCACACTCAGTCCCTGGACTCTGGTTCCTCCATCTGGAAAGTGACAGGGCTGGCCTGGATGCTGCCCGAGGTCCCTTACAGTTCTGACGGCCCAGGGACCCAGTCAATCCCAAGAGTAATGTGCCGAGAAGCATTCAGAACGCGTTAACAACTGTTAACCAGAATCCCTGACATCTGCCTGAACGATTCTTGGTTACTATTTGAAGTAAACACCAGCATTTCTTCAAGTCCTTGAGAAGAAGTTCATGCGTGTCTGCAAACTGATGGAAGCCAACGTCCAGACAGAAAGAGCCGCAGAGCCTGGTGGAGAAGGATGGGGTCTGAGCGCAGGCTGGGACAGAGAAGCAGATGTGCCCAGCCCAGCTCCAGCTTTCCCCCGGACAGGCACAGCAGGAGGTCCTGGAGAACACTGCCACGGGCGGTCTGCAGGCCTCAGGCCTACCGCCCAGCAATGCCACACACAGCACCATGCGGTCCAAACTCCGCCTCCACCTTTTCTTAACTGAAGCACAGCTGATGTACAGTATTATGTACAAGTGTACAGTATAGCGATTCGCAATTTTTAAAGGTTATACACTCCATTTATAGTTATTATAAAGTATTGGCTTTACTCCTCACGTTGTACAACACAACCTTGTAGGTTACTTTATACATAATAGTTTGTACCTCTTCATCTCCTAGCCTTACAGCACCCTTCCCCCTCCCTCTCCCCGCTGGTAACCACTAGTTTGTTCTCTACATCTGTGCCTCTGCTTCTTCTCTGTTATAGTCAGTAGTTTGTTGTCTTTTTTAGACTCCACATATAAGTGGTATCATACAGTATTTATCTTTCTCTGTCAGACGTATTTCACTGAGTATAACGCCCACCAAGTCCACCCACGGTGCTACAAATGGCAAAATTTCATTCTTTTTCATGGCTGAGTAGTATTGCGTTGTGTATGTGTGTGTGTATGTGTGTGTGTGTGTGTGCGCACACACACACACACACACACATCTTCTTTATTCATTCATCTGTTGCTGGAAACCTAGGTTGCTTCCATATTTCGGTAACTGTAAATAATGCTGCTATGAACACTGGGGTGCGTGTATCTTTTCAAATTAGTGTTTCTGTTTTTCTCAGGTGTACACCCAGGAGTGGAAGTGCTGGGTCATATGGCAGCTCTAGTTTTAGTTTTCTGAGAAACCTCCACACTGTCTTCCACAGTGGCTCCGCCAGTTTGCGTTCCCCCCGACAGTGGAGGAGGGTCCCCCCTGCTCTGCACCCTCGCCAACATTTGTTGTCTGTGTTCTTTTTGAGGACGGCCATTCTAACTGGCGTGAGGTGCTATCTCACTGTGGTTTTGATTTGCATTTCCCTGGTGATTAGCGATGTCCAGCATCTTTTCATGTGCCTGTTGGCCATCTGCATGTCCTCTTTGGAAAAATGTCTACTCAGTTCTTCTGTCCTTTTTTTTAAGGAAACCATCGACAAGACAAAGAGACAATCTACTGAATGGGAGAAAATATTTGCAAATGATATGAGTGATCAGAGATTAATATCCAACATACATAAACAGCTCATACGACTCAACATCAAAAAACAACAAACAAGCCAGTTAAAAAACAGACGTGGGCTCCTGACAGCCACTGCACTTGTGTCTGACATGTTGGCCGGGTCCCATCTCCACCCCCAGCCACTTGCTGAGAACCAAGGGGGGGCTGACGCCTCCCTCCTCTGCCCAGCCCCCCGGCCAGCCCCTGGCCCTCCATTCGACCCCACAGACGCCCAGGAGCTGCCTGCGAGGCGAGACTGCGCACAGGACCAGCAGAAAGCAGGGGGCTTTCGGCATCACTCGCGGAGACAAAGGTGTTAGTCTCAAAATATTATTTTCAATAGAAGTTTTGTTTACCTAGAAAAGGTCAGAAACTTTGGAGGAAATAAGTGGCCCAGCTCTTTTTAATGAAAGCAGTGCTCAGTTATACAATAACTCTTCCTAACAAACAGCCTTAAACGGGATAAAATAAAGATCAGAAAGCTAAGTATTTTTCCGGATGAATTTTAGGAAGGAAAACCCACTCTTTTGGGGAGGCTACTTCTGGGGTATCTTTAATAACCGAGAACGACAATTTCATTTCCCCTAGGTTTAGAAGCATGTATTTTTAGCAGAAGCAACGTTAGAGAGGCAGGACAGAAATGCCTAGAATGTATATATTTATACAAGCGTGTGTGCACACATGCGTAACACTCACATATAAACACTATACACAAGGACATCTATTTGAGAAAGGAACCGAAAAAAGAATCGTCACACCCCAAGGCTTACATTTTCCTACTGCAATGGGTTAAGTCTTAAAAATGTTTCTCCTTATAACTGCATCCTTCTAGTACGCAGTAGATTCTGTTTATATTCCATTTTTAGCTTGCCTAAATACCCTGGCAGAAAACTGTGGTTGGAATGTGCAGAATCTGCACGTGGCCATTCCTCGCCTAGTACCCCGCCCCCACGTGAGCTGCAGAGGGATGGCTCCCAGCAACACAGCTTCTTCAGAACAAGAAGAAATGTCACCCTCCCGAGCTGGGTGCTCAGCCCAGGAATCCTCCAGCCCCACCTGCCCAGCACGGACTCTGTGTGAGGTCATCTACAGAAGGAGCAGAATGTCTGCTTCACCAGCTGAAGGTTTCCACGGCTGCTCGTTCAGAAGCGATGGACGCCCCGCACTGTCACGTGGGGAAGTGAAGCATAAGAGCGTTCTCTACATGCTTCACCTGTGCCGGTCAGTGAGCACGGGGGGGGGGGGCGACCTCCGGAAGAAGGCATGTGAGAAGCAGCTTTAAGAGTCCTAACGTGATTCCATCAGAGACAGTCACAGCAAGAAAACTATAATCCCCCCAACGTACAATACACGTGAGCGTATACGGCAATAGGCAATTCTGCTGGTAGACGCCAAAAATCAAAGTAAATGCTGGTCCAGGAGGACCCGAGTTCTTCCACAGAACCACTCGGAATCTGCAGGTGTATCAATACTTAACATATTGAGTGTGTAAGCCCTCTTGTTTAAAAAAGATTCGTGCACATACGCGGTGTGTGTAGATCAGATGGGGAGGGTGTCACAGAAATGCTTATAAATACACTGGGGCTCTTACGGAAACACTAAACGAGACCAGAGGAGACCTGGTAACAGAAGTGGGTAAAAGCCTGAAAGCAACCCACACGGACGAGGTAAAACCAAGACACAGAAACTGGGCCGAGAGAAAGCCGAGCACTTCTCTGAACTCCCTGGAGTTGTAGCTGCGAGTCCGGCTCAATCCAGGGGGCACCGAAGAAAACTGCAGAACTCACAAACGAGATGAACCGCGCGTCATTCTCTGGCTCCTGTCCCCCCGCAGCCCCCGCGAAAAGCTCCACGGGCTCACAGGGGACGAGAGACCCTGGGTGTGAACTCGACCTCCTTTTGGGTCTGGGTCCCTGCTGGGCCGCCCTGCACGGCACATCCACGCTACGCACGACCCGTCTCGACTGTGGATGGCGCCATCTCCACTGCAGACGTATGTGGAACCACCACCGCCGCCCGGGACTCCAGAGGCAACGCTGAAATTAACTGGGTGGGAACTGTCGGTTCAACGAAGGCCAGGGTACCCAGGAACGCCCACCTCAGAGCCCGAAGGAAACCTGAAGTCAGTATGGGACCCCAGAGGGAGCAGACGCGCACAGCAATTGCAGCACGACACCCGGCTGGCCCTGTCCTCGGCCTCCCCGACTCAACCCTCCCCCTGCTCTCTTCCGTGTCCTGGCCCATCTTCAGTTTTCTCTGGTACTGCTTCGTGACCAGCTCCCTCGTGCAACTGTTCCTCCAGATACTCTTCTCCTCGTGGCGTGCCTGCACCCTACGCCCTGACAGCTAGTCGCCCGAGCCAGGGCCCGCGGCCTCCCGGCACGCCTCCTCCTGCCGTGGGTGCCCACGTCCCCTTCCGATACAGGCTCCACCGGTTCTGCGGCCAGACCACGTCCCGCCGGTTCTCAGGCCTGAGCCCCTCCTCCCCCGACCCTTTTAACCCCACGCCTGCTCACACACGCCCCCCCGTGGAGGGCCGTGACGCCACACTTGACTGCCCACCCCCAGGCCCGTCCTGTGCTGGGCGGGAGCTCCGTGGGGGTGGAGCTGTCACATGCATTACTGTACCGTCCCCAATGCACGTCCCCCAGGCACAGGGCCCGTCACACGGCAGGCACTCACGTGTTCTGAGTGAACAAACAAGTGACTCTAGCTTAATCCTAAATTTATTCAATGTTTTTATCACAAAAAGACCCACTTCTGTCACTTGATACAGCAACTGGAAATAAAAATTCTGGATGAATCTGACACAAGACAATGGTTCAGTTCAATTCAAAAATTAAACTCATTTAACCTTTAACTCAATTTAACTTCTAAACTGATCAGCATTCAAGAACTATCCTGTACATTAATACCAAGGAGCTGATCTAATTACTGATACAATTTAAAGAAAATAAATTCAACAAACCAAATACATTTGGAGAGTTGACAGCTTAAATGACATTAACATTTTAAAAACAAAAGTTGAAAAGTATTCACCAGTCACAGATGGTTTAAATACCAGAAAATATTAGAGATACACGAACAATAAAAACTCTGGAAATCAAAATCCAGGGGCAAAATGTGAGAAACGTCTGTCAATGGTCTCAGGTACCACAGCTTCGTTTCCACAAAAGGAGAGGTGGACGGCCGTGAGGTGCACCCCGGCTCAGAGGAAGGAGTCGAGGAAGTGGCTCTGAGTCCCAGCCACCACGCTCCTCCTCGTGCGGCATCAGCTCTGTCCCCTGGGAAAGGGGCACGGCATCACCCGCCTAGCTTTAAACACCAGCGCGTACGCGTGAGCACCCTGTACGTCTGCGTGAGGCAGGCAAACACACACGAGGACACGTCACGGTGTCCCTTCCGCTCCTACAACAGTAGGTGTCGAGCCGGAATTTTCACGTTAGACGTGAAGCGGTGAACATCCTACTTTACAGACACCCTCATCCAGGCATCCAGCGCCAAAGTCACCCCAGCTCTCGTTACTAAACCCAACCAGGAACCGTCCAAGGGCTCTCCGCAACTGCTCAGAAGGCCGAGAGGAAGGGACCAGGGAAGGGAAGGTCAGCTCCGGTAGGGGCCATCAGCGGTGAAAACCAAAGGAAGGAGAGGCGGCAGCCCCCTCTCCCCTCGAGTCTTTCTCTAGAGACCCTGGTACCAGCCTCCTCCGCCCAACCCCAAGTCCTCTGCTGACCAAGCGGCGTCAGCGCAGGGCTGGGGAGCTGCCCCAGGGCCGCACGCCGCGGCCGGCACTCAGCTCCTCACACAAGGCCCGGCCCTTCCAAGGGGAGCCCCACTTACCCGGTATCTGTCTGATTCCTGGCAACCCAGCCTCTTCTGGAAAAAGACTCCTAGAGAAAATGGAAATGACCTCCAAGATGTTGCAACACTGTCGTTAAGTTCCACTCTGTTTCTCTCGGAGCTGATTTAACTTCATTCCTCTCACAAGCTGAACGAGCCTTTAGCTAACTTTCCCGACCGCGTTATTTAGATGAATGGGGACCAGGGCGAGGACCGCAAGAGGCTGGCAACAGGAGGCCAGCAAGTGGATGGGTGACACCACGGGAGGTACAAGACCACAGAGCTGGACGAGCAGGTGGGCGGCAGGGAGGGCCCTGCCCACGTCTAGGCCCGGCTGTCACACGACAGTGGCACCTCCAAAGGGCCGTGGAGGGGGGACACTGACTTGGCCAATTCCACCAGAAATGGCCCCTGCGAGACCACAGGTCCTGGGCGGGCCTCCACCCGAGAGCACACGGTCCGGGCAGGCCCTGCGGGCCTCAGGGTGAAGCTGACACGTGCTGGGCCCTTCCCTTGGAGAAGGTCTGGATAGAGCCCAGAGCTTGTCATCAGCACACCATTTCCCAAGGCGAGGGTAAACTCGGATGCTGGTTACATCCCAGTAACTGGGGGAGCCCTGCACCCAGTGAGGGCGCTGCGGGGACCCGTCCTCCAGGGGCCACACAGCATACGGCCCACGTCTCCTTCTCGTGGGAAAAGGGAAAGGCTTTCTGTGGCAGTGCCAAGGTGACAGGAGAGCCCTTTCTCCGGGAAAGATGCAGTGCCATCCTTTCAAGAGCAGGCGTGAACAGAGGGGAAGAGCCCAACACCTCCGAAAGGAAGGTGACCGCTCTGAGCAGAGGGTTTCAGGATACTTCACGTGCCTTGGAGGAAAACACCCACCTTCCTCCGCTTGGGATTGGCCAATTTACCTCCTTCACTCTCAAAGTGCTCTTACACTCCAGAGGCTGGAGGACTTGCAACCGGGGCCCGCCCCATCCTGGGAACAGGGGAACTCCCCCCGAGACGCCCCAACTGGAGAGCAGCATCCTGGCTTCCCCCTCATCTCTCCAGCCATCAGCCTGAACGACGACACCACTGCCTCTCTCGTCACAGACACTGAAAGCGAAGTACGCGCACGGTCTGTGTTACTGACCACATAAGTCAGGAGAGGAACTCGCCACAAGCTACTGATATCGCACCGCCTGAGCCAGAAACCGGGAGGGAGGGAGGCCCCTCAACACCCCCAGGCCTCGGGCTCACCAGGGCACCCAAGCACTTGCTCTAAAACACAGACGACTTCTATGAAGCCACAGAGCTTGGCAAGTTTTCCTCACAGAAACATGCTTATTTGACTCGAGACCTCCTTAAGGAACATTCTGTAAAATAAAACAATTACATTTTTAAGCACACACAACACAAATCATTATTTCGAGCCACCGAATAAAAGCAATGAGACAACTAAACTAGCTGCAGGTAAAATTCCTGCGGCGCAGTTCTGGGCGTCCCTTTCCTGGGAGCGCCTCTGCAGGTGTTTATCCGTAAGAACACTTTCTTCTCTTCCTTGAAAGACCAATTATAATAAAGCAAGTGCTGTGTCTATGTTCAAATTTCCCAATCTGTCGGGAAGAATGAAATTACGAGTTTCCCAGGAAGGCTTTCATGACCTGCGGATCTCAGGAACTATCTTGAGCTGGGAAGGGGCAGACCGACGGGCACCGAGGTCCCCGAGGGGCCAGCAGGCGGCAGGCCCAGGCCGTGCAGGGTCAGTGGCCCCAGACAGGCCCCTGACAGCCTCACGTTCTCCTGGTGGTCCACTTACTTCCTTTAAATATCTAAAGATGAACAGGAAAGCAGCAAATGCATGCGGAAACCATCAGTCACTATCCGTTCAAACCGACAGACCCGACTGGACATCAAGAGTCCAACTTTCCTTCAGGAAGGCCTCAAAGGCACCTTCCTTCCTTCAGTGGAGTGACGACTTTGGCACATTCCGGGGGCGAAAATCGGCAGTGCACCTGACGAGGCAGGCGACCCCCTCCCAGGTAGAGCGCAGAGGCCCTGCCGTGACACTCTCCCCCAAGGTCCCCGAGGGTCCTGGCCCACACCCATCCCCCCTGGCAGAGGAGGGTGAGGCCTAAGCCGCGTGCTTCTCCCAGCCCTCAACACCAGAGCTGGCAGGCGAAAGATGCCAGGAGACAGAAATGACGACACTCTGCCCGAACCCCCACGACACCATACACTCCTGTCAAGTACAGCACAGCCTGCGTCGTTTTTAAGTCTTTCAAGATACAGCAAGTTTTACAATGGCTTACTTTGGCTGGACTACAACGTTTTCAGTTGCATTCCGCATTCTTCTAAAAAGTTTTATATGGAAAAAATTTTAAAATGAAAAACAAAGGTAAATCTTTGACAGACGTGAAGCACATGCAACTAATCCTCTCTAGCTTCCCAGATCCGAACGTCCTACTGCTGTTTTTCGTAATAGTAAGTAAGTATAACCCAGGGATGTACAGTCCATTTTCAAGTAATCAAATACTACAATCAACTTTATGGAAAGCTAAACAAGCCCGAAAATAACATTAGGAAAACCAATATATTCTCCTGCCCTTCTCCTTAGATTTTAGACTCTGTGGGGCATGATGATGAGGTCAAAGCTTCACGGCCACATGAAGATGGAGTGGGGAGAGGTCAGTCAAGCTCTTGCAAAAGACAGTCGTGAAGGGAAGCTTGATAATCGGCAGGAAGTTATAAAACTGAGACTATTATAACCACTTTCCAAACTGATGTTCTCCACTCTTATTTTTAGGAAAGCTGAGTAATGTAACTTACACAAAAAAGAAATCAAGGATCACTGTACGAAGCCATACGCACAGGAATCCTACTTCGTATAGAAGCGTGAAAGGAATTTCACTACAGACAGACATCAGTGGTCATCTTCTAATTTATCTACTGAAGAAACCAGCACGGCTTCAGAGGAAACGAAGGTGCCAGGACTCACAAGAAGGAGGGTGAGAACAGGGGCCCAGAGTCTTTAGGATGCTCTGCTCAAAACCCCCTCGCGGCTACCGTCCACCACAGCAGCAGAGCTAGAGGGGACAGCCCTGGAGGGCGCAAATGGCTCCACCTGCAAAAAGCCAAAGCAAGGGAGGGCCCCCTCCAGGTGGGTGAGGGCAGCGCCTACTTCTATCAGACAAGGGAGTTCTAATCAGAAGCCTTCCTACCAGATCCGGGTGGCGTCAAACTGGAAGAAAAAAATTCCCCCACGTGACTCTTTCAGAAAGTAGGAGGAAACGCTTCCAAACTCACTTCATGTAATCAGAAAAACCCAAATGCCCAAACCTCACAAAGACATCACCAAAGAAAGAATTATAGACGAACACCCTTCATGAACTTAAACACATAAACGCTCAATGAAATAGCAAATTTCAACCCGTGATATGTAAGGGAAAAAAAAGGCTATACCATGAATTAAATGATGTAGTATAGCAGCATTTCAAGATTGGTTTAAAATCCAAAAATTAGCTTACTTCACATTTAAAGAATAAAAGAGAAAAGCAGGATCATGTTGATACATGCAGAAAAACCATTTAACAAAATTCAACAGATTGAGGAAGCATTGTCAGTGTGAGAAAGGACGCCTATTAAAGCCAACAAGGCCAGCAGTCACCCTGATACACTTGAAGCTTCCCCCTACGACTGGAACACGGGAAGGAGGTCCACTGTCATGACTTTTATTCAACGTCATATTGGAGGTTCTAGCCAGTGCAACAGAAGAAAAAAAATAAAAGGCAAAAAGATCATAAACAAAGAAGCAAAGTGTGTTTACTCACAGACATCATGATTTTCTACAGAAAAAATCCTAAGGAAACTGCAAAAGAATTCCTGGAACTAAGAAGTGAATTTAGTAAGATGGCAGAATAAAATCAACATACAAAAATCAAGTGTTACGTACCAGCAGCAGCAGTTTATAAGTTAAAAAGAAAAAAAAAATGAAGCTGATTCACAATACCATCAAAAACAAAGTATTTAGAAATCAACTTTACAAAAGACACACCAAGATCTTTAAAGTGGAAACTACAAAACACTACTGAGAAAAATTAAATAGAAACTAAACAAATGCTGAGCTAAACCACAGTCATGAACTGGAAAATTCAATTTAAGATGTCAACCCTCCCAAAATTGACACACAGATTCAAGGAACTCCAATCAAAATCCCCACAGGCATTTTCGGAGAAACTGACACCTTGATTCTAAAAGTAATATGGAAAATTGAGACCTAGAAACCAAAACGATCTTCCAAAACAACAACAAAAAAAAAACGGGTGGTGGGGGGTGGAGAGCTGGAAGACTCACATTAATTCAAGACTTATCACCAAGCTACATCATCAAGTCAGTGTAGCACTGGCACAGAACAGATGAAAAGATCAGCTGAACACAACAGTGTCCAGACATACATAACCCACACACGTATGGCCACGTGACTGATTTTTTGACAAGAACACTGAGGCGATGCCATGGAGAAAGGAATTGTTCCCCCCCCCCCCCAACAAATGATACTGAAACAACTAAATATCTGCGGAGAAAACTGAGTACCTCACAACAAGGTAATTCAAGGTGATGGAACACAGATCTAAACATAAAAAGCTAAAATTATAATGTTTTTCAAAGGATTTATAAGAGAATCTATTTGTGAAATTAGAGTAGGCAAATATTTCTTAAGAGCACACAAAATAGGCCGAACAGAAAGGAAAAAAAAAGTTGGTCTTCCTCAAAATTAAAAACTTCTATTCATTAAAAGACATTATTAGAAAAATAAAAACACAAGTCCCCAACTGTGAGAAAATGATCAACACATATATCTGATCACCAAATTATAACCAGAACTACCAACTGACAACAAAAACCAAGAAAACACCAACTAAAAATGGGCAAGAGACTTGCCTCACAATGAAAGCTTACTGTAAACGGTGTTCAAAGTAAGTCATCAGGAAAGGGCAGGTCACCACCACAATGAGAGACAATACCTCACACCCACCAGAGCGGCTGTCACTTTAAAAACTACCACCACCAAGTGCGGTGAGAAGGCAGAACAACAGAAACTCCCATACATTCCTGGTGGAAATGTAAAATGGTAAACTTTGGGGAACGTGTTGGCAATTTCTTACGAGGTTAAACATCCATTTGACATGCAATCCAGCCATGCAATTCCACACCTAGGAATTCACTCAAGAGAAAAGAAAACGTACGTCCATAAAGGGACCTGAACAAGAATATTCACAGCAGTTTTGTTCATAGTACCGCAAACCTGGACAACTCAAATGTCCATCAACAGGAGAATGAATAAACTGTGGTATATTCCTAAAACAAACTACTACTCGATAAAAAAGAATGAACTACTTACTGACACACAGAGCAACACGGGTGAGCCTTGAAAACACCGCTGAACTGAATACGAAAAGAAGTACGTGTTGTACAGCTCCACCTAGAACAAGCTCAAGAACAAGCAAAACTAACCCAACATGACAGAGATCAGAACAGTGGATGCCAACGGGGAGGGGGTCACTGAAAGGGAGCACGAGGGAACTTTCTAGAGTGCTTTATATCTTGGTTTGGGCTGGTGGTCGGGTGGTCGTACACATCTGTGAAAACTCACTGAACTTTACAGTTAAAATCTACGAATTTTATTATGCGATTTTCACCTCGGTTTTTTTAAATGAAAGAAACTGTTAACTCTTGAGTATTCACACATAATTTTTATGCCGTTCTCTACTTCTGAAATATCCCTCCCCAAATTAACCATATACAACAGACTGCTGGTTGCCCCCCGCCCCCCGCCAAATCCGCTCCGCACAGAACTGCCGACTTCAGCTCGCACACGCCAAGCTCCGCGCTTCCCGCGCGGCGTGCCCAGCAAGGTGAGAGAAGACATGGATGCTGCTTCTGGAAACAGAGGGCATCCCCTCCTTTCTCTCTCCTCTCTCTGCTGCTCGTGAAGGGGTGTGGCAGCTCGCACCCCAGAGTCTGGCCTGCAGATGCCGAGAGGAAAGCTGAGGGTGCCAGACTCCAGTGACCATCCCGCCAGCAGACCCAGCGTCACTGCTCCTCCACCAGGGCTTCTCCTCCAGAGAAACCGGCTGCATCTGATTAAGCTGTTACTTGGAGGAGCTTGTTCTCCACAGATGAACCTAATCCTAACTTGATTCAGAAAGTACAGAGAGTAGAAGCAAAGCTAAGCCTCATCTTCACTCTGTTCTCACAATTCCTAATGGACATTTAAAGCACTTCAAGAGGGGTTTTTCCTCCTACTTTTCTCCAAATTCACTTGCTCTTTTTTTAAAAAAACAAAAAAAAACAAAAAAAAAAGAATTCAACACATAATTTCTGTGATTTACTGAGCAACTGAACATGCTAAAAGACAAAATGACATTTTCCCTACAAATTATTTGGTGCCTGTGATTTTCTGAACACTACAGCCAGATGGTTCTCATAGAAATCAAGAAGACTATATTCATATAATTCAAAGGTTTGCTTATTTTTTGGTCTTAAAAAAGACTATTGATTGTAACGTGCAGCTCTACAGGAAAAATCTCGACCGAGGAGGCGAAAACTGGTATTTATTACCGCCCTTGTGCTCATTATAGCCATCTCTGACAGCGGTCCATTAAAATCAATTTTTATGTTTCTTACGTATTTTCTTTTTCTAACATCCTTGGCTCTGTGTTTATTAGCCCGTTAAGACAAACGCTGAGCAAAGGAGTGGGTGGTTTTTCCCCTCTTCTGTCAGAAATAACAAGAACTGCAATTTTAAAATACAACTGCTACTCACAATCAATGAATGGAGGAAACTGAATGTTACGTTTCAGAACAAAACATTAAGGAGTGCTTTGAATTTTTAATGGTTTTATAATTAGAGAAAATAAATAGTGGAGATCGTTCAGAGAAACGTGTTCAGTGAGAAATGGCAATACCCTAACTTCATGCTAACAAGGGGATTTCACACCCTTTCTCCTCCGCTGCGCACACACACCAACAGCCGGACACCATCTCCAAGAGGCCCAGTGGAGCTACTGATGAAGCAATTCCAGGACTTTGGAATAAAAGTCCATTAATAAAAAATTCCATTAACAAAAGTCCCATAAAAGTTCATCACCTGGCAGACTGATGAACAGTGAATGTTGGTCCTGGATTTAAAAATCTGGATTAAGGAAGCAGCAGCTCCCTGTCACCAAACGCCCAAAGAGATTCCCACATCCCACTTGCTTAAGAATCAAAGCGCTCACTCAATACAGTCCACCAACACCTCTATAAACGTATACATTAATACGTCTTGGGGCTCCTAATTACAGCTTATGTCCCTGTGGTTCATCGGAGGTGGAGGGTTCCTGGGCAGTAAGCACAGATGCTGAAAACGAACGATCATGGCCCTACCATCTTTAGAGAGATGCTAACTTTTGTGATTGGTAGCGTGTGGCTCCGTGTTACCCTGTGATCAATGGAGAACAAGCAATGATCGTGTTCTCCCTGTTGCTTTGAACAAAGCAAGCAGTGGGTGTCACACAGGACTCTCACTCACTCAGTGTCTGGGATCTTCCGGCCGTGCAGCTTTATCCCGTGCAGACCCTGCTCGCAGCCGGAGATCTCGATCTTCCCCAGAGGGCTGTCCATCATTCTGTATTTCATTTCACAGGTCTTGTTCATTCTCGCAAGTACCTAAAGAGAAACAATTTTTAAAGTTACACATACGTGAAAGAGTTTGGTCACTTCTAAAGCACAACAGAAGCCCCAGTTATTTAAGACATAAAACATCTTCCAAAGTTTTTTCCCCATTTTTGGAATTTAACCATATAATGTGTCATTTTTATAACATAGTCACTTTGAAGACAGAAGATTACCATAATTACCCAGAGCAGCCAACCAACAATTCACTCTCCTCTCATCTCCTTAAATTACGATCTCCTGGTGGCTCAGTGGTTGAGAATCTGCCTGCCACTTCAGGGGACACAGGTTCAAGCCCTGATCCAGGAAGATCCCACATGCCCGTGGAGCAACTAAGCCCGTGCGCCACAACTACTGAGCCTGCACTCTAGAGCCCGGGGGCCACAACTACTGAGCCCGCGTGCTGCAACTACTGAAGCCCGTGCGCCTAGAGCCCGTGCTCTGCAACAAGAGAAGCCACCGCAATGAGAAGCCCGTGCACCGCAACAAAGAGTAGCCCCCACTCGCCGCAACTAGAGAAAGTCCGCACGCAGCAACGAAGGCCCAATGCAGTCAAAGATAATTTAAAAAAAAAAATTTTTTTAATTACCATCTCCCTATTCTTCTCATTTATCTTTAACCAACGCAGAGTCAAAGATGAAATAAGAGTGCCTTTTAAAAAGTACCTAAAGCTATTTAAAATAAAACAATTACCAACAACACTTTCAGTAAAAACTGAAGACAAAGCATGAGATATTTTGAATAAAGTACGTTTAAAACTAAAGCATTATTAAATGAATTACAGAAACGGAGCGAGATCCGACCCGGCATCGGCCGCGGTGGGCCCGCGCGTCGGAATCCCGCCCTTACAGAAGCGCACGGACTTTGCTTGCGTTCAAGCCAGCGTACAAAAGCTATCCTACCAGGTACCCTCCACGCGAACAATTCTGAGAGATGCTAATTTTGGTCAACCCAGTGGAAGTTTAAAAGAAAGAACAGATGTACTAAGAGCAGCGAAAAGCCTGTACCAAGGTTTAGGCAGGCTGGCATCTTATAAAAATCCCTCGGCCTCGACGGGAGGCCGGAAGAGAGGGCCGTGGGGAAGCCCACCCGGGCCGCCTCGTCTCCCCGGCGACTCCTGCCTGCCCTGCTTCCCGCACACCTCCCTCGGCCCACCTCACGGGCCAGCGCTTCCCAGGGTTCCGCGCTCAGCCACCGCCGCCCCGGAACCGGAGCCCCGCAAGGCCTCCCTGCGAGCTCCGGACTGGAAGTCGGGCTGCCGCCTGGCTCTCCTGACCTCTGCGTCCTGGAAACGCTTCACTTGAACTTGTCCAAAACCGTAACCGCGCGTGGTCTCTGCCCCTGTGCAGCGCGTCGGTGAGCGGGCTACCACCCAGCCCCGCCCCGAGCCCCACTGGACGTTGCTCCTGGGACCCCGCACACCCCCGCACCGCACTACACGCCGGCTCTACCATTTTCAGCTCTTCTCATTCATTTGCGCCCGTCCTCCCGGACTCGCTCACCAACCCCCACCTCCCCGAGGAAGGGCGCCCTCGGGCCCCCTTTTTACACCCGGGGTCTTCCCGCTCCAGCCACCCTCACCTAGAACACCACATCACTACTGACGACACGACGGCGCTACAGCAGCTCAGCGAACCGCAGCCCGCCGCCAAACCTGGCCCAGCGCCTGCTTTTGCAAGGGAAGTATTCCTGGGATGCAGCCGTGCTCATTGTTTGCAGGCTGGCGGCTGCCTTCACGCGCCAGCGGCCCTAAGTCCGTGGGCGCCCCTCACGTGCAGCGAGGGTTCCAGTATCCAGGCCTGGACGCCGGGGACTGGCCTCTCCCTGACTGTCCCGTCTGCCCCACTTGGCCTGGTGACTGCTTTACAGTGAAACCTCAACACGCCCCCATCGCCCTGACCCCGCAGGTTCTCCTCCCTTCTGCGTGCCTTCCACCTGCTCCTAACAGCACACGCTGACTCCCTGCTCTACCTCCCAACAGCCCCAGGACAGAGGCACACACAGGTCTATGCCTTGAAGAGGTCAAGCACCATTCCCCAAACCCCATGGCGTGCAAGCATCACTCCCAAGATTCCATCCTAACCCCTGGGCTCCAGAGCTGCCCTGTTCAACATCCCCCTTCCTGTGCACAGTGACAGGGGTCTGAATCGAATAGCTCTCCAGTTCCCAGTGAGTGGACACAGGATTTTGCTGGGAAACCTTCTCAGATGTTTGCCCGGCATCGGAGATGCTCTCTGACACCTCATATTCCTACCATGGCTCCCCACTGCCTGAGGGATAAAAACCAAAAGAGTCTTCCCACCCCCTCCACTCTGTCATGCGGAAACAGGGATCAGACCAGGCAGAGGGAGATCATGGCCTCCTACCCACGACCCATCACCTTGAGAAAGTCACCTAAACTCTCTGAGACACAAGTGCTTTTATCTGTAGGACAAACGATACCTAAATCATAGGGCTGGCACAAGGGTTAGCGGGAATGTGTGTAAAGACCTGACATCCCCGAAGGATTTAGGATTACCATTATCCCTGCCGCAACTGACATTCTAACCCAATATCCTTGGCCTTTGACCTTGTCACCCAGAGTGCACTGCTCTCCTCCCTAAATTCTTATCCAACAACTTCAAAATCCTAAACATTCTTCAAAAGCCAACTGCCACCCCTTCTCCCAACCCCCTGGGTGCGTCCCCCTGTCTCCTGAAGCCAGAATCAACTCCTGACCCGCACCCGCTCACATCTGTGGACATTTTCCATCACCCTGAGCTGCTGGCAGGTGATCATGCTACCACGAGTCAGGGCCCCACGGATGGCAGATGCATTATACATGTAAGGGGTTTATCATACGTGTGTTGAGCCAGATCATCAGCGTGTCCACCATCCGGGTCAAGGCGCCAGCAGAGCATTTCTCTGAGCACAAAGTGTGTTCGGAGAAAGGGTTCTGCTGGCACGATGAGAAGCCTGGACGCGCTCTCCCCTTCTGGGTGACACCCTGCACCTTAGCGGGTTAAGAGCTCCGAGCAGTCTTGCAATAGAAGTCAGCTTCGTTTCTTTACCGAGCACTAGCAAACATGTTCACCGACCCGTGCCTCCTACCTGAGTCCCTGTTCAGAAGCTGAACGAGCAGGCCTCCGTCAAGAGGAAGGCTGTTTCTCAGCAGATCCAGGCTCAGGGCCCTGGCTCAGGCCTCAGATCCGGAGCCTGACAAGTCACGAGCCCATGGCAGGCAGGACTCGTGCTGGCGAGCCTCCGAGACTGATGCTAATTTAAGCACAAAAGCAATTTACCGAAAGACGTTCCATAACTCACAGAACTTCTGGGAAGGCTGGAGAAGCAGGCTCAGAAAACGGTAGGAACCAAGACTGGCCACAGTCCAACCACAGCCAACACCAAGCCTCAGGATACACCTGTGGGAACAACGAGGGACTGCAGGCACGCAGCAGGCGCCGGGGCCACCGGCGCCCCGGGAAACAGGATGTTGCAGCCACCGTCAATTCCCTGCCGCCCGGGCTCCCTGTCACTTGTCCTTGGACTCAGGCCCGAGCAGGTTCCTAGAGCTCGCGTGGGCGCCAGGCCAGGGTGTACCTGTGCCGAGTGGCCGGGAAAAGGGACAGCCTCCAGGAGGGCTGTGTCCATGCCAGCCCCGCTGAAGCACACAGCCCGGCATCGCTGCAGAAATGAGACCGGCACACAGCCGACCAGGAGAAGGGTGAATGTTAGATGTCCACTCCTCTTCCCAGGCCTCAATTTTCTCATCAATAAACTAATAGTAACCTGAGTCTACCAGTCTCCCTGGGCTGTTCTGAGGGGCCCAGCTGGAGAAGACAGGAAAAACGGTGAACGGGGCGGCTGGGCGCTCCTGCAGCTTCGAAAGGACCTCTGTCCTACTCAGCACACACCCAGCTCTCACCCTTACTCTGAGGAAAGGCTGGGGAAACACATCCGGGTGCGCAGGGCAGGTCAGGGGTAGGGCAATGAAGGTGACCGGCAGCGCAGGGGCACGAGGATTTCTGCCACATGGGAGGACGAGGTCTCCAGAGAGCTCAGGCCCCTCGCTTCTCCAGGAGAAGGGCCTTGCACGCCACCAAGCCGTCCCAGGAGCCGGGCTCTGAGCACAGCCTGGATTGGCCGAACTCTGGAGGCCACTGGCCTAGACTGCAGGAGAAGGGCAGCCAGCCGACCCCGGCATAGCTGGAAGGGCTGCCTCCGGACCAAGTAACGACCTCACACTCCAGCTCCTGCACCTCTGCATGGGACCAAGAGGACACTGAAGCTCGGCCTGAAGCCGCCGTGCTGCCCCCGGTGCCCAGCACCAGCAGGCACCGCCCGGCAACACGGCACTGGCCCTGGACCACCGGTCTAAACTCAAGCCCCAAGTGCGGGCTGCCCCCTCGTACTGAGCAGCAGCTCCGCTGGCCTCCACAGAACATGGTGAGTCAATCACAAACCATGCCAGGAACCACCAAAGAGCAATCAGCCCTTAACAGGGATAACTCAAGCTCAAAAGCTGCGTCCTGAACAAGGGGCACGTGCCACTTCTAGCCAATCCACCCAGCTGGTCGTTTAGTCATGTGAAGTCTGAGGAGGTGAGCGCTTCAGACTTCCTCATCGGTTAGACAGAATGGAAATCAAACCCCACTTCAATTTTCCTGAAGGTGAGGATTCCCCGGAACCACCTCCCCTAAGGCTCGGGCCTGGTACTCGCGGCCCAGCTCCTCCTGGACTCGGCCTGGCAGAGCTGTACTTTCACCAGCGCCTCTGGGCTTTTAAGCCCATTAGCAGAACCACTGCTAGTCAAACATAATGCACCATAACCCACCAACGGCTACTTTGCCAGAAGAAGAAAAGCTGCAATTTTTACATAATTTTATACCAACCCAGCCAGAAATGGCGTTTGAGACTCCACAGAAACCTGTGCACGACTTTCTTTCCTGTCGACAGCCAGGGCATTCAGCACAGAGTCCTTCCACGAGCAAAGGTAAAAATCAGCTGAATACTGCATCCTACTATGTTATGGATAACGTGCCCCCAGGACAGAAGCACTGGGCCATTTGGCGTGGTGTGTGTGTTGACGAGAAGCCCAGGCTGAAACAGCAGGTGTGCTGCAGGTCCCGCAGAGCTGGCAGGCCTGGCGAGGAGGTGGGGGGATGCCTGCAGACAAGATGGGGGTGTCACAGACACCAGGAGGGACCCACGGGGGCTGAAACGGGGCAGCAAGAAGAGCGAGGCTTGCATAGCAGGTGAGTGCATCAGGGAGGGAGAGCGTCTCAGCACAGGCTGGTGGGAGGTACCGTCTGGAAAGCAGCGATTCCAAACACACACGGGGCTGCCGTGCACGATGGCTGCACAAAGATGCTGGTGGCATCCTGAGCCCTAGGAGTGTGACAGACCCGCCTGACACCCTCCCACAGCGACATCCCCACACTCCACTCCACAGGCCAACCCACCACCAGGCTCCAAAGACGAACCCTCACCAGGAGTTTCATCAGCTTACACCAGCCCAGAGAAGGCCATGACTGTGAGCCCCAAGTGGACCACGAAGGCAACGAGGCCCAGTAAAGACACCTGCTCACTGTGGACTCTACAACATCCACGGCCCCAGCACCAAGTCCAGGGCCAAGCAGGCTCCCGACAGCCTCACAGGACTCACCAGGGGACTGCTGCTGGGCAGGGAGGGGGGCTGCCACAGGGGAGCAGGGCCACACGCTGCAGGAGAGCAGCTCAAAATGTTTGGAGAAAACGACATCTACCCAGAAAGCTGACTTACAACAAGGGGCCAGAAGAGAAGACGCACGTGGGAGGCAGGCTGAGGCAGACAGCCAGCAGCAGAGCCTGGGAGGCAGGGGACGAGGCCCAGGGGCCGCAGAAACAAGCGTGGGGGAGACGCACAGCCTCCACGGGGTCAGTGTCGTGTCTGGCTTTATCCCTGAGAAGCCCCAGGGCTTCAAACAAGGGGGAAATCCACCAGGTTTGCCTTTTCAAAGGCTCCCTCTGGCAGCTGTGTAACGAATAGGTGGGAACAGAGGGTGGGAGTCGTGAAGGAGACCGTGGAAACGGTCCACCGAGGCATACGGATGAGCTCAACCAGTGTGAGGCAGAAGGGAGACTAAATAATGAGCCATAAATAAATAATAATAAATAAATGTTTAATAAATACCCGAGTGCCCCTTACGCATGAGCCACCAGGCTCAGGTGCCTGAAACTGTAACGAGACAACCGTGGTCTACTGGGGGAGGAAAATCACCCACAAAAAGCAAATCACACTGAACAATCTTTGCAACTTTTCTATAGGTCCGAAATTACTCCAAAGTAGTTTATCTTAGAAACTCAATAGAGATACGGCAGAGTGATTTGAAATATTTACCTGCATCTTTCTACCTGCATTTTCTAAGTGTTCCACAGTAAACCTGAATCCCTTTCACAAGGATAAAAAACTGTATTAAAATTCAGTGTCATATAAAACACAGGTGATGACAGCAAATGTTCTACATTTAGCACTGTCTCAAGCTCACACGTGCAAAACAAAGGGCTGTTGATACTCTTCTGCATAAAATAAAAACTCAGAGGTCTGGAATTTTTTTGACTTTTAAAAAAAGAAAGGGTGGAGTAAAACGAAGACACACGAAAGAAATCGCGTCTCCTTCTCTCCCATCCATCGCAAGTCCTTGCAGCCCCCCAACAACCTGGGGCCCTCCCTTCCTGCCTGACCTGGTCTCTGACCAGGACCCCCGATTCACTCTACTTTTACAGCTCCTCAAACACACAGATGTTGCTCTTGCCTCAAGGCCTTTGCACCTGCCACTCACTCTTCTTGAAATGCCTCCCCTTCACGTTCTGCCACAGTGGCCTCTGTCACTTAACTCACAACCCTGCTCAAACATCACCGTCTCAGAGAAATCTTCCTAAAGCAGTCCGTCTCCTCTATCCGTTCTTTCCTGTTCTTTCCTTTACAGCACTTATGGCACATGAGATCACACTAGATTTCATTTGCCATGCGTCACCTTCACTAGAAAGCAAGCTCCAATACAGTAGCAAATGTTACGTGACAGCTCTGGCCAATGAGTAAGAAGTCTGCCGAGAGGTCTTGTTTTGATTAAAAAAAAAAAAAAGAAAAATTCTTCTGTGGCTGGCACCATCTCCTCCCCTTTCCTCCTTCCCTGACACTGCAGATGTGATGCCTGGAGCTGTGGCAGTCATCTGGTGAACATGAGGCAAAAGCAAGAGACTGGAGAGCCCCTGGCGCTGACACCGTGAGCCACTACCACACCAGTGCTGTCTGTTGCTAGACTTCTACTTGTGCAAGAAAAAGAAAGCCCTGCTTGTTTCAAGCCAGTGTTCTGAGGATTTCCTGTTTTCTTCAACTTGAGGTTGTCCTAACTGATTTTTGCTATATGCTAGCACTCAGACTGCATCATAGGTGCTCAGTAAATAGCTGTTGAATAAATGAGCTAATCATCCGAATCAATTACACCTGATGTGATGACTCAGCAGGAGAACTCCAGGATTAAGGAGAGCCCACAGCTGGGGTTTGATGACCTCAGGCTTCCTGGAAGAGGTGCCTACACAAAAAGGCAAGTTGGAGTTTTCTGGGGGCAGGGTGAAGGAGAGGAGTGCCCCTGGCAGGCAGGTCTGCACGTGCTGAGGCCCTGGTGCTAGAGGGAGCACAGGGCGTCTGTGAACTGAAGGAGGCAGCAGCCACAGGAGGGAGAGGACCCACGTCTGAGAGGAGCCCGCCGTGGCAGCTGCTGGAGCGGTGAGTGCCACTGTAGGGGCAGGAGGGCAAATGGTAGCACCGACGACCCCAAGAACATCACGGGCAGAGAAGGGGATGCTGGGTCTGGGACGCTGTAACCACACCCGTGAAGACAGGGTTGTGATGTCTGCACAGGTTCTGGGGCTCAATAACAGAATCTGCTCCAGCTAATAGCATGCCGTGCTGGTTTCCAAGCCAGAAAGAGGAGGGAAAAGTTTTACAAGCCAACCATCCATTACTCCTAAGCACCACGTTTACAGTTGCATAAAATAGGGGCTGTCCTGGAACCAGCAATCCTGAAGCGGCCAACTGGAGGCCACGGGACCACCCTGCGGCAGAGGCCTCGGGAGCCCCGTCGGAGAACAGGGAGGAAGCCAACCGTCAAAAGCCCAACAAACCAGTTTCCAATGTGCCAAACCCACATGTTTGGGAGTTTAGAACTAGCCCACAGGGTCCCGCGGAGGCTGCAACAAGCCAGCTCTTTGACTGCTTCCCGCGAGCAGCAGGGAGCAAGCTTACATGGTGCGAAACCACGTTCCTTAGCGGAGTCCCCGAGCTGCAGGGACAACCGGGCCCACGGCTTTCTGGGGGACAGCACCACGGCCGCATTTAGGACACAGATTAAACAGCCAGGCTCCCCGTTTCCCGCTCTCATGAAGCACACACCCTGTGCCCCCCTAGCCCGGCGGCCTGGCAGGCCCAGCTCCCTGCATCATCACCGTGGCAGCTACCTAAAGCCGCAAAGCGGCAAGCCGACATTAATTGATGGCAGGAAAAAGAATCGATTTTTCATGGCTATTTGGAGACCTCTGCAAAAGTGAAGTGAATTCCGTTTCATCTCTCTTTTAACATGAATGGTGTTTAATGTTCTGAATTAAGCGGTTGGCGCCAGGGGCCGAGTTCCCACTATACCAAAAGCAAGAAACCCAGAAACAAACCGTCTTCTTTCTCCTTAGCCTGTAGTTTTCCAGGCCGGCCACGCCTGTCTAAAACCTGTCCTTCCAGAACCGTCTTCACAGTCCTGCTCCTTTGCACTTTTACCCATCTCTAGTATCGGTATCCTAGGCAATGAAAAATGACCAGAAAGGGGCTAAAAAAAGAAATCGTCTGCTTTCTTACAAGCAGTGTACAAACAAGGTGCCCAGATGTTTGCTATTGTCATCTCCCCAAGGTCAACGGCATGTGGCCCACAGCTGAGCTCAGGCCTCCCCCACGGCGGCCCCATCTCGGGCATCTCCGTGTTGCCATCAGCTGCGTGTGTGAAGTGCAAGCTCGCTGGCATCACGAGCACTGAACAAGGGAAGGGGAGCAACCTATCTGCGGCTCCTCCTGACATCAACAAAGTCATCATGAAATGAAAACTAGTTTTACAATCACCCTGCTGAACAGAGAATAAGAAAAAAGCATCAGAGAAGCACCTTTGTCTTCATTCCTCAACATCAGCCCATCTAATAAGGATCAGGTGGGAGGGATTATCCTCATTAGGAGAAAAACGTGTGTCAATCCCCTAGAAGACAGAAAATACTTCACACCCATCACCTCTTAATAAACCTGGCAAAGAGAGGGGGGAGAAGAAAGTGGATGGGATTGACCCCCCCCCAGGTGTACAAGTCAAGAAGGAAAATGATGGGGAGAAGCAAGGCCAGTGGCCGAGACCCGGCTCCCACTGCCACTAGGCCAGGGCCTCCCCAGTGGAATTTCACCAGGTCACATTCAACAAAGGGCAGCTGTAAGTATGCCTCAGTTTATTATGCCCTAACGACCAAGAAGGGTTCAACTGGTTGAAATGATTTTGCCAAACAAAATACGGGCACTGCCATCTGGTATATCAAATTTAGAATGGATCCAGAAGTTGTGCAAAAACATCACTTCACGTCTACACGAAAACCTGCAAATGGATGTTTACGGGAGCTGTAACCACGATGGCTAAAACGTGGAAGCGATCAACGTGCCCTTCACTACGTGAATAGCTACATAAACTGCGGCGCACCCAGACAATGGAGTATTAACTCATCGCTAAAAAGAACTGAGGTATCAAGTCACGAAAAGACACGGAAGAAACTTAAATGCATATTTTACTAAAAGAAAAAAGCCAACCTGAAAAGGCTATGTACTCTATGATTCCAGTTATATGGAGATAGTAAAAAAAAAAAATAATAATCAGTGGTTACCAGGGTTGGGGGGAGCGAGGGATGAGTAAGAGCACAGAGGATTTTCAGGGTAGTAAAACTATTCTGTAGGATACGGCGGTGGTGGAGGCACGACATTATACATTTGTCAAAACCCACGGACAGCACACCATCAAGAGGGAACCCTGATGTAAACAACGAACAAAGGTTTACCTCCTTCTGGTAGGGGATGTTGGCAGTGGGGAGGGGCACACGTGGGGGGAGGCAGGAGGTATATGGGAACTCTCTGTGTAACTCCGCTGTGAACCTAAAACTGCTCTAAAAAATAAAGTTTACTAATTAAAAAAAGAACCATTCCAAAGCCTTCTGTTACGGCCCTGACATGGAAGGGAAATGATTCTCCTTTGCTGCTAAATTTTGGTGAACCCAGCTACATGCACACACAAAGGGAGAAGAAATTCTGCGTTACAGTGTCACAACTAGGCTTCCAAGTTAAAAACTGCTTCTACAGGGATCCCATAAATACTGTGCTCTGCCCATTCTGAGCTTACACACAGACTTCCAGGACATGGGATCTGTGAGCACCTTCCTGATTAACGACGCTCTGGTCCTGAAGAATACCCATCACAACAAGGGCAGGGGAGTCAGGGCCAAGGTGGAGAACGGCCACCGCACGTGCATCTTGTTAAAGCGCTCAGCGTTCACCAGTCACCTAAACAACGCGCTCCGAGCAGCACATTATAAAACAGCCGTGAAAATGCCTGCCCATCAGAGCTTCCATGTTAGAGGGACATCTAAGGAAATTCTTTCACTGGTCTTTAAAACAACCATTTCTAGATAAAAACAGGCACTGTCTCCATTTAAAAACTATACTTAAAACTCAGTTTTCCTTTCCAAACTTTTCATTTTTGTTCATGTTATCAAACTAAGGTATGCGCCATGCAGGAAGGTTTAACTGCTTTTCTATTCTGAAGCTCAAAGGCTGTTTTGAATCTGTGCAACTACACAGGAATTAGGGAGCAGCCAGAACACAAACCCGTATATGTCTGTGTGGGTAAAAGAAACAGATCCCACACAGAGACAAGTGCATCAAACCTACATGTGTACAGTTTAACAAAATGCTCCAGAAATCTCTTGGAACTTCAAGCATTTTTGAAAAATATTTCCAGGTACAACACCAAGGTGGTAACTAGAGCTCCCATGTCCATTCCAACAGCTTACAGATAAAATATCTCTGGATCTTGCCAAAAACTGGTGCATGACACCGGAACACGCCAGAACACCCTACAGAAAGACCCATAAAGGTCTTCTCTTAGAAGTTTCTTGGTAACTATCACTTATTTCTTCAAAAGAAGAAAAAAGCTCCCCTACTAACCACGGCGCTGCAGACCAGACTCAAATCTACAAAGACTCTCCGTGAAACGAGACACCAGCGTCAAAGCAAGCTCCGACCTGAGTGTGCGTCCTCGGGGCGCACGGAGGCGCCCACGCACCTGAAACCACAGGTGAAACGCTGTACACCGCCCCGGCTAATTAATTTCAAGGAAGAAAAGTTTTACACCAAAATGAGCATGAAACAGGAAAAGCACAAGTTTGTTAATAGGTTTCCCACTTGCCGGGCTCCCAGGCCCCGGAAGCACCAGTCACTGCCCGCTCGGCCCCCCGCCCTTTGGTGGAGGGGAACTTTGGTGAAAGACGGGAGAAGCCCCGCTCTCAGGCACTGTTTGCGCAGCTTACACCGCCTACTCCTCTTCCGGAAATGCACAGGGAACGTCTGAGTACTCTGTGACGGAAGAACTCTTCTTTAACAGCAAATGTGTCACCAGCCAGAAGACCAGATGCACCAACGATGACAGGAAGGTTACAGAAATGAATGCAGCCCAGACCTCCAACAAGGAGCCCACAATCAGAAGCAGGATGAGAACTCTGCATCCTCAGCCATCGCAGCAGGATTTGGAAAAGCAGCCAAGAAACCTTAATTCGGCAGAACAGCCCCTCCTACATCAAACCGCCGGGGCCTCTGAGCACAGCGACCAGCCAGTACGGGGGGCAGGGGGGTCGGGACATGAAGCGTCAGCTGGGGCTGCAGCCATGCCTCCGGAGGAGCGCGCGCATCACAGGTCACCTCGTCCCGGCCCAGCCTGCTGTCCGGTCCCCTGGGCCCAACGCGGTCCTACGGAGTCTGGCCAGCTCGCACCCCCGCCGGCGCCGCCGGGTCCCCGCAAAGAGGGAAGGGAGGCGGCCTGAGGCCTCGGAGCTCCGGCACCGCCGGGGTCTCGGCGGCAGCTGACCCTGTGCGGCCTCCCGCGCCCGGGTCCCGTTCCCACGGCCCCAGGCGCCCCCCGACCCCCTGCGGGCACCTGAGGTGTGAGCGGCGCCCCAGACGGGGCGGTCTGGGGTAGGAAGAGAGCCCCCGGGGGTGTGAGGCCCCACGGAACCGGCCTCCAGGGCAGCGTGTGCCGACACCGGGCCGCGGCCGCCCCAGAAGGCGCACACGCCCCCGAACCTGCGGCTGAAAGCCCCAGCGCAGCTCCCCGCGCGCCAAGCCGCCGGGCCTGGGTCTGCTGGTTGAATCCCGAGGGCGCGCCCCGGCGCTTCTACGCTTAGACGCCCCTCGGGGTTCCAGACAGCACGCGGAGAGCGGCCGAGTCCACGGCGCGGGGAACCCAGAGTCCCGTGGGCGCCTCGCGCCCCCCGCACAGAGCCCGGCCCCGCGGCGCAGGGTCCGCATCCGCCGCCGCAGGGCCCGGCCAGCAGGCTGACACCCGAGCCCCCGCCTCCCCCAATCTCAGAGCGTCCCCGTGTCACCCCTGGCATCCTGAACTTCAGTGAGGACCGAGAATGATCTACCGTGAAGAAAAAACGATGAAACATGCCACGCTTCCCCTCACTTTTAACTCCCCCTGTTAGAACTGCCTGCGTGACCATCACTGACCGAAATACCTGTCTGGGGATCAGATGGGGCGGGTGCCGAGCCCACTCTGCCCACAGGACCGCCTCACAGCCTGCGAGCGTTCCCGCACTCGAGGCACCGACTCAGTCCGGAGCTGCTGGCTGACGGCCGGCCGTGGCGCGGGAGACGGCGGCAGGCTGGTGCTCACAACGCAGCGTCAGTTCTTGAAACTGCCGCGTCTCGGGAAGCATCAGCTTCAGTACGTCACGGCAGAAAACAACCTCACCCTTTATCCACCTCTACAGCTGGGCACAGTTTAGCTTTCTTAGAGAATCAGTAACGTGGAGAACAGGTGGGAAGATTTGAGAGAAACGCCTTCTTCAATTTGGCAGGGCAGCCAAAGCCACGAGACGCCCGCTGCGGAGCAGGACAGGACGGGCCCCTGGCCGCGGTCGCCGCAGAGCTGGAGGAGAGCACACTTCCGGGACGCGCAGGGTCGCTGGCGAAGTGAAAAGCTCTCACACTTCTCTCTCTGACAGCAAGATGTGATTCAGAACCCTCCGCACCCCAGAAGAGCCCTGGGGTATCAAAGTAGCACAGGCGTGTCTGCAGTCAAGCCCCAAGAAAGAAGTCCCGGTTAATAAAGATTTCCACCTGTGGACGCATGGAACGTCTACGTTAAAGACATGCGCTTTCTGTGTCGGTGACATAATTAGCTTACCGGGGGACTCACTATAATGCTGTCTGCAGGTTCAGTACCCCACTCCCTGTTTGCACTGATTCATACAGCACAGTGAATAGTCAGATCCAGATTCCATAACAGGCTCCACTGAAATCCTCAGAGAGGGCTCCGGCAAATGGCCAGGAAGGCATCCCCACACCTGGAATGGGAATCAACCGTGGCTTTCGGGGAGACCTACAGAAACGTCCCTGCCCGAAGCAAGGGGGCTGCCAGGACCCACTGGCCCAGATGCAACCCGTTCCTCCCCTCGCAGCTTCATCAGTATTTCCCTGGGTGTATTCTGCAAATTCAGCAAGGTGCTCAAGGGCAAGAAGCGCTGAGTGAAGAGTAGGGACACCTGTGGGTGAAGAGCTTGGGTACCTGAGCACCTGACAATGATCAGGGGTTGGTGGGATGCAGGGCACTTTTAAACGGTTGGAAGAAGTCCGAAGAAAAACACTTCATGACATGTGTTACGAAATGTGATACGAATTTCGTACATGTGATACGAAATTCAAATTTCAGAGTCTATAAATACAGTTTCACTAAAATGTAGCCAGGCTCATTCTGTAATGTCGACGGCAGTTCTCGTGAGTACAGCTGACCCTTGAAAAACACAGGTTTGAACCATCAGAGTCCACTTATACACGGATTATTTTCCAACAGTAAATGCTATAGGACTACACGACCCTCGGTTGGTTGAATCCGCAGACGCAGAACCACAAATACGGAGGGCTGACCGTAAGTTATACCCAGATTTTCAACTGGGTGCAGGGGGAAGGGGGCTTGGGGCCCCTAACCCCGATGTTGTTCAAGGGTCAGCTGTAGTTGTGACGAGACCACACAGCCTGCAAAGCCAGAACTATTTACCATCCAGTCCGTTTTAGGAAAAGTTTGCCACCTCCTGACCTCAATGCACGTAAGTGATTATCAGCCTGTCCCAGGTTTGGTGGTGCTGGATCCTTCTCTCCCACCTGCTAACGAACAAATCACAAGACCACGCTGATTCCCACATGCTCACCCGCTTGTCTTTGACACCGCAACCTCAAGCAAGATGTGGTTACCAAAGTCTTCTGGAATTTCTTACGTACTGGCTTAGAAAGACCAGCCACTAGTCTGCAGGAGTGCTAAGCCTGGCCACCACCTAGGACCACAGGACTAGGTCCCCTTTATCCCTAATAAAGAGTCAGCTGCACTCTGTTTCTGCGGTAAACGATTCTCGGGTGAGAAGCACGGTGTGATTGATGACTTGTATCCCAAAATGGAAGAGCCTTGTGTTCCAGATACGCTCCGGCGGCCGGGAACGAGCCAGCCTTGACGGCACAAGGCTCCTGGAGGGACAGACGCCATCCCCACCACAAGCCCAAGCAGCCACTGACATGTGCGCCGCTTCTGAACCATTAACCCAAGGCAAGAGATTTTATGTTCTAAATTAGCTACATTATGCCCAAAACCTATCAGTGGCTTGATAACTTGAACATATAATTCTATACCTTTTACTCTTCAAACAATAATTCAGTCTAATCCTGTGGCTGAAGCCAAGATTTCCAGACCAAAAGTGCACTTTCCATTTGATTAAATACTAATAAATGCAAGAGTAAAATACCAGTATTTTATCTTACAGTAAATTCTTCAAAAACCCATATACTCTAAGAATTAATTATCTCTCTGGAGAAGGGGACAGGTTCTTCCCCTCAAAGACAGTTTAGTAGCCTCAAAATCTTAATTACAACATTTAAAACATAATTTATAGCAGTCCAGGGCTTACCGAAAGATGACATCATAGTGACCTGTCAGTCAGCACGGCCTCAGGTGGAGCATCGGACAGTCAGTAACAGGATAAAAAGAATCGGGCAGGATCTCCCTGCAGAACAGACCATGCGCCAAGCTACGATCCTCAACAAAGCAGGCAAGCTGACATGATACACGCTTGGCCTTTTTTCCATGTGTGTTTGGTACTTTAAAATTTAGAAGATATCTTTACATATTTCATAAACAGAGTGGAACGCTTTCAAAAGGAAGATGGTAGATTTCCCAGAGTAGGGCGTTTTCTTTGTTTTCTAGTGTTATAAACAAAGTATGGAGCCAGGGCACTGACACCAGTGTGTCTGGTGCGTAAGCCACGCCCAGGGGTGGCGCCCAGGGGCTGCCCCAGGTCACACCATGTGGCCGCGGTGGTCTCCAGCCTGACGACTTGGCACAGGAAACCTGCTGCAGCCACAGGGGTGGAGTGGGCCCTCCCTCCAATGGGGTGCTCGGGGCTGAAGTCATAAGGCAGGCGGGAAAGGTGGGCACGTGCCAGAATCACGCTCCATCTGCTACAGCATCCTCCTAACAGGGTCCCATCCTCACTGCAGGTGACAGAAACAATGCATCCTATTAGGAAGCTGGAAAAAACCTTTGTAGGAAACCTGAAGGGAGATCCCACTCAGAGTCAGTCCCCGGCTGCGGCGCTTAAGTTAGATTGGGGAACACGCCTTCCCCAGGGGACCGGGGACAGAGCTGGGCCTGCAGAGAGCAAAGCAGAGCCGGCAACCTCTCCGGCCCCGTCTCCTCCTCTGTGATGGGGACACCGTGCCGACTGACGAGACAGTCGGGGCTACCCGAGGGTCAGGCAGCACTACTCACGGCCCCTTGGGAAGTCAACCCCAGGCTGCCAGCCTGCGGGGCGGCCAGACCACCTCCGTCCGTGTGCGCGTGCCAGCGCCTGCCGTCCCCGTCTCTCTCGTGTGAACTGAAGAGCAACGTGGTGGCCAGGCACTTAGCAGCCAAAAGATACAATGAGGTGGAGAAAGGTGTGGGAGCAGCCGGGGGTCGTCACAAGGCAAGGCAGCAGTGTCACTGGGCGGCGGGCGGCCGCTGGACAGACAGCTGGGCAAGGTCACGACAAGAGCCTGAGAACCCTTTCTGAGGCTGGGCGTCTGGCTTTGCAGGGTCCCACGTACCTAACAACGCCCGCCCGCGGCAGAGAAATAACGGAAGGAGCCCACACACACCTACCAAAGCAGCGCCGAGGACACCCAAAGACATGCTCAGGAGGCCTCTGCGGCCCAGGAGCCAGGAGAGGCAGACAGGGAAGCGTCCCGGGGCGGCACTGCCCGTTAAGGCGAAGCAGGCACAAGGGTGGTGCGGGAGCGAGCCTCTCCCCTCGTGAACCTTAAGTGGGAGGAGGTGTGGGGGTCATACCAGAAAGGCGACCAGCGAACGAGCACCAGCTGCAGTCCTGCTGCTAACCCCACTCGGGGTTCAACTGTCAAAGGTTCCAACCCCCATATGCTCCAATAGCTGCTGTCTATACTTGATGCTTTGTAAATCCTCAAAGGTCCCCACTGTCGCGGATGGCCTACTTCCGTCTTTGCTAGGGGTGTATAGCATTTTAGGGACCCATCAAAATAAGAGTGAAAATCTGGTTGAGTTTCCAAAAGGGACGAAAGTGAGTAAGTGCCAAGGAAGTCACTGCTTCACCCTCATTACAATCCAGGAGCACGGCCGGGGCCACAGGAATAGAGTCTGTCCCTGACCACCGTCACTCATGAACGAAAAGAAAAGGAAAGGCAAGAAGACAGACCCATCAAGGAACACCTGCTTTGCTCTGCTCACTTACGACGGATCTCTCGGTAGCGGGACGTTCAAGCTTCTATTTGGAAGACAAACGTACCTGTCGTTTAGAGGCCCGTCCGGTCAGCACAGGTGACTCTGCTTCACAGAGAAAGGTCCTGCAGGATACACCCGCTTTCACCCACTCTTACACTGAACTTTTTACCCTTTGATGTCGAACTGCTCACACAATGATTCAAGATGTCAAGGTCTCGAACTTTTGGCTTAAATGCTGGCCAGGCTGGAGGGTACACGCCGCCGAGCCAGATCCAGAACCTGCACACACAGTCCGTCCTGCTCTCTCACCCACAAATGAAGCCCTGTCTGGGGAGCTGTACTTGTTACTAAGGCACCAACTTCCCTTTTACCAGCCAGCTTAAGGACTCGCGTTCCCACAGGTGTACGGTAACACGAGTGCGCTCCCACCCGCGCCGCAGGCCGTCTGCACGGCTCATCCAAAGAGGCATATGTGGTCCTCCTGGAGACGCCTCCTCAGCCCCAGCTCCGGGGCCAACAACAGCAGTGCGGTCACCAGCAGGCATTCGAGCCCCCACCCTTTCCCCTCTGCAACACACATCTCCCCCACGTGGAACCATCTCCCGGCTGTACTGTGAGCTCTCAACGCCCACGGGGGACATCGGGACCCCCACGACCCCTCCATCCTGGGCTCCAACGCGTGGTTGAGGCAGCAGCGTGGGCTTCGCGTTCGCCCTGCACACGTATCTTCCCAGAAAGGATGACGGGCCACAGCACAGCCAAGTCTCTGAACCCCCTTTATCCCTGTGGCCCTGAGTTATCCCCCCTCCCCAACTCCCAGCAAAGATCCAACCCCGTCTGTCCCTGGGCCGGGCAGTGTCAGTGGGCTGGGGACAGGTTAGGGTCAGATGGCACCCCAGTAACTGACCCGGCTCAGGAAATTCCGGGCCGCACAGGACAGGGGCAGGACGAGGCTGTCTCTGGCTACTGGGCTCTGCTCACTGTAGGATGAAGGCGTGGGATCAAACTAGGTTCAAATGAAATTCAATGTTTAATACAGAAAAATCATTTGTGCTCAAGTTGACTGATTTCAGACACTTGTCATACACATGGAGAAGATACACATAAAATCCACATTTACACACAGAATCTATGTTTCAATAAAAACAAAGACCAACTCATAACCAATTTGGGCCTCTCACTGCTGTGGCCTCTCCTGTTGCGGAGCACAGGCTCCGGACGCGCAGGCTCAGCGGCCATGGCTCACGGGCCCAGCCGCTCCGCGGCATATGGCATCTTCCCGGACCGGGGCACGAACCCGTGTCCCCTGCATCGGCAGGCGGACTCTCAACCACTGCGCCACCAGGGAAGCCCGCATAACCAATTTATCTACAAATGACACAGTGACTAAGTATTGTGCAAATATTTTTCCTTGGAAATAGGGATTATTACAAAATCATATGTAAGCTATACCCAATCTTTGTTCAAATAATTGATTGATGTAATCATCTCTCTCTCATATGTTCCCACTACCTTGAGGAAAATCTCTACAGTGTATTTCAAAAACTAGCAGAAATGTAAAACTTCATGCTACAGAACTTAGCTGATACATTTTATCTAAATTACAACAGATTGAATTCTTCAGATAGTATTCACAGATGAAAAGCTTATCGATCTGCCACATTAATTTCAAGGGTAACTTGAATTAGAAGAAAAATCCAGGCTGTAACAGAATAAAAAACGCTCTGATAATTAACGACTCCTTTAAATGCTAAGTACCTTATCTATTAGCATGCAAACTAACATTTAACGAAGATTTTTTAAAGATACTGCCATTTTCTCCCTTTTTAGAAGACTATTCACAAGATTTGGAACACACTGACTGCAAAGAGGACACAAGGTAAGAGCCGGTGGAGCTGGGAAGTTCCCCGTCCAGAAGAAGACGACACACAAACTTATTTGTTGGGGTGATGACAAGCATCCTGGTGGAAACACTGATTGCCACCTTCCCTTGTTTTATGATGTCCTTTACAAGGTCATTTTACTTCTCATTTTTTTTCCTATACGGAACACCAAGGCTGGGAGAGTTTCTGGAATTGCTTTTGTGGTCCCTGAAGGTCCGACGAAGAGCCCACCTGAAGACCCACCTCCCTCACCCACAGGGACAGCAATGCTCTGGGTGGTGCCCGCCCTCCCTCCTGCCCAGGGATGGTGTCCAAGGTGTGGGTCCAGGAGACCTGGGTGGCACGCTGAGCCTGTGCCCAGGTGTGATAGACACAGTATCCCAAATGTTCCTTCTGTTTAAAAGTTATCAAATGTACTTCTCTTTATTGTGGTAAAGTACACATATTTAGCATTTTATGTGTGTAAGTGTACAATTCAGTGCCATCAAACACATTCACAGTATCTGTGTGACCATCACCACTACGGACGCGAAACCTTCTTATCACTTGCAACAGAAACTCTGCACCCACTCAACACCACGTCCCCTCTCCTCTCCCCCAGCCCCTGGAAACCACCACACTTTCATCTCTGTGAATCTGACTACGGTAGGCATCTCATACAGGCGCAATCACACAGTACCTGTCCTCTTGTATCTGGCTTGTTTCACTGAGCGTAACGTCTAAAACATGCATCCACGCTGTACCCTGTGCCAGACTTTCCTTCCTTTTTCAGGCTGAGTAACATTCCATTGCATGGATGGACCATATTCTGAGGTTTATCTGTTCATTCCTCGATGGACATCTGGGTCGTTTCCAATGCGTGACTATGCTGAATGATGCTGCTATGAACACCGGTGTACAAATAACAGTTCGAGTCCTTGCTTCCAGTTCTTTTGGGTCTATGCCTAGGAGTGGAACTGCTGGATCACACGGTAATTCTATGTTTAACTTGGTGAGGAGCCGCCATACTGTTTTCCACAGCGGCTGCCCCAGTACAGTCCCACCAACAATGAACGCACAGGGTTCCGATTCCTCCACATTCTCGCCAATGCTTGTTATAAAAGTTATCAAACATACTTCTTCCATGTAGGACACTGAGAAGTGTACAGACTATAATTCAACTTCTTTTCTTTTCGCGTTACTGACCCACAACTCAATCTAATAACAGGACGAGTCGTTTCCTGACCACTCCTGCATTTCCTGTGTGCCAGGCTCTCCGTATGCTGCTTCTCTCATCTTTACAAGAGCCCTGTGAATTAGGCGCATGCATTTCTCTGATGAAAAACACAAGGCTAAAGCCATGAAAGGGACTTTTCCCGAGCCCCGTGGAACAGGTAACGGACGGGGCTGACTAGAGTGCTGAACTGGGTGAGATTCGTTTAGATACGAGTTTATGAATTATGGATTCAATTAACATGTAACAGAAAAAATAAAATGAATATGTATCAAACACTTGTCTTCACTGGAATTCCTTAGGACAAGGCGGACGCAGGTGTTTACACTAGAACTAAGTTGATACAAAGAAAACATTAATAAGCATCGCTACAGGCAACCCATAAACCTGTGAAACTGACAACTGAGCAAATGACAGCTCCGGTGAATGGAGTTTGGGGGTGGCTGCCGACACCTGGCTGCCCTCATTCTGGAGGTCTGTCAGGCAGAATGGAGGCCTTGTTCCTTCCTGCCGCCCCCGAGGCCCTGGCACACTGTCTCTGCAGAGCAGACACTCAAGTAAATCAAATTTGCTGCCCTCTCTCACCAGCCACACGCCCAGGACAGAGCCCGCTTTAAATCCTTGACCTGACCACAGCCAAACCCAAATGCCACAAAGAGAGGCAGCCCTGGGGAGGAATTCACCCCACGAACCCGATCATTCTGGGGCAGCCATTCGCAGGGCCTGGGGGATGAGGACGCTGACCCGGCAGGAGGGGGCAGGCCCAGGTGCTGCTTGAACCAGGTCCTGCGTGGTGCCAATGCTGCAGGCAGCTCTAGAACCGTGCAAACGGTGTCTAGTCCCATCTCTGGGGGCACCGAGCCTCCCGCTAACCACGTCTGCTGCTCTTTGTTCACACTGAGCCCCAAATATCTCTGGAGAAGGTCTCCATCTCGCTTTCAAAAACAGCCAGGTGCACGTGTTTTCTTAGAATAGTCAAGTCAGAACCTAAGTGATGCTTACCAGCAATTAATTTGGATCCCGTCATTGCTCTGGCCACTAAGAAGCTCACTGCTTAAAATCCGGCCCGTTTTGAGCCATTTTATAGAAAAGCTGTGCCACTTGTTCGGAATACCAGCTTTATTTATTTCCCTGCCCTTATTTCCTGTGCCTAATGCCTTCATCTATATCTTACATGTTTTTCATTTTTAAAATTATGTATATGTCTGTAAACCTCCTCAAATTATTCCCTGGCTCATATGAGATACAGATCAATAAAATGACTAAACTAACTGAAATAACCAGCAAGTCTATGATTCATGACAGAGCTTGAGATCTGTTGGCCATGTTTCCAATATACCCACTATTTCACCCATTCTCACACGTCAACTCCAGCGTCCTCCCCAGCATACATGGCGCCGCCATATTTTCAGCAGCTGAGATGATTCTCCACAGGGCACCTCCAGGCCCTCACGTGGCCACCAGCACCAGCGTCCTGCAGCGCCCTCAGGGCTGCCCTGGCTGCCCCACAGAGACGCAGTAGGCTCCAGCACCCCACACCCCCCAGTTTCCACAGCCACCCCGTGCCCGGCAGAGGGTTCCGGATGCGAGAGGCACCGGGGAGGTGCCCCTGCCCCGGGAGCCAGCACCCACCAACTCACGCTACTGAGACGGGCACCGCGGAGAATGACACAGAATTTGTACCACCTCTTCCAATGTATCACCCATCCTCACACTTCAGTTTTAGCCTTTTCCCTAAAATGTGTAGTTTCCCACGAGGCCACATTTTTGACAACTGTATTATATTTTAGTGTCTACGAAATATCCAAAAAATATTCACCAAGGAATCACTTCCGTGGCACGTGACACCCAGACTTCCTCTTCTGGGCTGACCCCACTTGGCAGCCCTGGTTTGGTCACCTGTGGTCTTCCAAGGAGATGGAAAAGGGGTCTCCCTGGGCAGAACCACTGAGGGCAGCTGCCTGGGCTGCCTCCCGGCCACACCGGGGCGTGCGTGTGGGGGAGCCCTCTGCGTGCACCGGGGGGCCTGCACGGGCTCTAGCTCCCTTCCAGCCCTGCACCCAAGGGTGCTGTCCACACACACTCCCCCCTGGGAACGGCACCCAGTCTGGGGTGCACAGACCCTCTGCTCCTCTTCCTCTCAACTGCTGCTCTGCAATCACTTTTTAGTGTCACACTTTTATCAAAAGCTGGTAGACAAAGCTCTTTTTCTATTTAAAAAAGTTTTAAGTATACACGTATAGATATCAATGAACCAAGCAGACTTTACATCCCAGAATCATACATAACTGAGGAAAAGCCAAACAGATAAGAATTAGAGAAACAGACTTTCAGAGCAGAGTTACATGTCTATAGTCACCTCTGGATCAACTAGAAAAAGTAACAGCAATTACAGTGTCTCTAAATCATTCTACAGTGGAACTGAGCTGAAGATTTAGTAATTCTGTCAATTTTAAACAACTTGGAACTAAAATATTTTTCTATTTATTTTTATTTTTTATTTTTTTGCAGTACGCGGGCCCCTCACTGCTGTGGCCTCTCCCGTTGCGGAGCACAGGCTCTGGACGCGCAGGCTCAGCGGCCATGGGCTCATGGGCCCAGCCGCTCCGCGGCACGTGGGATCTTCCCGGACCGGGAACCCATGTCCCCTGCATCAGCAGGCGGACTCTCAACCACTGCACCACCAGGGAAGCCCAGAACTAAAATAATTAACTGCTATTACTGTTAAAAATTTTCTCTACTTGGTGAAACACAACTTTTTGTACAGAAATAATAACACAAGAGTACAAAGAAATATAAATGTGCCAGGAAAACAAAAAGCGAAAGAGGCAACAAAAATGAGGATGGGAGTCCTAGGTGTGCGCAGTGCCTGGTACACGATGTGCATGGAAGATGCGATTTTGCATGTTGGTCTCACGGGGCAGGATCTGCCATGTGTATCCCATGAACAAGAGCATACACACTATGCGGACACACGAAAAATTAAACCATCGTGAGAATAAACTTCATCCCACAGCTTAAGGCAATATCTATTCCAGACAGTCTGGGGTAGCGATGATAAACATCTCATACAGGAAAGGCAAAAGCTTCAACCCAAAAGGAAAAAGCAAACAGAACCCTCGTAAAGCCGAGTGGCGGACAGGAGTTCTGGCTCCACGTGGGAATCGCACACCTCCCTCTGCAAACCAAAGCCTGCCCGAGCGACTCTCCTGAAATAACCGGACCAACAACCTGATGTCACAGAATTTCACTGTACTGATTAGTTCCTTGAAATACGTAACTAGAAATATCCACACACACTCCTTGTGGCAGAAAATGTTACCTTTGCTTTCTTCAATCAGATGAGCCGTCTGGCCAGAGACGTCTATTTAATCTGGTTTTCCAAGTGAGAGGTCGGCACCCATTGGACCTTCTCCTTCTAGAGCATAAGACCTGTACTGCTCACCTCCCGGTAAGCATCATGATTTACGCAGATATCACCTGGCATCCTCTCACCTCCCTTCTACCTTTCCAGACCTCACAACACCTCTCCCCCACCCCCTCCCTCCGGGAACCTCTCAGCTTGACCGTCCCCTCCAGACCCTCTAAAGGCCATGCAGACGCTTCCCCCACCTCCTCACCTGAAATCGATGGTCTCCACTGCACGGGGGTGAGTCACCTGGAAGAGGGTTTTCGCCTACAAGGTCTAACCCCACCCCTGAGGTAATCAGTCCTGAGGAAACGGCTGTGACCAGGCGCCGGGAAGAGACACAGGCTCAGTGCTACCGGGCTCCCCACGGCCCCCGAGAAGCAGAGGGCCTCTCCTGGGACAGAAAGCCAAGACAGTGAGAGAGGAAAACAGCAGACTCCCCCAAAATAAAAACTGCACAGGAGGTGTCACCACCCTACAAAGGATGTAACATACCACCTAGAACCCGGCCGTTTAGTAAATGTGTTACCTCTGATTCAAACCCTAAAACCTGTGGTGGAAGAAAAAGACAAGCTTGAGGCTGCTTCCCAGCTGCTGAAACTTAACAGATAAAATGTACTGAAAGCAGATCCGTATTTACTTCCGGGGCCTTAAAGGTTTCTCCATCTGCCAGGTAACTAACACAATCAAAACACCAGCAAACACAACCAGGGGAAGACACAGCAGGTGAGGCTGGAAGAGAATCTAAAAAAGAGTGGATACATGTATACGTACACCTGATTCACTTGCTGTACAGCACAAACTACCACAACAAGTTCAAGGACCAAGAGAATCTTTATGGGAGGAGAGCTTTGAAGGACGGGTAGGAGTTCGGAAGGGGTCGATTAAGAAGGTATTTGTGAGTGGAAGCGAAAGGGTGTGCAAAGACACAGGAAAGAAAGCACGGAGCACAGAGCTACAGAGATGGCGAGTCCAGCAGATGAGTGAGGGAAGGTCAGGGCTGGCCGGGGCCCTGGGAGCAGCGTGACAACTGGGGCTGGATGTCCAGGAAGCAGTGAGGGGGAGACTCGGTGCCACCCGGGTGCTCCGAGATTCACCCGCCCTCACGGAGGGGTAGGGGATTCCCAGAAAACCCACCCACCACGCTGGGACACGCTGCTGGGCGGGGGAGGGGGGATCAGGAAAGGAAGGAGACCGAGGTAGCCCCACAAGAATCCTGCATGAGGGCACAGGAAGCCACTGATGACAACAGGGTAGGCAGTGAGGAAGACGCAGGGGCAGACGGGAACCAGCCGGGCTTTAAACAAGCTGTTCACAGCCCTTATCCAGTAACGACTTGCAATGGAGTATAGTCTGTAAAAGAACTGAATCGCTATGCTGTACACCTGAAATTAATATAATATTGTAAATCAACTGTGTGTCAATTTAAACAAAAAAAAGACCTCAGGCCAAAAGAACAAAAAACATTATTCAGAGGCTCCGTGAATGGTGCCGGCGTGGCACTACTGGCACTGGGGACAGACCTGCGGTGGGGTGGCCCACGTGCAGTGGGACGTCTACCTGCAGCCCTGTCCTCACCCACTGGATGCAGCAGCACCTCCTCGGCTGTGACAACCAGACACGTCTCCAGTGGCAAACGTCCCGGGCTGGGGGGTGCAAAGTCGCCCCCAGTTAGAACCACTGGTCTAATGAAGGGACACCGCCCACAGCTAGGAATTCCGAGCCCAAGCCCACAGCGAGGTGAGGCAGAGCCCAGGTCCCGGCCACGTGAGTGATCCCAGGCCCCTGGTGTAGTCAGCGCTGCCCCTGGGAAGCACCTCAGGCTCCACGTCACTCTTAAGAGCAAATCATGGAGAAATTTTTCCAACGTAACGTCCAGTACAATCGAAGAACCAGGCACGCAGGGAAACGTGACACCACAAGCATGAGCAAGCAAAACCCAGACAGCAGCAGCTGAGAGAACGGATCCACCAGCCACAGACAGCAAGCGACTCAGCCATCTTTAAAGAAATAAAAGACCACGGCGACAGGCGCTAACTAGACTTAACTGTGGTGATCACTGTGCAATATATACCAGTACCGAGCCATTCTGTGGCACACCTGAGACGAGTACAATGCTGTACGTCAATTATACCTCAGTAAATAAATGAACAGACAATCAGCTTAAATATGCCCACATTAAGACCAAGAACCATCGTGTAACTGAGCTCCATGATAATTTTATAGCACCAAAACTTCAGCCTGAGGTTGTTAAAGAAATCAAAATACTCCTTTTTTATTTTATATGATATTTATTACATAACACTAAAACACATTGCTTGGGCCTTCCCTGGTGGCGCAGTGGTTGAGAGTCCGCCTGCCGATGCAGGGGACGCGGGTTCGTGCCCCGGTCCGGGAAGATCCCACAGGCCTCGGAGCGGCTGGGCCCGTGAGCCATGGCCGCTGAGCCTGCGCGTCCGGGGCCTGTGCTCCGCAACGGGAGAGGCCACAACAGTGAGAGGCCCACGTACCGCAAAAAAAAAAAAAAGTAAAAAACAACAACAACACATTGCTTGATACTTGATACTTGACAGGCCTACATTCTGACATAGAAATGCGTGCTAGGCCAGTCACAAAGCCCCTTTTGTATGATATCGTTTTCATTTTCATCTAAACCAAGGGAGCCCAGTAGGCTAAGATAACAGTATACAGCCTATCAATGGACTAGAAAATAGAAGAGGGAAAGCAAGAGATGCGTTATCTACCAGGAATCCCCCTTACTTCACTTACATTTTCCTAATTCCCCTTATTTTTTCTGGAAAAATTCCCACCGGTTGTACTTTTGGGCAAACTCCACTAGTTGTATTTTCCCTGGGCATATCTGCTCCCAATTCTGCATTCTCTTTAGGAAAACAGCAGACCAGAGTTATCCTCCCAGAATCAGCAGCACTGCTAGCTTAGGTCTATGATACTTCCTGAATCAGCCTTTTCCCAAAGCATCTTCCGTGGTCTTTGCTGGATGTCATACAAATTACCAAGTCAGAAAAAAAAATGAAAACCCACCCCTCACACGAGCGTAGACTGGACAAAAGAGGTCTGAATGGTGGTGGAGGGCCATAGGGGGCAATCACTGCCCACGGGGACACTCCCCTCTTCTGGAAATGTGGGTCCCCACTGCCCCTGGTGGGGTGTGATGGTGCAGACCCCCCCACCAGGAGGGCACCTGTGAGGGGGCCGATGTCGTCACGCTTCTAGTGTAGCCCTGCCTGAGCTTTTCTGTTCTGAGTACCTAAAACTTTCTTATAAATTACTGCCCTGTTGTTGACATCTTACTTTACGTTTTTCCTAAGTAGCATATGTAGACAGGTGTGACCCATGCATTTCACTTCAGGACCGTGAAGGGAAACTTATGAACTATGTGTATCTAAAGGGGCAGGAGGTGGGGATGGCACAGCGGGTCAGGCGCCGCCGAAAACCGCTAGGCTACAGTGGGAAATTCCCAACACGCGCGCAGAGACGGGGAGCAAAACACACTTACAAGGAACCTTATTTAAACTTATTAAAAAATTAACAGTAATACTTAACCTTTGATGGCTAACTGATTTCGTCAAATACTTTATATAAGCCCGTAACTTTCAGACAAGCGGCAATGCTAAAAAGAGAATAAAACATTTGAGCCCCCTGGATCTGACAGAATTCCAAGCCTGCTTCTACCCGAGTATTAGAAAAGCTGAAGCCAGAAACCGCTAAATAAGAGTAATGCAACTAGGCATAACACAATAAAAGATATTACCTTCAAAGTGCATTATTGTTGCCAATTATAAGATTCACTTCAACTGAATTTCAAAAGCTCAATCGCCCTCAACAGAAACAGTCTCTTTTTTAAATTTCGAGTATTACATTAAGGCAATAACTCACCTTCCAGCTATAATATCACCCTCCCTGACTGCAATGCTACATTTCAAAAATACTTCTCCATCGACAAGTCAAGCTAATTCAGGTTAATTTTATTGTATTTTGGTGCTATCTCACATTGGTGTGCAATTACCTTTATCATTTTATTGCCAAGGCAGAGAGTAATCAGAACAATTATTTGAAAATGGAGGTTTATAAATTCTAAATCACAGTTGCTGGCATTTTTGATAAAACAGCAGCTTTATCTCGGGAAGTGGCAGGGACATGGGATAAATCATGCATCAGTCAAGTGCAGCTGACCTCCAAGTGCATCGCACAGTATCAGAAGTGCTTCCAAAGAAACTTTCCGGCATCATCCATCATCCTTCATAACACTAAAATAGCTACACACCTGAAGAATAGAAGCTAGAGGATAATTTAAAAAAAAAAAAGAAAAAGAAAAAATTCCAAGCAGTATGGGCAAAACCATTAACTGCTCTCCCTTTTAAACTGTGAGATACAGTCCATGCACATAAACAGATATGACTTTACCATAACTCTGAACATCTGTATTCACATTCGTCAACTCAGTTTTAAACACAAACGAAACATGGAGTCGAGTCATGAAAAGAAAAAGTGCATTTCTGGACTGCATGCATTTTTATGTTCCGTTTGGGTACGGCTGCCTGTGTGGGTCATACTGCTTCCCTAGTCAGCGTATTACTGTCGCTACCTCTGTTCTCTAGGCCTCATTTTCTCTGAAAGTTTATTGCTTAAAAAAAAGAATGTAACTTGATTTTAAAGACAAGAATAAAGGGAGAGTCAAATCCTTGAGTCCCCACATCGGTTTTCCCTAAGTCAGTTACAGGTGACAGGGAGCTCAGGACATTTAGGAAGGCAGGTGGCCCGGTCCCTAGTCACACATCTTCACACAGGGGAAAAACAGCCTTAGGACTGGGCCGCAGCTCTCTTTAGGGAAAGACGGCTACCACATCCCACCACACCTCTGGCAAACATTAACCATACCTTGTTTTAACTCGTTTTTACAGGGCAAAATAAAATAACCATGTGATCATTTATTTCCTTTTTATTAAAGCAAATACCCCAGAAAAAGAACACTTCTGCACGTTTACATGGGTGACCCCATGCCAACGGACTATCAAAGGTCTAGCTGGGTAGGAATGAAATTTATTAGCTGCATATGCCTGGCACTGGGCCAGGTGCTTTACATATATTATCTCATTTACTCCTCCCAGCAAACCTAAGGTAGAGCAAATTACTTGCAGATGAGAAAACAGATTGAGAGGGTAAGTAACTAGCCCAAGGGCACAGCACGTAAGTAGCAGCTGGTATTCAAGGTCAAATCCAACACAAGTCAAAGCCTAGACTTCTGCAGACTGGCAACTACCTCCCAGAGCCACACACACATCCCACACTGTGTTAGTCAGGACAGGCTTGGCTACTCTGCAGTAACAAATACCACCGAACATCCCCTGAGGGCCTGGGTGAGTCACCAGAGCAGGAGCCTCCACTCCGGGTGTACAGGCGTCTCCAGGAGACCACGCACGAACTTGACGGGACGGCAGAGAAGGAGCGTGGAGAACCACGCACGGGCACTGACACGCTTCCGCCTTCCTAGAAGATCCAGGCATCTCCTAAAGATGCCCAACAATTTTCAATCTTCATCTGATGAAAACGCACAATGGTAAGTTTGATTTCTATCAGCTAAGCTTTATGGTCCTTTCCCACCAGCAAACTCAATTCTAATAAAAAAAAAAAAAAATTCATGAAATATGAGTCAGGTGTAAGATCCTACCTAACACAGTATTCGTAAAGATATACAGTATTTTAATAAAACCCTTGACTGTCCACACCTCAAAGTATGAATACTGTGTGACTCCTGACACAGTAATGTACAACCAGAACTTTAAGAGGGTTTCATGTTTATCTAATGAATTTTCAGTATTTCTCTTTAACAAAGAAAAGTAAGAATCATGAGTTGCTTAGAGATAAAATGTACCAATTTCTCAAAAATGGGAATTAAAAGAAAATAAGTTAACAAAAGAGAAAAATAACCTCAATTAATAGAGAATCCTATGAAAGGTAACAATTATTCTTCACAGAAAATAATATTAGAGGACCTTCATTGTTTTCTTTCTTCTCAACGTACATTTGAATATTTGAAAATAAGCTAATTAGCTGGTCCATTTACTTGAAAGCATGCCATCTATTTTGAAAACAAAATGATTCCATTTTCTGTCTACTCAAGTCCAGATGTCAAGACTGAATTCCTAACCACGCTGACACGAGCAGTTAAAAGAATTCTGCAGACTACCTTTTGACCAAGCAAGCACAGGAAACACTCTCCTTCACAAACAGGATTTCGCCTACCAGGTGGCACCTGCACTAGTAACAGCCGATACAATGGCACGGGTTCACCAGAGTTTGTTTAAAAGAACCCATATGTAAGTATGTGCCCATCACAAGAGCCAGGCCTCTCACTGCCGGAGACAGGTGGTGGTTAGACTGAAACCTGCTGTGTTGGATTCAAACTGGAGGTACCAGGACAAACTCACAGTTTTTAATATGCACACAGATGACAGATGCAGAAATAAATGCAGGTGCGTCATGATGTGCGTGTGCGGTCAGCGTACCTGCACAGATGCCCTGGCTCTGCCCACTGAGAGGGGCTAGAAGCATCAGCACCTCAGCAGCAATACGCACACCAGTGCCCAGATCGTGGTCTCTAAATATCATATTCCAGGAAAAGGAATGTGGGCTCCCTGGAGAAATGAGTAAATCCAGGACTGGGGCAGGGAAGATACAAGACAAGCTTGGGTTACACTGTGGGACCAGGAAGTAAGAAAGAGCTACACCAAGGCTGGACATGTCGGAAAGACAGGAGCCAAAGCTGAAGCTGACGCACAAAATAAGCAATGACAGGACTGGACGACACCCCACAGTACAAAATAACATCCACGAGTCCATACTAGCATCAACAATTTGCTGAATAAACAAGTATGTGAGAAAGAAGGGACAGCTCGTCCATTCAGAAGAATTCCAAGCAGTGAAAGAAGAAAACAATGAAGGAGATACACACCATCAGGCAAACAACACAGTCGTAATTGCTGTAGACAAGGTACATCAGTGAACGCTAAAACTGGTAGTTGAAGCCTGAGGAGAAGCACGATGTCTCAAGATATTTATTAATTACAAAGGAGAAAACAGTAACTTTACAGTCCGAGAAACGATCAATTCCACCTTAGCCAAGTGACCAAGCTCAGTCAGCATCACCAGTAACTGACGTGTGGGCACCATGCTGCGATGCCTTGAGAGGGCCCTCACCTCTGTGCTTTTCTTACCAGAAGCGTGAACCTCAGTCTAATCGTGAGACAACATCACAAACCCAAATGAGAGACATTCTACTATATAACTAACCGGTACTCTTCAAAAGTGTCCAGGTGACAAAAAGCAAGGCAAGAGGGACTGCCACAAACTAGACGTGAGAGAGACAAGGATGCCACGTGGGGCCCTGAACTGGATGGCACAACAGAAAACGGACACGAGTGGGAAAACTGCTGGAATTCCAACAAGGCTTATAGTATTACACAATACCAATTAATGCTGATTAGTATGCTAATACCTTGTACATTAATTCCCTGGTTGTGGTAACTGAACAAGGTTATGTACAAGGACCGTGTAAGATATTAACACTAGGCAAAACTAGATGGATGGTGTACAGAAACAAGGCTGAAATTATTCAAAATAAAAAGTCAAAAAAGACCCCCTATTCCACTGACAACTGTGTACACGCGGGGTGTATCCTGACCCCGAAGACCTGGCAGTTGAGAAACGGGGAGACGGAACCAGAGAGGGTGAGAGGCATCTGCAGGGCCTTTGTCACCCCCTGACTGCCTGCAGGCTGGGGAAGGCCGCAGACATGCACTAACGTTCTCAATGAAAACCGCTCCCACGACCTCTGGGATTCAGAACCATGACGCTGCATGTTTGCCTCTGAAACAGGTTGGTACAAAGATCCAAGTCTGGGGCGGGGGATGTGAGTTGTTGCTGGGAAATAAGAAGGTTAAATAGATCATAAATTAAGATTAGTGTCAGCTGGCCAGCAGCTTTCTATCACATTATAAATCAGACTAAGAAATGAGACACCTCCTATCTAAAATCAGAAACCATTCAGAGTATTTCCTCCATAGCCTCTACCCCAATAGGTCTCTGCAGCCAAAGAAAAGAAAAAAAGGAGTACATCAAGACCACTACATTAAAGGGTAGTAATTAAAAGGGGAAAACGTACCAATTATATATGAGTATATTTAAAACAATACAAAACACTACTTGCAGGGATATTTCTCCCTGTATTTTTTCCCAGAAATATCTAGGCCGTGGAGACAGCTAGCATCAGCACATCATCTACAACAGTTGCACAAGCTAACGTGACAGAAGCCGGGAGACCCTGGCCCAGACATCACAACCCTGAGTGGGTTCCGGGTCAGGCCACATAACACAGATGGAAATAATGGCCAGAGATGGCTACCAGTATTTTATTTAGACATTTTTATAAGGAAGCCAGGGGTTGAAAGCACAGCTAGGATAACTATACAAATTTTGACTTTACTAAAATGTTATGTCCCTTGAGCCAAGGTATTAATCTTGTTATGAAAGAGGTTTTTCTCTTCTCACTGGCCATTCATTAAACTTTCATAAATTTTAAAGCATCCTTGTTGTTGGATCATATGAAAAAAGCAACTAGCAAGTATGCAGAACTAAGGAGGATCAAACCAGCGTGGGGCGGGCTGGGCTGGAGGAAGATTTAGAGTGACTATGCAAATTCCAGACATTTGTGCTTCCTTAAATATCTATGAAACAGAGCTTTCTGTTTGCAATATGGTGTGACCCCAAAGAAATAAATGATCATTTTTCTCTTCTCCAAAAGGATAAGGATAAAATCAAGAGGCAAACCCAACAACCAAACCGCCCCTGTCACCCTATGTTCTCTGAATCGGGCCACACGAGGGGGCACCGTGCCAGGGCACTGGGAATCGACACACCGCATCACCCCTGTCAGCGCTGGACACAGGGAGACACCAAACTGACCTGTGAAGGCTCTGGGAACGTCATTACATTCTCTGTGACCAGACACAGGGCTGTTTCTGCAGGAACTTACATCCCGATGAAGCCCTGATGTGATTTTAACGACGTGCAGAAGCTTCGCCTAGAAAACGGGGAGGAATCCTGGTGGAGAGAGATAAGCCAGGACAGACCAAATTCCATCCACGTCTGGCAGAGAGCACTTCCATGTTATCGTTTCTCCCCCCCGACAACGTGATAGAGTGTAAGGTTTAATTGTATAAAATGGTTCCAGAATTTTGGAGTAGGCCAGATCAAGAGATGAGAATTTTCGTTCTCCACAAGCAAACAGGAATTTCAAAGTTCAGGAGGTCATCCATCATCTGTGAGTCATAATCAGCAGGCGAAGTGTAAGAGGATGTATCTTATCACTTGGCCTATAAAAGCTTCTGATCCACGGGGTGAAAACACACTGAACTTATTAATAAGCGCTCAATTATAACAAATAAACCCAAACACCCAATTACCAAGTGACTCTTTATAGTTTCTAAAATAACTTAACCCAGTTTTACAAAGCAGATATTTTAAGATTCACAGAAAAATCCTGCCCAATTCCAGCATTAGATACTACACTTATTTTGCCTACACCCAGAGGATCAAGAGCTCTGTAACCCTAAATTACGTTATCTGTACCATAAATTCAAAGAGAAATTAGTCTCATTGACAAATAGCAATTACTTATAACAGAAAACTGAGTTGTAAATTTAAATTCTTAGTTTTGACAAAAATCCAAAACCTGGTTAGAGGAACACCATAGAGCCAACAGAACAGCCTATGTGTGGTGTCAGCAATGTCTTAGTTTAATTAAATGGTTTTGCAACACAAGCTAATTTCCAGTGAAACCCTTTTTTCTTCTCTAATTTGGCCTACTTTATATTTTTTAGTGTCCTTTTCAGGCAAATTCTTCTCCCCGTGGAGGTGATGTCCCTATTAAAACAGCACAGAGAGGGAAAAATATGTAATCTGTTCACAAAAAAGGAGATTTTAATGCTCAAAGCGCTAGTGATAAATTACAAAAAAATAAAAAGAAAACCAAATGTCAGAATCAGAATAGATTCTGAAGACCACTAAATACCATTAAACAAACAGTTAATCCATCTAGAGCAGGACTGTCCAACACAGTAGCTATTAGCCACATGGGGCCACTGGTTTAAATTTAAATTAATTAGAATATAATAAAATTTAAAATTCAGTTCCTAAGTCGCACTGGTCACATTCTAAGTGCCCAGCAGCCACATGTGACCGGTGGCCTCCACACTGGACAGCACAGGTGTATTCTATCACTGCCAAATGCTCTGTCGGCAGTGCTGACCAACCCTGTCGCTGTCACATTAGAGCAACTGAGACCCAAGAGGTAATGAGTCGACTCGCTGATAAACCAGGAGGCCGACCGCCGAGCACATGGTTGGCCCCTGAGCACCTCAGTCACTACGCCCAATGTGAGTCCAAGCTCCACAGGGTCGGGGCCCTGTCTGTTCAGTTCAGAGTCAGAAACACACCCAGCACATCCCCACCCATGAGGCTCTGACCGACAGCAGGTGGGCGATGCTTTGAATGAAGACATGAATAACTGACCGTAATGCTACTGGATCCAAAATGATAAGATGTCGTCCCTAAACTCAAGAGGCTAAGAGGGTTAAGAATTTCTCCAACTAAGACTTAGGAAGACTTCCCTATTTGGCTGAGTTCTCAAAAAGACCGCATTAAACATCTTTGTGCACAAAATTTTAATTAATTCTTTAGAACGGGGCCTCAGACATGGAATTGCCCTAAATACCTAACAATGAAAGAATGTTACATCTTTATAATGGAATACCGTGTCTTCTCTAGAAATAACACGGATAAGCACTTATGATAAAAGGTCAGGTGAACGAGCCAAACACAAAACTGGGATTATTCCACGTAGAGAAATTATCTCGTGTGAGTGTGCATGTGATGTGTGCGTGCACGTGATGTGTGCGTGCACATACGTGCATACGTGTGTGCATGTGCGTACTACACAGTCAAGGGAAGGGAAAACAGAAAACACGAGCAGAAGAATGGATGTCCAAGATATTGGTGTTAGCAGACAACAACTTTAATTATGATTGCTTTGTTTAAAAATAAGAGGAAAAGACAGACAAAATAAATGGGGCAGTGGAGAATTTTAAATACTGAACTGAAATACATTATTAAAATGTAAAATGGACATTCCAGAACTGAAAACACAAAATTTGAAATTCAGAACTCACTCGATAGGATTAATAGTAGATGGAACAGAGCAGGAAACAGGATTTCTGATCTACAGGAAGGTCAACAGAGAGTATACAAACCATGGTACAGAAAGAGAAAAAAGGTATGGAAAGAAACAAGAGCATTAGAGCTTGAGAACACAGTAAACAAGACCAACGCCTATAATTCAATCCCAGAAGGAAAGGAGAGCAGATGAAGAAGAGAAATAGATGAAGACATGAGTCGAGAATTTTCCAAAACAAATAACAGATACCAACCCAGAGATTCAAGAAGCTCAGCAAATTTCAAACAGAATAAATATGAAGAAAACTCACAACTAACCACACACAGTTAATTAGTTTCAAACCACAGAGAAATGAAAAACCAGAGAGAAAGTCTTAAAAGCAGCCAGAGGGATAAACTCCCACTACCTCCGAAGGGGCAAGGACAAGGCTGACAGCTGACTTCACACAGAGACTTTAGAGACCAGGAGAAAATGAAATGACTTGTTTAAACTGATGAAACAAAATACCAACTCAACAATCAATAACTGCTAAGTTATGATTTTAAAATGGAGACAACCCAATCAAAAAAATGGGCAGGGGATCTAAATAGACTTTTCTCCAAAGAAGACATACAGACCGTTAAAAAGCACATGAAAGGATGCTCAACATCACTAATCATTAGAGAGAATGCAAATCAAAACCACCATGAGGTACCGCCTCACACCAGTCAGAATAGCCATCATCAAAAAATCTACAAACAATAAATGCTGGAGAGGGTGTGGAAAGAAAGGAACCCTCCTACACTGTTGCTGGGAACGTCAACTGGTACAGCCACTATGGGGAACAGTATGGAGGTTCCTTAAAAAACTGAAAATAGAGCTACCGTATGATCCTGCAATCCCACTCCTGGGCATGTATCTGGAGAAAACCATAATTCAAAAAGATACATGCACCCCCAATGTTCATTGCAGCACTGTTTACAATAGCCAAGACATGGAGGCAACCTAAATGTCCATCAACAGAGGAATGGATAAAGAAGATGTGGTACGTATATATAATGGAAAAGAATGAAATAACGCTATCTGCAGCAACATGGATGGACCTAGAGATTGTTATACTGAGTGAAGTTAAGTCAGACAGAGAAAAACAAGTATCATATGATATCGCATATATGTGGAATCTAGAAAAAGGGTACAAATGAATTTATCTTCAAAACGTAAACAGAGTTACAGATGTAGAAAACAAACTTATGGTTCCCAGGGGGTAAGGAGTGGGGAGGGATAAATTGGAAGACTGGGACTGAGATATACACAATACTATATATAAAACAGATAACTAATAAGAACCTTCTATATAGCACAGTGAACTCTACTCAATACTCTGTAATGCCCTATATGGGAAAAGAATCTAAAAAAGAGTGGATATGTGCATAACTGATTCACTTTGCTGCATACCTGAAACTAACACAACACTGTAAATCAACTAAACTCCAATAAAAATCTAAAAAAATTAAAAAGTAGAATAAAATAAATTCAATCCATTGCCAGTCAACTAGCATTAAAATAAAAAAAATGTAAGAGGTCTTCAAGAAGTACATCACCCCAGATGGAAGCACAGAAATGAAGAAAGCCACAAAGGTACCAAAAAAGATAAGCGTGTGATAAATCTACATGAATATTTAAAACACCAGTAACAATAATACTACTGCTTCTAAAGTACACATAGAATCAAAATACAACAGCATAAAAGCTGGGTCCAAGGTAAACAGAATAAAGTTTTGTAAAGTAACTGTTCCGGAAGTGGTAAAGTATCAATTTCAGGTAAACTACAGTAAGTCAAGAATTCATAGTGTGATCTCTAGGTTGATCACTAGAAGAAAAGTCTAAGTATGTATAACTAAAAAGTTAACAGAGAAGAAAAACGAAGATTAAAAATATCTTATTAATCCGAAAGAGAGCAAAATGAAGCATAAATTAAAAAAACAAAAAAGATATGGGACAAACAGGAGACAAAAAGCAAATTAAACTCAACTACATCTACAATTATTTTATAATTATTACTACTAGACAATGTACACCTCATACCCATTAGGATGGCTACTGTCAAAGAAAAACAGTGACAAGTGTGGGTGACACTGTGAAAGAAACTGGAACCCTTGTGCACTGTTCGTGGGAATGGAAAATGGTGCAGCAGCTATGGAAAATAGGAAGGAGGTTTCTCAAGAAATCAGAATTGCCATAAGATCCAGCAATTCCACCTGTGGGTAGCTATGCGAAAGAACTGAAAGCAGGGACATGAAGAGATATTTGCATATCCGTATTCATGGCAGCGCTATTCCCAATAGCCAAGAGGTGGCCAACCCATGTCCACGGACAGATGGATGGATGATAAACGAAGTGTGGTCAATACACATGTGATATTTAATTTCACGTGCCAACTTGACTGGGTCACAGGGTGTCCAGACAATTGGTTAAACACTGTTTCTGGATGTGTCTGTGAGGGTGTTTCTGGGTTGAGATTTTAGCATTTGAATCAGTGGACTGATACTGTCCCTCCTCAGTGAGGTGGGCCTCACCCAATCCACTGAGGGCCTGACCAGGAAAAGAAAAGGTGGAGGAAGGGGAATCTGCCCTTTCTGCCCTTCCTCCAGCTGAGACCTCGGTCCTCTCCTCCCTTCACACCGAGACTTAACGCCATCCGCCCTCCTGGGTCTCCAGCTTGCAGACAGCAGGTCCTCCGAGTTCTCCCCCTCCATAATCACGTGAGCTAACTCCTTATATTTACATAGTGCAATGCCCATTGATGACTTTAAAAAATTTCTCAAAGGAAACTTCCTTTCTACTAAAAGCCTATAGCAAGCATCACTGCTGGTGGTGAAAAATCAGCAGCTTTCTCTCTACAATATATAAGATAAGTATATCAATTATCACCATATCCTTACTTAACGTAGGACTGGAGGTCCTATCCAGCACATGACAAGAAGAGAAATAAATGGTTAACAAAGTAAAAAGAAAGAAGTAAAATTCTCATTCATAGGTGACATGACTGTCCACGTAGAAAATCAAAGAATATGGGCTTCCCTGGTGGTGCAGTGGTTGAGAGTCCGCCTGCCGATGCAGGGGACACGGGTTTGTGCCCCAGTTCGGGAAGACCCCACATGCCGCGGAGCGGCTGGGCCCGTGAGCCATGGCCGCTGAGCCTGCGCGTCCGGAGCCTGTGCTCCGCAACGGGAGAGGCCACAACAGTGAGAGGCCCGCGTACCGGGGGAAAAAAAAAAAAAAAAAATCAAAGAATATACATAGAGTATATTAAAATTTAAAAGAGAATTCAGCAAGGAAACTAGATATAAGATGAGCACACAAAAGTCAACAGTATTTCCAAATACCAATGACAAAGAAAATCTAATCCTAAAAAAAGTTACTATTTATAATAGCAACAGAAACAAGGAAACAATAAGGACCTGGGGAAAGCATTACAAAAGATGGATAAGCTTTTCATGAAAAAAGACTATTAACAACTGAGAGACACTAGGACCACTTAAATAAATGTATACATAGAGAGCATATTCCTGAAGAGGAAGACTTGTCTTATAAAGATGTTATTCTCCTCACATTACCTATAGATCCAAATGCCTCCGACCAAAACACCAAAGGCTTTTTCAAAGAATTTGACAAGGTGATTCCGAAATTTGTATGGACAAGCAAGCTGTGAGGACTTACCCCTTAATGCTAAGAGTCAGCCTAAAGCTATGCTAATTAATACAATGTGGTATTGATACAGAAATAGAACTCTACGTGAAAAGAATCATAAATTCGATTACGTTCAACTATATGAAAACTAAGAACCCTTGTAAATCAGAAGGCATCATCAAGAAAATGAAAAGTTAGGCTACATACTAGGAGGATAAAACTGCAGCCATGGAACTGACACAGGATTAGGATCCAGAATATATAAAATACTCCTATAATCAATAAGAAGAGGACAACCCAATAGAAATATAGGCAAAATGGGTATGAAGAGGCATTCTGTAAAAGAGGAATCATGAATGCAACATGACAAGATGCTTGGCCTCACTGGTAATAAGACAAATGTAAATTAAGATCACAATGAGATGCTCTTTCCTATCCAGTAGGTTAGCAACTATTAAGTAAATTCCAAGTTTTGGAAAGAATGGGCATCAACTCTTCCAACCATTTTTACAAAACATGTATTGTCTCAAAACGTTGAAGGATGACAGTGCAGTAACTGTCCCCTTGAGTGTACACCAAGGAGAACCTGTGACCAATGTGCACAGGAACAGCATACAGAGCCATCACAGCGGCAGGGGGTGACAGCCAAAACCCGGGACAATTCCAATGCCCGGTGACAGAGGAACAGAAAAGTATAACAAACAGCGGTGTCGTCACACAATGAAGCGCTATCATGTACAGACGATGGACCACAGCGACACGCAGCAAGCAACTCAGACAAAATTCAGAAACATGATTCTGAGTGGAAGAAAGCAAGTCTCAGAATGCTCAGATGACAGAATATCCTTCTTAATAAAGGTCAAAACAAGTCATACAAAATGAGATTTTGTTGAGGAGTAGACAGATGGTAAAACTATACACATTTAAAAAGCAAGAGAATGAGAAACACAACATTCAGAACAGTGATAACTCTGGGATGGGGAGGCTAGGGAAGCCGGGGTCGGGACAGGAGAGGAAGCACACAGATAAATTTCACTGAAATTAGCGGTTGACAGGTGTCCTGATCATTATTTTTACTTCATAGCTATTTCTACCTCATAGCTTACACATATATCTCATATACTCTTTAGTAGGTATCAAACAACACAAAATTTTAAAAAGAAAAAAAAAGGAAAGAACAAAGAGGGAGGGAAAGGAAAAAGGAACAAAGAAAAAAACATCTGCATCAGAAGAACAGGGAAGATCAAATTAATACAGCAAAGAACTGAAGTCAAAATTCCATAAAATGGAAAACTGACAAAACCTGGAAATGTTTACCTGGTGATAGGAAAATAGCAACGAAGACTTTTTCTAGAGGCTGAACATTATGCTAACAGAAACTTTCAAAACTTAAATCCATCAACTGAGACTGAAAAACGATTAGTCTGCCATTGGAGACTCCCGCTGGATACCAGCATACTATGTATGTCTGTATGTACAGACTGAAATTTATATGTAACTCCAAACCTGTGAGTGAACACACTTCCCGCCCTCTGGTTCCATAGCAACTCCAGACATGTGGCGTCACAGGGGCACTGTGGGCATTCACACAGAAGGCACCCTGCCCAGTTCCGGGACGCATCTGGCAACATCACAGCAGTCACAGCCACGAGTTCCCTATGCTCACGTGACACCCGTGAGAGCACACGCACACCCCCTAAGCAACCCCCATGTTCTCGCACACTTATGTGAACACAGGTATTTTTTTTTATATTGGCGTATAGTTGATTAACAATGTTGCGTTAGCTTCAGGTGTACAGCAAAGTGATAAACGCACGTATTCTTATTTTCCCAGGTGTGCACATGGCTGTGGGAAAAGCACAGATTAAACCATTGTGTTGAGCGGTTCACATGAGCCACCCAGAAACCTGGGACAAAGGACAGCCCGAGTTGGTTCATTTTTCAAATGCAGAGCCGCCGAGCTCTCTAAGTGGCCAGGCAGACGGCAATGCAGGGGGTTAATGCCGTCAACACTACTGAATTTCAGTGATGAAGGTCCAGGCTGGCCAGAGATGCAACCGCAGCGGCTGTGAATTCTCGCAGGGGGAAATACACTCTTCTTCTGTCTGGTCTCTTCTTAGGCCGCATGAACAGCCAGAATGTCAGCCCTCGGCAGAGTACCTTCCAGCGAGGCCACACGTTTAAAGCTGCAACAACCACGAGAGGAAAATCGGCTGAATTCAAGATGCCCCTGATTTTCCAACTTCCCAGTTCTGTTCTCTCTATATGGAGCTGGAATCGTCTTCCTTCGGAGTAAAACTACAAACAGAGCGCTTTAAATTTCTTAACAGAAACTCTACTTGTTTCTACCAACATCACCAAACACCTACGTGTCACTCACCTGTGTGTCACTGCCAGCCTTGACCTGGATCTAACTTAAGCAGAAAACACTGCAGCCCCTTTAAGCACAGGAAACGGGCTGGCACACAGGGAACAGGAGAACCATGAAGGCAGCACGAGAGGGTTAGCCCACTCGAGACTTGGCTGCTCCCACCTTTAGGCCTTGGGGATACTGGGAAGATGAGGTGTCACCAGAGTCCAGATGGCAGGGCCATTGGGAGGAGCAAGAACCATGGGTGGCCAGTGGCAGGAGGGGCTCAACAGGGGAAGGTGGGCACAGACACCCGAAGTACTTCGCTCCAGATCAGACGAGGAGCAGCCCAGCAGCTCACACCCAGAGTCCTGGCGTCCACTCTCCCCCAGCACCTCTTGCACCAACAGAAGTCAGAGCAGGACCAGGAGGGACGGCTCTGACGGCCACCCTGCAGCTGCCCCTGCTTCCACTGAACTCCTGGGTGACACAAACTCCACCTCAGAAGCTCCCCCTGTATTCATGCTTCTGCCTTACAGCCTCCACCTGAGTCAAGGAGGGCCTGGAACACCACCCACCGGGACCATCACTCTTAGTTCCCTGAATAACGTGATACACCCAACTTCTACTGAGGAGTCACAACAAAACAGTCATGCAAAAATCACGCCTGCATTTGTTTAAAAAACAGCCAATATTAAATTGCTTACCACCCCTTATCTAAAACTCCTGGACAAATTCCTCCACAGGAAAAGGCTCTCCCCTAAAAGATGATATTCACTTACTAATTACACGATGAGCATCTGGTAACATCCCACTTCCCTTTTCACCATGGCTGCCTGCAGACTCTACTTCAGAATTCATTTGGACCTGCATAAGCTATCCTTAGCCCAGGTTCCCTGCCATATTTAACTTTCTTTCCTAACACATGGTCCTCTGCCCACCACAACGACCTAAATACAGGTAAGAATGAGAAAACAAACAGAAAAGCCTTTTGTCAGCCAAAATAGCTGTCACCAAATCCATGCACTAAATATCCTGTGCTCTGAAGCCAGCCTGTCTGTTAAAATAGCTATTATAAATATGTCCCATATGTTCAAAAAAATAGAAGAAAACATAAACACAATGAAAGAAATAGAAGATATAAAAGAGACCAAATGTAACATACGTGTAAAATACAGTATCTAAAGTGAAAAATCACATGATGTGATTAACAAATTAGATACAGCAGAAGGGGGAAAAAATGAGTGACAATGAAGATGCAACATTTTTTAAACTATCCAGGAGGAGAAAGAAAAAAAGACTGAAGAAAATGAATAGAGCATCAGTAAAATGTGGGACAATATTAAACAGTCTAACACACATGCAATTGGAGTTTCAGAAAAAGCCAGAAAATCATTTGAAGAAATATGAACTATTTCTTCACATCTGATGAAAAGCCTATATGCACTGTTGCAAGAAACTCAATGAAATCAAAGCAGAAGAAACATAAAGAAAACCAAACCAAGGTAAATCATAAACAAATTGCTGAAAACAAGTGATAAAGAAAAAAACCTGAGAAGTGGTCAGAAGGGGGTGGGGCGGGAAAGATTACATACAGAGGAACAAAATTAAGGACAGCAAAACTGATCATCAGAAATCATGCAAGGCAGGACACAATGGAACAACACGTTTAAAGCATGGAAAGCGGGGAAAACAACAAGCCAGAATTCTGTAAGTAGCAATATCTTTCAAGAATGAAAGTGAAATAAAGCCTTTTACCAAAAAAAAAGAGACGATTAATATACTAGCCGACCTGCAACTGAGAAACATTGGTACAAGTTCCTTAGGCATAAAAAATGATACCAGATGGAAATTCAGATTTACACAAAGGAATGAAGAGCATAAGAAATGGTAAATAGGCAAATAAATATAAAGGCTGGGGGTTTTTCCTATTTTTAATCTCTTTAAAAGATAACCGACTGCCTAAAACAAAAATACTGAAAGTATATTTTGGAGTTTATAACGTATGTAGAAAAAAACATGCTAAATGAATATAACAAAAAAATGGAATGAGAGAAGTTGAAGTACACTGATATAAAGTTCTTACACTGTATGTGACAATGAGTTATACGATGTGAATGCAGACTATGATGAGCTAAATATGACTATTACACACCCCAGAGCAACAACTTAAAAGAGAGAGAGAGGAGAGGGACAGCCAATAATGTAGATAAATGGTAAATTGAAATCATTTAAAAAATATATTCAAATAGTCTGAATAAAGGCAGGAAAATGGGGGGAGAAGAGTGAAAGAACAACTGGGACAAAGAGAAAACAAATAGGATGATGGTGCACTTGAAACCAACCACACTCGTGATTACATAACATGTAAATGGTCTGAATACTTCAGTGTTAAAAAGACATTGTCACATACGATTAGTATGCTGTCTACAAGAAACGTGTTAAATGTAAAGACAAAACAGATAAAATGTAAAAGAATGGGAGAACATTTACCATAGAAACAGTAATGAAAAGAAAGCTGGAGTGGCTATCATAATATCAAACACCTAATTTCAAAAGAAGGAAATTACTAAGACTAAAGGCCATTAAGAATAAAGGGGTTGGGGCTTCCCTGGTGGCACAGTGATTAAGAATCCGCCAGCTATTGCAGGGGACACGGGTTCAAGCCCTGGTCCAGGAAGATCCCACATGCTGCGGAGCAACTAAGCCCATGCACCACAACTACTGAGCCTGGGCTCTAGAGCCCATGTGCCATAGCTACTGAAGCCCACGCACCTGGAGCCTGTGCTCTGCAACAAGAGAAGCTACTGCAATGAGAAGCCCACGAAGCCCGCACCCCGCAACGAAGAGTAGCACCTAGAGAAGGTACAGGCACAAAAACGAAGACCCAATACAGCGAAAAATAAATTAAATAAATTTTTAAAAAAATAAAGGGGTTAATCACCAAGAGGACATAAAAATTCTAAATATGTATGCACCTAATAAAAGAGTTTGAAACAGATGAAGCAAGAACAGAGAATGTAAGAGGCAAGAAGAGAGAATGTAAGGGGAAACAGACAAATCTCCAGTATCGCTGGGGATTTCAACACTCCTTTCTTGTAATTTATAGAACAGGGAAGCAGAAAAGCAATAAGAAGATACAGCACTTGAACATCAGCAACAAACCTGACCCAATTACCATTTACAAGAGCACTCCACACAAAAGCCACAGAATATACACTCTTTCCAAGTGCACGCAATCATTCACCAAGATAGATCGCATTCTGGGCCATAAAACAACTCTCAATAAACTTAGGAGGACTGAAGTCATAAGAAGTATGTCCTCTGACCACAAGGTAAGTAAACTGGAGATCAATAACAGAGTGGTATCGGGAAAGTCCCCAAATATTTGACAATGGAATGACACACTTCTAAATAACCCATGCATTAATGAAGAAATCACAAGGGAAATTGGAAAACACAACACACTGAATGAAAACGAAACCCTGACACAGCAATCTGTGGGATGCAGCCAAAGCAGTGCTTAGAGAGAATTTTTAGCACTGGATATTAATATGAGAAAGACAAAAGGACTCCAGCTTCCACCTTAAACTACAAAAAAAGCAAACTAAAGCCAAAGTAAGCAGAAAGAAGGGAAAATAAAGATAAGAGCAGAAGTCAGTAAAAGGGAAAAAAAAGAGAAAAATCAATGGTAACAAAAGCTGGATCTTTGAAAAATAAATTGATAAACCTCTAGTCAGACCAATTAGGGGAAAAAAAGAGAGAAAAGACGATTACCAATATCAGCAATAAATACAAAGGCATGATTTAAAGTCCCACAAACATTAAAAGGACAATAAAAGAAAATTAAAATAACTTTAGACCAATAAATTCAACAACTTAGATGTAACGGCCAAATTCCTTGGAAAACACAAATTATCAAAAATCACTAAAGGAGAAATAAATGACTTTAATAACCCTCTATCTACTAAAGAAACTGAATTCGTAGTTAATATCCATCCCATATAGAAAACTCCACACCAAAATGGCTTCACTGGTAAACCCTGTTAAACATTTAAAGAGGAAACAATACTAAGATTACATAAACTATTCCAGAAAATAAAAGGCCTTGTTTTATGAGTAGGATTGCCCTAACACCAAACCAGAAAGACGTGGAGAAAAGAAACCTACAGATCAATATCCCATATGCCCAGACACACAAATCCTCAGAAATATTAAACTGAATCCAGCAATACATGAAAATAAGAATACATCAAGCCCAGGTGGGGGTTACCCAGGAATGCAAAGTTGGTTTAACATACGGAAACCAGTGTGTATAACTCACCACAGCAATAACACGAGAGAGAAGAACTTCCTCAATCTGATAAGAGGCACCTACAAAAACATACAGCAGGGCTTCCCTGGTGGCGCAGTGGTTGAGAGTCCGCCTGCCGATGCAGGGGACACGGGTTCATGCCCCAGTCCGGGAAGATCCCACATGCCACAGAGCGGCTGGGCCCGTGAGCCATGGCTGCTGAGCCTGCGCGTCCGGAGCCTGTGCTCCGCAACGGAAGAGGCCACAACAGTGAGAGGCCCGTGCACTGCAAAAAAAAAAAAAAAAAAAAAAAAATACGGCAAACATCACACTTAACTGGTGAAAGACGATGATACAAAAGCAATGGTGAGTAAAACTGCCGAAAACCGAGACAGCAGCACCAAACTATACAGGGTTTCGTCCTATCCTTCCCCACCATAAACTCACCGTTAAAAAAAAAAAAAAAAACAATTTAAGAATGTCCTGATGAAACTATCAAAATCAAACTTGTGACCTTTATTCAATCTCGGCCCTTCTGTGCCCAAACGGCAAGTACAACAGGGCACTTCTGCTGCAAAACAAGAACGATGGTTGTCTGGGGGTGGGGGGCACTCTTATGATTATTACAGATTTGAGAGGAACTGGCGACCGTTTCATGAGACAAAAGCTTTACACGTGTGAATGACTAATCACCTACGGTTATTCAGATATTTTCTCAAAAATAAACAGGGGGTCTGGGCACCGCCAGGGCACCTGGAGCCACGCCCCCCAACCCCGGGAACCAAGGGACAGCTGTGTTCACGTTTTCTTCTGATTTTAAGATAAGTTGAAACATGTCCGGGGGCCCCCAGAAGAATCCTGGGCCCCGGGTGCCGGCCTGCCGGGCCTGGTGCAGAAGGCGGCGCTGGCCCAGTGGCAGGGCAGCCCCGAGGGTGAGGGGAGGCACCTTCCGGTTTCCAGACGCCCTGTCCAGAGCCACCCACTGACCGGATTGGCTGTTAGGGACGGGGACCTGGTACAGAGGAGATGAGCTGCCTCTGGACAAGCTCAAACAGTGATGGCCGTGTCCAGCACGGACTGGATCCCTGAGTCACTGAGTGGCACGGCCGCGGGCTGGACTCGCTGGACTTCGTCTGAGCGAGAGTAAATCCATACCACATTAAAAAATAAACAAATAAGCAAAGTGAGGCTGTCACTGTAACACAACTGACAGTATTTGCTGTTAATGATAAAATGAGAGCTTTCAAGCTGATGATAAGAACTTTGGGAAACTTGTATCCACCAGCACGGCTTGACAACCTCCAGTTCTAAGACTTTTCTAAGGAGAAAGGTGGTGACATGACAGATTTTTAATACTGTATTATGAAACATGTCAACATTTGGAAGATCTGTATAATTCAGCAAACAAAAATTTTCCAAAGGACCAATGAATGCTGTTACAAAAATCAAAGTACAAGCTACACAGTGGATTTTCGTGTAATGGAGAATAGAAAGTTCACACTCAGGGCTCACACTCCACACTGCATGAAACTTCGAGAAACTACCACCTGTCAAGTTCTGTTGTGATGTCAAAGAAGACTATCCACAGTTAGTTGAAGAGGCTATTAAGTGTCTCTCCCTTTTCCAGTTACTTATTGGTGTGAAGCCAAAAAACAACCTATTGCAATAGATTGAACTCAAAAGCAGCTACGAGAATCTAGCTGCCTTCTACCCATCCAGTCATTTAAAACGTTTAAAAAAAGGTAAACCAATACCACTCACCTCACTAATTGTTTTTTTATGTAAAATATAGTTACTTCTCATTTAAAATGTGTTATTTGTATTAAAATGTTTACTGTTGCTTAAATGAATAAATATTTTTAAAAATTTTCCATGTTAACTTTCAATGTTGTTTTGATATATCACTCTAGAATCTCTAATAAGTTTTTAGAGTGCAAAAAGTCTCTGAGCCCAAACAGTGAAAGGAACACAGGCGTGGAGGGAAGAGTCCTGAGACCTCGCCCTGCCCTACCCCACCTGCTATCTCCGTCCCGGAAACCCAGGGCCTTTCAGGACCCAATCCCGCACCTGCAAAGCTGGGGAAGAAAAGAGGTGCACACCTGTATCCCCATCTGGCATCCAGAGCACGACCAGAGGGACATGAGGGCCCCGTGTGCTGTCACAGGAACACACCCACTTTCCCATCTTTTTACAATAAATGCTCACTACCACCTCGACCACGACCTGCACAAAAGTTTCCACACAAATCTGATCAAGTCCCTCTAGGAGACTTCCTCATAAAGCACCCTAGAGAACTTATCACTATTTCGGCTTAAAGCTGGAAACGAAAGGAGGGGAGGAAGAAACAATCCTTTGGTGTAGCAAGTCAGTGTGGGAATATGAAAACATTTAAAACACACCAGATTTTTGGTCAAGATGAAAGACACCCCCGCCCCCCCCACAAGAAAAACCAAGCAATCTATTCTAATTGGGTTCCCATGGTAACTGTACAATTGGGTTTTTCAATATAACATCCCAAAGGCCCAGGGCACACTTGTAAAATATACTTCAAACAGCCTGAATTGTCTTCACATTAGAGCACTCCCAGGAAGATCAATCACTGCACATCCCCACCCTGACCACCGGTGGTGGGAGACCTTAGTGGCACTTGCCACGCTAACATAGGTCATGTAAGGAACACAACACACCACAATAACTATATAAAACTAATCTCATGCTTGAGATTCATCAAATCTGTTCTGGTAACAAACCACTACTTCTGTTGTCACACAATCACGTTTACGAAAATATAAGAAATAGAGCCCAACTGCACACCGCACCATTACGCCCCTCTTATTGATTTCAAGGATAAACAGAATCAATCACTAATAATTACATCATAAGATGGGCCTCAAGGTCAATCGTATTCTTAGACTCTCAGTATGGAATTAAACAAACATAGCTATGCCGATAAACAAATAAATAAAACATAACTGAGAATACAAATCCACATTTCAAATGTTAACAGCACGATACAAAGCACAGAACACAACCTCACCCAGGACTCCAGCCTCTCCTGCCTGGACTGCAACACCCCTCCCTGCCACTGCTGGGTCCCCCAAAGAGGATTCGAGGGCATGGTGGTAGCCACACGGTAAGGGCACAGAGGGTCAGAGCTCAGAAATGGCAAGATCCATTAGGTGAAAGTTTACAACTTGAGTTTTCTTTGCAACAATCCCCAAAATACCCACGTATCGGATACATTCTGCAGAGGCACAATACGAAGCGCGACACATGGAGAACTGGTGACTTGGGCAGAAGTAAATGTAAACCTCCTGTCTTTATTATATCTCCCCATCAGTGGCCACAGATGTAATGTAGGCCAATTTGGTGCACGTGTGGGCCAGCAAGCTTCCAGTGAGAAGTGTCTTGCTAAGTTCCCAACTCAAGAGAGACGTCCAAAAATCCTCAGAGACATCTTAGCATGAAAAGTAGCGAACTGCACAGTACTTAGAGTTCCTACTACTGTCCAACAAATGACCCCATGCTGCTCCTTGATCCAGAAAGGAGAATGAACCGACCAGTATCAAGAGGGGGAAAAAAAAAAAAAAATCAACCAACCAACAGAAACTCCCAGGTGACAAGTGGAGGCTACAGGCTGGCTCCGTAACCCCTCCTCATGCTTAAGAAGCCCCGTCCGTCAGTGTTTACTCAGGCCCACATCTCCTCCCCTCCTCCCCATTTCCCTCAGGGCCTGGGGCCTCAACAGTTTTCCAGCACATGTCCACCCAGTGCCAGGACAACACCAGGCCTGTCTATGGTGCCCTGGCCCTCTGGGTGTCTCCTGGCCCACCTGCCAAATCTCCTTTCTGCAACCTCTGAGGACCCTGGTAATAAGCCTTAGGTTTCTGTTCATTCTGTTTTCGTTTACTCCTATACACCTTTTGGGGTGCTAAGAGCTAAGCCTGAGAACAGTGCTGGGTGTTTTTGTTTGTTCTGGTTTTTTTTTTTTGCGGTACACGTGCCTCTCACTGTTGTGGCCTCTCCTGTTGCGGAGCACAGGCTCCGGACGCACAGGCTCAGCAGCCATGGCTCGCGGGACTAGCTGTTCCTCGGCACGTGGGATCTTCCCGGACCAGGGCACGAACCCGTGTCCCCTGCGTCGGCAGGCGGACTCTCAATCACTGCGCCACCAGGGAAGCCCATAGTGCTGTTTTTGAGCACTGTCTGATTACAAAGTTATCTTTATCTCCAAATTCCAACTTCATACATAAACCCCTCACGAGCTTTGTGCTTCTGAAATAACTGTAGTCTGCACCTCACCTTCTATTAGTCAGCTTGGGTTGCTATAACAGAATATCACACACCAAATGGCTTAAAGGACAGAAGTTAATTTTCTCACAGCTCTGTAGGCTGGCTAGTCCAAGACCAAGGTTCCAGCTGACTGCGTTTCTGGGGAGGCCTTTCTTCCCGGCTTGCAGGCAGCCACCTGCTTCCTGTGCCTTCACATACTAAAGATCTCTCCGTCCTTTTCTTATAAGGCCACCAACCCTAAGGTGGATTAGGGCCCCACCTTAAAACCTCATTTATGCTTAATTACCTTCTAAAGGCCCCATCTCCAAATACAGTCACATTGGGGGTTAGGCTTCAACATATGAATTTCAAGGGGCACGTTCAGTCCACAGCAACCTGCGTTCTGCAGCCTTTGCTGGGCCTTCCATCAGGTGTGAGCCCCACACCAGGCCATGGAGAGTTTCCAATTCAGAAAGCCAGCATGAAGAGACAAAAACAATACAAGTAAAGCAGAAACCCAAGTGTAAATGTGAGGAGACATTATGGGGGCTGAAGAGGCTCCCAAGAGGGCTGCAACAGGAGAAGGGTTCAGAGACAGCTTGGGAGCAGAGAGCGTCTATGTTTGGGCTGAATCAGAGAAGGATCCCTAGGTGAGAGTAGGGGGTGCTCTGGGGCCTCTGAGAGCGAAGAGCTGATGCACAGCTATCTAGAGAAGGTGCCGGAACAAATGTGGAAGCCGTGGGGCTGAAAGTGGCGTCAACATGAGCCTCACAGGCTCATTTCATTCGGGACCTGCGTAGGAAAGAGGGGTCACCTTGGAGCACCTCTAGACCCCTGCCTGCAACAGGAGGAGGAAGGGGCACGCTCCTGTTTGTGTCTGCCTGAGTGCTGAGCTCACAGCGCCCTTGCGGGTGGGGTAGGCACTCCTCAGGGACAGAGCAGGGAGACTATGTGGGGCGCACGAGGCAAAAGCAACCGAGGTCGCTGAGGCTGGGGCCAGGCAGCTCCTCCATCAGCTGTGGAGGGATATGAGATGGGAAAGTTCTCACCGTCTAAACCCAGAGCCCACATGGACTTTGTTCTGCACCCCAAGAGGCAGCCTCGAACCCGAGAGCTGAACAGAGCCGGCCTGGCCCCGTGCAGAGACGGTACGCGCGCGGTCTCCAACAGGTGACCCTCCAGACAAGGTGAGCTCCGGGTGGCCTGGAGGCAGTGGCCCGCCGTCCTGAGTCCTGCTGACCAAGCGCAGGGCAGTAGTGAGCACCGGACCATCACAACAGAGCAGGCACCCGCACAGCCATGACACGGATTTCCAATAAGTAGTGGGGAGTTGCCACGTGAATGCCAGGGCATGACTGAAGCACATGAAATAGCTGCTTCCAAGTCTGAAACCATTGGAAACACTTATTTCTGGACAATACAAAAGAGTATCTAACTAACCTTTCCCAGAATCCATCTTGCCTGGATCGTCATGATAGCGGCAAAGAGCGAAAGCACCTCAGGCCCAATGAGGGTTTCCGAGCAAGAAACCTCAACATACAGAAGAGAACATCACTGAGGACATCAGAACCATAACCTCTGGAGGCTTTTCTGGCCTGACAAACAGTCCAGAGAATGCTACAAGGACAGCAACGGGGAACTCAGTCCAGAGGGAAATAACAGAGTCTCTGGGAAATGTTCTCATTATACTCACGGCAAAAATAAACAAATTAAAAAAAAAATCTAAGAGAAAGTCTTTAAAGCCCATACTTTATTAGGGAAAAAAAGAAAAAGAAAACTAGTGATTCTGACTCAGGGCCCAAGTCCATCCAGCCAGTGGTGGGGCGACAGCGAGGATGTCATCCCCGACCCAGGACTGAGCGTGTCTGGGGGGAACCAACCACCCGGCTTGCCTGGACCCACCCCCCCAGTGTCAGCCCTGAAAGTCCTGCGTCCCAGTAAACTGCTGGTCACCCAGGACAGACAGAACGCACTGCTCTCTGGGAGCCTGTCCTCCTGGAGGGAGAAGGCGACCACAACGGTGGTCGATCGTGGCCAAGAGGGTGTTGAATTTTAGGAATATTTACTTAATGTTAGAACCGGCATTTTGGTTCTAAGTAACGGCTCCTGCAACAAATTTCGAAAGCCACTTGCCTGGCGCGGCCTCCCTCTGGTGACCCGCCCCGCGGGCTGGCCTCCTCCCCACCAGCACCTGCGCCCAGGGCGGCCTGCAGACTGATAGTCCCATGTCGGTACGGGCCCGGCAGTCAGCAAGCGGCCGCCTCGACTGGCCATGCATCTGACTCGACAGCTGAATCTGATGATAACACAGTGGTGACAGAAACAGATTCTTCTGCACAATAGAGAAGAGCACACATGGGCTTTTCGTGGGATAGCTGGCTAAATTCACCAACTTCTGGAAATACATCATTTCTGTGCCTCGCCCTTTATTCTAGGAACTTCCACTGGAGTGTGAAAAGCCTCACAGGGAAGGGTCGCCGCCCACTCCTGGGACGCCCGCTCGGGACCACACGTTCTCCTCCAGTTCCCTGCGCCCCCAGCACCGTCCCTGCTGTCATGGTGAAGCCAGGCAACAAGCACGGCACATGGACACTTCGGGGCGAGTCGGGCAGTGGGCACTGTCCCCCGCCCCCCTCGCACTCGCCCACCGGGACCACTGGGGACCATCGGGGACCACCAGGGCCTCCCTCCCCAGCCGCCGCCTCTTGTCCCTCAAGGCAGGCGCGCCACTGCTCGGCCAGCCCAGCGTTTCGAGGTGTGCATCTGAGAAGCAGCACACGCTTTATCGGTAACAGGCGTTGTGATGTGCCTGTACACCCAAAACTTGACAGTTTTCCCGTAAAGATCCTGAGACTACCTGCAGGAAGGCGCAGGTAACCCCGCGGGGCGCGGGCTGGGGGTGCGGAGTCCTGTTCCTGAGCCTTGCGCCTCCCGCTGCCACTCCTGCCCAAATGAAGCGGCACAACAAGCCAGTCTCCCCGCTTCGGAACCCAAATGCCAGGCCCGGCTGAGAGGGATGACTCCCGCTCAAGCCAGCGTCTCCCCACAAGCCCTCCCGGAGGACTGCTTTTACGGGAATTAAAAGCCCACAGACCAGGGCTTCCCTGGTGGCGCAGTGGTTGAGAGTCCGCCTGCCGATGCAGGGGACACGGCCCGCAGTCCCACGTGACAGCACCTCCCCAGGTGTGACTGCTCACGCCAGGCTGCCTGCTGCCACCTCCCCCTCCTGCCCCTCCTCCTTCCTCCCCCTCCTCCTTCCTCCCCCTCGCCCAGCCCCGTGCAGGTCAGCCCAGGCAGCGTGCACCGGAAGCGCTGCCGGCCCGCCGTCCTGCACCCACCGAGCGCCCAAGCGCAGCACTCGAGGTTTGCAGGCTTCCTGTCTGGACCCTCACACATCCCAATGTGCCACCGGAGCCGCTGACAGGTCCCCAGCCGCATCCTGGCGTCCACACTCCCGCTGCTCAGGCCCCCTGGGGAAGCCTTACCACCTCCGCACAGGTGCTCCGCCCAGCCCTCCCACCGCGACAGGAGCAGGTGGCAGGGACCCGGCGAGGGCTGTGCCTCGGGTCCTAAAACAGAGCCCAGCACGCGGACGCCCCTCCTCCGGTATCCGCACCACCAACCTGCCGCCCCCGGCGAGGCACGGGGCGTCCCTGGCCGCCTGCACGAAGGACCACCACACACGGGACAGCCTCGCCGGCACCGTGCCCCTTGCACTCGGCCCTCCCCTGGGGCAGGCTGCACACCAGGAGGGGGCGGGGCCCCTTCAGCCAGGGACAGGCTTGGGTGCGCTGCTTTTCCCGCAATGCAGAGGACCATGCTCGCCCACACTGGTGTCAGAAAGCATAACCGAAAATACAGGTAATGCATTTCTTTACGCCACTTCTCGTCCCCAAAGGACTTCTGACAGTGTCCCTGCTTCCCCACCAAAGGTGGCACGCATGGTGCGTGGGGAAAGCCGGCGCTAGTGACAAATAAACCCGGGCTGAAAACTCCTACCCCAGTGGTTTGTGCAGGTCGCTCACTCCCAGGCAGCCTCCTCACATGCAAACAAAGACCCTGAGTGTCCCCCTCAGCAGGCGACCTCGAGAATTCCCTAGGACAGACTGGGTAAAGCCTCCAGCAAGGCCTTCAATAAATGTTAGTATCAGCAGTATCATCACTGCATTGACCAGAACCTCCTGGAATGTAACTCTACCAGGCTGAACCTGAGTGATATGAAGGTAAAGAGACCCCGAAATAAGGCCCATTTCCACATACACACAAAAATTATTTCAGATCTTCTAATTCTGACAAAGCTCACCTACTGGACCACATTACCCCTCACTACTGCGACTCCCTCTCACACAGGAAAACACTGTCATATGCTGGTGTCGCTGCTGGTTCCTGGCCACCGCCATAGTGTCGGGTCCTCCAGGAAGTTCTTTCAATTTAACCGACGATTAAGGTCAGGCCTCCCAGAGACAAGTGACTCGGGACTGGGAACACATAGGTGCTAAGCCTACGTGCCCGCTCTAGGCCCACCCAGCACAAGCTGGCCATCAGCATGGCACACCTGGACACAGAACTCTGCCACCCGAGCGGGAAGCTCCTTGAGACCAGCCACTTCAGTGGCTCCCAAATCATCCACTGTAAAAAACTAGAAACAGGCAGCTGGGCAGGGCACCTCCTTAGAGTCAAAAGGCATTTCAGAGACCTGGCAAGTCAGCCCTAGGCTTCGTGATGCTCCAGGCGAAACGAAGGTCTGCGCCACATGGAATCAGTCACGGGAGGTGGAGCCCAACTGAGACCCCGTCCCTAGCCTTGCCTCCACCAGAAACAGTTTTGTGACTGAGTTAACAAATGTCAACTATTATTATTATTATTCAGGGCTCACCATGGGGGGGCCCGGGTCGATTCCCCAAATGGGATTCTCTCCCAGTAGCTCACAATAGCCCTGTGAACAGCAATGCCGTTTTCCTGATTTTTGGAGAAACGAAGGCTCGGTAAAGGTTAAGGGACTTCACTTGAGATCACAGATAGTAATTAAGGAGCCAGGTCCAAACTGAGTCCGTCTTGTTCCCAGAGGCTGGAACCTTAACCCTGCGTATACCACCCCAAATGAGGGCGTGGATAGTGTTAAATCTGTAAAACTAGGGTGCTGATTGGATGGGGTGGGGTACAGGGACAAGGATGCTGGCTGGATGAGGGGAAAACAAGGATGCTAACTGGACTGAATAGAAACAAGGATACTGACTGTACTGGAGGGAAAACAAGGATCCTGGTCAGTTCCTCACCCTTTTTCCAGTTAGTCTCACCCTTCTATGAGCCTATGGTTCCAAATTAAAATTTCTATCTAGGCAGTGCTTCATACTTCACAAAATAGTCATCTATTACCTTCTGTGCTTACGCTTACCCAGGTAGAGTAAGTGTGATCACTGCCATCCCACAGCTGAGGAGGCAGCTAGGGGTCTACAGCTGCCCAAACCACCCAGCTAGTAAACGGCATCCCCAGAATCCCTCCCACAACGGGCACCTCATAAATAAAAACTCAGTTCAGCTTCCCCAAAATGTATTTGGTTGCATATATGAGAGTTAACCCTTACCTGACACCGTGAAAATGCTTCTACCCAGACAGAGAAAAAGCAAGACCAGCCATTCAAAGGGAAAGATGGGCGTGAAATATAATATGGCTGTCCATGCTTAACGTTTGTTTGTAAAACTGACGCCAAAGTTTTGGTAACATCTGCACATTCTGTCATAACCACAAGACCGAAAACTATAACGCGGGGATAACATGTCGGGTTTGCAGCTCGAAGAGATTCACGTGTCTCTGAGGAGTTACAAAACCATACACAGATCCATAAGCACAGGCGCCTTAGAACAACACCACCGGCTGAGGACGGACCCACGTGGGAGGGGAACTCGGAGCCTGTGTGGATTGGAGAGCTCTCCTCAGGCAACCCTAAGCCTGCCCTGGAGATGCTCAAACATTAGGGTCCCCTGGAGCGCTTGCAAAGACACAGGTCCCCGGGTTCTGACCCAGTAGGTCTGGCAAGTGGCGCTATAATCTTCCTTTTAACCAGCACACTCAGTAATTCTGACACCAGCAGGGTTCCGACCACCTTCTGAGAAACTGTTCTGCTATAGCTCGCGAGTATCCCACTTCAAGGAGAGCAACGGGGCCCGCGTTTCAGTGGTGGCTCTTACTTATAACACTGACAAGTGGGCCAGATCTGAAGGGGACACCCTCGGCCCCTACTTTTAGTCCTTTTTTGGGGGGTAAAAACAAATGAGAAATACCTACCAGTTATTTATTAAAGTTCAACATTAAAATGTCCCATCCCATATTTTGCCCTGAGATTCAATTCACTCTCTCCATCCATCCAGAAACCTCTGAACATCCAGGGCTGGAATTGCCCAATCTGTCAATAAAGTGAGAGTGTTCTAAACTATCATCCACATGACTCAATTTGTCAGTAAAAACTGCCACCAGCGCTGTGCTTGCAGAAAAATGTCCATAAATGCATTACTGCAACTGGCAGATCGATGTCTATAATAAAAACAAATAGATTTGACAAGTGCCGGCTTTTACGAGTCCCGCCATTGGTGGACCGCACATTCAGTCTCACCCGCAGACTTCTGGGAATGGGCAACAGACCTCGGGTTAGATACTCTGCTGACTTCACAAGTGTTACAGGTAGGAAATTATTCTAACGAGAAAATTTTCCAAGGAAGAGGGTGAACGTACTAGGCATTTATAGCTCTCACAATTCCTTTCACAGTTACACACATACACACATGACAACAAGTTGAACAACCCCAAGAAAATGTTTCTGTAGAATTTTTAACTGGTTTTTATCACAGCTGCATCACAGGCCAAATGAGTTGACTCCAGGTTGGGGGAGGGGGAGGGTACAAGGGGACACGAGGCCTGGAGACCCCCACTCCTCTGCTAAGCCCCCAGTCTAACTGAAAACAACCTGTGGTATCAGAAACAAGTGTCAGCATTTAGCATGTGGCCAAGGATGTCACTGCCGTGTCAGTGGCCCCCGGGGCAGCCTATTTATTTAGTTGTTTAGCTGGAGCAGACATCAGGAGGATGGCAGCCACAGACTAGCTTAACTGCCAGGGATTTCGAGCACTTTGGCAAGACACTGTCTGTGACCAATTTACACGTAAGCCACGTCTGCCAAAACCACTTTGATTCCTTCAAAGTTTACAAAAGGTCACAAAAATGATTTATTCCTCTTCTTAGGCAATTCATTTTAACAGTGATATAAAGGAGTAGGTCATTCACTGTACCCCATATACTTTTTTTTTTAATAAATTTATTTATTTATTTTTGGCTGTGTCGGGTCTTTGTTGCGGTGCACGGGTTTTCTCACTGTCACGGCTTCTCTTGTTGCGGAGCACAGGCTCCAGGCGCGCAGGCTTCAGTAGCTGTGGCTCGCGGGCTCTAGAGCTCAGGCTCAGTAGTTGTGGCGCACGGGCTTAGTTGCTCCGCAGCATGTGGGATCTTCCCGGGCCAGGGCTCAAACACGTGTCCCTTGCATTGGCAGGCAGATTCTTAACCACTGCGACACCAGGGAAGCCACCATATATTCTTTACATGGTTTCCCCAAGCCCTGCGGCCCTCCTCGATAAGCTCTTTATTACTGTTAATTTTTTAAAGAAAATTTAAAAGAAAACTAGACTATTTCTTCCCACTGACCAGCAGATAATGCAGCAGTTACCCAAATGCCACAGAACACACATCTCGCAGTATTTTGCCTCTAACAGTGGATGTCCAACTTTCATCTACCTATGCCCAAGAAAGGCCTCCAGAGCTAACGGGATGGGAAAACTGATGTCAGCCAAGCAGAGACAAGCCATCCTGCACAGTCAAACCTCCCTCCCCCTCCCAGATAAACCACACACACTTTCAAACCAAGAATGGGCAATGGATTGGTTCATTTATAAAAAGGCCACTCTCACCCAATGGTATTATATTATAGTTTATACGTCTCTGATGTTTAAATCTTCAGGTTTCCTTTAAATAATATTCTGTGATAAGACCCCAACCTCTTTCAGAAACTACCCAGGAAACAGAGGGTCTGGGAGGACTGTGACAGGAGCCAAAGGAGCTCAGGGCCTTTCAGGGACCAGGAGCCTCAGAGAGGACACAGGATGTCAAAAACCTCAAGGAAAGTGGGTCTAGAAGAGGAACTTCACCCTGGGGCCATGAAGGGAGGTGGGGTCAGAGCCAAGTGTGAAAACAAACCTGGCAATAATGTTAACAGATGACTATGGGAAAAGAGAATTCAGAAAGCACTGTTCTGCTTCCTTCTTTTCCTACCAAGGAGAATATACTACAAAACTGAAAAGGGCATTGATGCCCAAAAAGGGGGAGTTGAAATACAAGAGTCTTGGTTTGAATCACTGGCTTCTAAATGTCTGTCCTCTGCAAAATAAGAATAAAGGCAATTTAGCAAGTTTATTTTATTAAAAAATAAGAAGAAGAGTAAACTGTTTGGGGTTCCTGAGAAAGCAAGAGAAGAGGCCTGGAGGAGAAAGTCCACAGGAACGCCAGGGAAGTCGCGTTCCTCCTCAGGCCCTCCTTCCGCCTCCTTCCCTGAAGGAAGGATGGATGGTCCCTGAGTGAGACATCTGTAAGGGAAACCGTGGAAGAGCAGGTCTGAGTGGAAGATAAGGCCCAGGTGAGGCTCGACTGATAATCCAAGCAAGACCAAACAGAGGAAAAGAGGTTTAAGAACCGCTGCAGCTGAACACGAGCAAGATGTTAACCACCGTGTCCACACCTGGGGCTTTATTTCTTTAAACCTTGCTCTCCAACAGTGAGGCCTTTTTAAAGCAGCATCTAATGACATTAGTCAAATCTACTTTGTATAATACAGATTTATTTTAATGAAAAGAATATTCACCTAGAAAAGTACCTTAGTGTAGTTCTGCCCTTGAGGCCTGGTTCACCCAGCCCCAGACTGTAACAGACACCACTCTCCCACTCAAATCCTAACTCAAAACAAGAACCCAAGCAGAAATGAAACGCCTGCCAGCGCAAGGCCAGCCCTCCTTTGCAACTTGCAGGCTCTGGACCTGAGCAAGGGCGCACCTGGCGTGAACTGTCTCATGGGACAAGGTCCGAGTTAACTCGATATTAACCACCAGCTGGGGGTGGGGGATGGAATGGAAAGGGCGGCCCTGACATCATTTTCTTAAAGTTGTTTACCCCCATGGCGGGCTAAGCTTCCTTGTGTCCTTTTCACCTGAGTGTTTTCTCCACCGGGGACTCATGAAAGCAACACCACCCCCCACCCCATCAGGTCTCGGGATGGGGAGATGTAGAGGAGGGCCTGGCTTAGCTACTTTAAGGGCTCACAGTTAACTGGCCAGTCTAATCCTTAGCTTTTCGTGTTCTACAGCTTCGTGTTCTGCTGCTAACAGCTGCGGTGACCCCTATCCGGACAAATCAGTCCCCCCCTGCTTGATGACCATCCACTCGACCAAGCAAAGTCTGTGCTCACATATACAAAATGTGCTTCCAGAACAAGGGCAGCTACTGAGTTGAGGCACAGAGAACAAACACCATTCTGAGATTCAGGAAACGATGAGCCCAGGGAGTGAAGAATACCGTTTAGAACTGCTCTACAGCGCTATCACCGACTTGGGAATTACGGCGCCCAGGGTAAGCGGCTCTCACACTCCCCTTGTTTACGTGTTGCTGTTTACGAAGGCGATTAGGGCGTAATGTATACCAACATCTGATGAGGACGCCAGAACGCGGCCCTCCTCTCACCCTGTCTCAAGCATGAGGCCATGGGGGGCTCTGCACAAGGGGTCTGCTAAGGGCCTGCTGCTAGGCAGGCCCGGACTACGGGCTTCTGGAAGCTTCCTGGAAACAGAAGGCAGAGGACCGGCCCCCTTGGCGCTGGTCAGCAGTGCAGGGCAGGAGGGCGTCGAAGGTGTTGACCAACTAGAGGTTCGGCGGAAGCGGCCACAACTCCCAGGCCAGGCCAGGCCACTGTCATCCAACTTGGCCGAGGAACCCCCAGGCTGGGAGAAGGCTGGCTACACCTGGTCATACCTGGTCACACTTGGGACCCACAAGGGTCAGCTGGGGGGATGGTCAGAGCGGGCCCCACCACGATGGCAAGGTGGGGTAGGGAGCGCTCAGAAGACCACTGGGGGCTGGACTGCCCCAAGGGCTCCAGACGCTTGCTCTCCCCAGGGAGAGCCCCGAACTTTGCCGGGAGAAAGGCAACCCAGACACTCACCGCGCTGCCCAAACCGCCGACCGAGAGGAGCTGCAAGCGCAGGGACGCGCAGAGCTGAGTAAGCGCGTGAAGCCCGGGCAAGTCCGTGGCGCGGGGGCGGGGCCGAGGTTTGTGGGCGGGGCCTGACGTACGGCTCCCGGGGCCCACACGCACCGGGACGTGGCGGAAGCGCGGCCGGGAGGCGCAGAGGCGGGGCCGAGCCGAGGTTCGGGGGCGGGGCCCAGAGTGGGAAGGGACCTGGATGTGAGGGCCGCGGGGCCAGACGCGCGGGGGCGGGGCCTAGGCTAGTGGGGCGGGGCCGAGGATGGGCACCACCTCCCCGCCGGCGCACGCTCGCCCAGGTCGGAGCATGCCCAGTGCGGCGGCGCCGGGGTCCACCGCGCTCTGCGCAGGTTCGCTGGACGTGTAGCGCTGCCTGGCGCGTCTTTTGCAGGACCCCGGCCCGGCCCGGCCCGGCCCGGCCTGGCCCTCTCCGGCCTCGGCGCCAGGGCCCTGCGCTCCTTTGCAAGCCCTTCCTACCCGCACGAGCTGGGCCGCGCCCTTCCCGCCCCCTCTGTTTACCAACTGTCAGCACCGTAGCACTTGGCTAGCGCCCTCTGCCCCGTAGCAGGGCAGGTGTGGAGGCGAGGGCGGGTCTGGAGGCTCGGCGTCTGGTGCACCCAGTAACCTAGTTGCTGGTTCCCGCCTGCTACTCTCCCTGCGGCCGCTTCCGGAGGGCAGAGACCACGCAGAGCTCAGCAGGACAACATCTGGACTCTATACACAGTAAAGGGTCTTGGGGTTAGCCTCTAGTGTTTGTGACGGGTCTGTCGCCATCCATGGCCTCTCAAATGCTGCCTGATCACCAAGACCTAGACTCGCCCAGTCTCAGTGGCTGTTCAGTGAGCACACGTGTGCCTGGCACTGCTTGGTGTTGTGTGGACATTATTATGGGTTGAATTATGTCCCACAAAAGAGATACGCTGATATCCTAGCCCCGCAGTACTCTGAATGTGACCTTATTTGGAGATAGGGTCTTTTTACAGAGGCAACCGGTTAAAATAAGATCATTAGGGTGGGCTCCTAATCCAGTATGACTCATCTCCTTACAAGCAGAAGGCCACGAGAAGACAGAGACCACGGGGAGAACTCCATGTGCCGATGGAGAATGGAAGTGATCCTTCTGCAAGCGAAGGAACACCTGGGGCCACCAGAAGCTGGAAAAGAGGCGTGGGACACATTCTTCCCCAGAGCCTCCACATGGAGCATATAGCCCTGTGGGCACGCTGATGTCAGACTTCCGGCCTCCAGAACTGTGAACTCCAATACACGTCTGTTGTTTCAAGCCACCAGTTGTGGTACTTCCCACAGCAGCTCTAGGAAACGATACGCATTCTATCCAACCTGATTGACTAAGGACCCCGGCGGGTGGAATCATCCCTTGAACTTTCAGGGCGGTCACACACCCACTGGCAATCCCAGGCCCACGTGTTCTGAGCCACCATGCTATGGGCCTCCTAGGTTCCATTGTCTTAATGGGAGCAGAATCTTTGCCTTCCCAGGATGTACGACTCCTCTATTGGGATCTGGCCAAAATTCATACATCGGCACTTGGGACTTGCCTTTCCCAACACATCAACGTCGTCAATGAAAGTTCACTCAGAAGACCTCAGCAGTGTTTGCTTTGTGAAGAGCCCTGGTCACTTTACGTGGGCCACATTGTGGATCCTCCCAAGGCCCCCAGCCCCCAGGCCACACCTCGGCTGAGACGTGTTTGAACGGCTGCTCATGGAAAAGAACTAGGCCCTGGGTACAGTGTGGTGATCAAATTAATGCACTTTTTCTCCAGTGAGCCTGGACACAGCCTCAGAATCCTCCTCAACACTGCTCCAGCCATAAGCATTTAAATTAAGGTGCATGGCAGGCGAAGTGAAGCACCTTTGCTGTTTGTTCTGGTCTTTTCTATTAGCTCACTGTGAAACTTTAGGAAGTTTATTCAACTTCTCTAATCCTCAAAAATCATCATCTATGAAGGATCTTTATAGTAATCTACTCTATGTAGGGCATGTACATGTAGGTAGTAAACATTAAATGACAAGAACACACCTGTCCTCTTATAACCTGTTACTACCAGGACCCAATCAGAACTGGGATCCCAACAGAACTGGAAAGAGAAAATAACGCAAACATTGAATCGAGATGCTTACTGATACCCTGACAAGTGTACTGTGATGTAGTTTTACAATTAATACCTAAATCCTACTTTTCCTTTTATCTGACTAGTATTTTAATGTGAATTCCTAAGTTATTGTTAGCATCTCTGATTCCCACCCTAGGAAAGAAAGACCATCTTGGTGACTGGTTAGGTGGATTATGTGGCGTTGGGAAAGATGGGTGAGAGAGAGGGGAGAGTGCAGCACCCAGGGGAGACGCACGCACCTGACTCTGCTGAACAGGACTCCCTGGGGAGATGCACGCACCTGGCTCTGCTGAACAGGACTCCCTGCTGGGGAGGCTGAGAGATGCTGCAGCTGCCTTCACAGGGGCTCCAGGGAGAGGAGCCAAGTGGGGAACTTGGGGCCACAAGGGGGACAGAGGAAAGGCCACCGCCCCTGCCCAGCCAAAGACTAAGACTCCAGCGTGTTTTATCTCGAACTCCCCCGTGAGCAGAGCTAAAGTCTGCATTCCCTGCACTTGCTGGGAAGTTCTTTCCTTCTTGATGATAATTTTCAAAAATCAAAACATTTTCTCAAAAGCTATGCCCTATGCCTCATTCCCTCGTCCCATCGCACCTGATCCTCAGCTGCATGCACTTCCTGTTGGTTAAGCAACACAAGGATGGCTCCCAATCAGGGGGCTATCCTGGTGTGTAAAGAACACGGGGTCAGGAGACATGGGATGCGGTCTCACTGTGCAGTCCACCTGACCTCTCTTTGTAGGCTGACAGCATTGCACTAGATGGATGAAGTTCCTTTGGGGTTTTCCATCCTCAGATTAATAAATCATACCCACTCTCCTCCCGACACAGGTTCCCATGAATGACTTTTTACAAAAGAGGTGGAAAACCCCCCAGGAGCCTATGCTCAACGTCTCTCTGATTTCTTCACGGGCCTCCCCGAATGTCCTTTAAGATAAGCCAGATTTCTTGTGGGTACTGGGAACTGTGTTCATTTGCATCATTTCTTTAAACATACAAATGGATACATTTCAGGTTAAACAAATGAACACGACATGTGATTGCTTCCAATGATTTGCAACCCAAGAAAGTTGTTTAATAAGCCTCTCTTTCCAAGCTACTTTTGTGACATTAGAGACCGTTTACAACAAAGCTGTCTTCAATAGTCAAACTTAATCCTTACTATCCTGCCTTTGGGAAAAGAAGGGATTGTATAACGATCACATAAAACCTTGTGTGGTTTGAAAGCCCCAAACTCCGGACAAAAGTGTGAGTCTTGTAACAAAAGAAAGACTACAGAGCTTGCCACTTTAAGGGTTTTACATAGGGTTTTCTTTTAGGGTAGCATCTCCAGTGGAGAGCTTCGCCTGTTAACACAATTGATTTTCTCAGCCCCAGCGTTCCTGTAAAGGTTGGAGCCAAGAGCTGGCCAGAGTCAGCGCCCTGGACCTGGGTGGCGCAGCCTGCATGCGAGGATAGGGGCGCAGAGCATCCTGGTGGAGGGAAGAGGGGACCCTCAGGACCCGGGGTGGGCTCTGGTTGTCTCTGATTACACTCTGCTCTGCACTAGTGCCCAGTCTAGCTGGAGCCATTGTGATGTGGCTGCAGTGCAGGGAGGTCTTCTAAGAGTGGGTGAGAGAAGCTGAGGGCGGCGGGGTGGGACCTTTGGGCTCCACCCTCGTGTGGGGCGTCGGGTGTGTGGGGGTGGGGAAGGCAGGGTGCTGCAGCCTCACCTGGAAGGTTGTGCATGCTTAGCTCTTGCATTCCTACAAAGAGGCGGGAAGCCCTTCCGCCCAGGAACCCCGGGTGCTTCTGTTGACACCTGGCACCCTTCAGGCTCACCTTGGGTCAGGGAGGGCTCTCCCAGAGGCAGTCTGAAGACCTTCATTCAAGACCCTTCCTGAGACCTAGTTCAGCTGGGGTGCTTGCTACAGGGCTGGAGACGCTGTGTCTAATGGGACTTGTTGCAGCCCCCAGGGCACTCACAGTTGAGTGGTGTACACAGACAAGGAAACGGGGTTTGCAGTCTGGAACGGTGGCTGGGGCAGTCAGGGGGTGCACAGCAAGGCCCCTCCCTGCAGCAGGGTCGCCTGTGTGCCTGGCCCTGGGCTGTGGGTGTCCCCACGCGGAGCAGCCTTGTTGAACAGCCAGGGTACCTGCTGCTGCTGTAAGGAAAGGTCTGAAAGGGAGTGAATGGCAGGGTGTTCATTGCCCACCCGCCCCGCGCCCCGCGCCCCGCAGGGAAAGGACCACTGATTTTTGTGGAATTTGGATTCAGTTGTCCAGTAATTGTTGCACAAAGACCATCCCGAGTCTTATATACCCTCTTCCTTCCCAAATGTGGCACCTTTGGATGATTAAATATCCAGGAAGTGGACGTAGTATATACAAATGAGTGAATACAAGTCAGCCCTGCCGACGTATATGTATTTGGAAAGGTTGCTTAGAGAACTACTTCTGCAAATGGAAACACTTTGGGGGGGAGTTTTCCCACCCCACGTTGGGCCATCTGAGCGTGGGTCACTCAGGGCCCGGGATTCTGTTAGATGTCGGCCCTTTTGAAACTGGCTCCTTCACTCATTACAAAGTGTTTTTGATCCATTTTCGGGAAGGGCTTTGTTTGTAACACATTGTTGGCAGTTTGGGCAGAATCTTTTAAGTGGTGTGAAGTGCTGGCGAGTGTGCACCTGGGCCACCAGGAGGAAGCGGGTCTCCCCCCACCTCTGTCCTTCTGGGATGAGCCAGACGTGCCTGGGTTTTTGTGACTTGGAAATTAAAGCAAGAGACGTGGGGATTTTGAGACTGAGATTGTGATTTGTCCTCATTCACGTCTGCCTGGGAAACTACAAATGAGAATTCAGATAGGAAAAACAGCCATACCAAGTGTTCTGTCTCAGCCTCCAAAATACTAATCTGAAGAAGGAAGGCTGGTGTATTCCCTCTGAGGGGAACTTCTTCAACTTAGCCCCCGTGCGCTGAGCTATTGATTTAAAGTAACACGAGGCAAAAATGGGAAGTGTCTTAACCACGTGAGTGGCAAAATTCGTGTGGTAAGGAGGGTGCAGGAGGCTGTCTGTCCCATTGTCCCTTTTTCTTTAGCATGAGATGACCGAGCTTAATCTGCAGAATCGGGAATGACAGAGAGTGAGGTCCTGACAGTGGTCCCTCCATCTGTCTCACCAGCAGCCACTGGACATGAAGCCCTCCTTGGTCCAAGAGGGTGCTGGACAGGAATAGACAGGGTTCTCATTCCTGGTGCTGGAGGGAGGAAAGTTGTGAAGCTGGAGCGGGTCACTCCCCAGGGAGAGGCCTTTGCCAGTTGTCCGGGCTCTTTCTGATGCAAATGGGGAAGCCAAGTCCAAAAGGCTTTTATTAGGAGGTCAGCCAGTCCAGCTCAGAGAATTGGAGGAAGGAGGGCTCCAGGACAGCAGAGACGAGGCCAGCTCTCCTCTCTTCTTCAGCTCCAGGCATGACCCACGTCTCTACCCATGACTCAGCATTACATCCTTTCAGCTCTGCTTCCCCAGAGATGAAACAAATTCTCTCTCCCAGCTTCCCCTGGGAAAAAATATCCCAGGGAAGAGCTCTGATTGGCCCAACACAGGTAATTATGACAAACTCTGGACCACTCACGGTGGCTGGGGGAATGTGGTAACATCCCAGGGGGTACATGCACCTGTGTGGTCAGGAGAACAGATGTGATAAGGGCAGGATTGCCATGAGGTAGGGAGCCACCAAGCTTGTACCCTGCCTGTTCACAGGGATGGGCCACCCACTGTGTGCCGGGCCCCGGGGCCCTGCACGTCATGCTTACATGCTGTCTCTTCAGTCTTCACAGCTGTTCATCACTAGCTATGCCTGTGGGTCAGAGGGGGAGGAGTGGGGGAGGGGCAGGGCTTCCTGCAGCCCCATCGCCTCCTTGGCAGTAGAGGTGGCCTCAGCCACTAAGTAAGTGCCCAGAGGGATGGGACTGTGTGCAGTGGTGCCTTCTACAAAGTCTGTGGACAAGGGGACCTGTTTCACGAGGCTGTACAGGGGAGACCACTTGGTACCAGCCCAGGATGCTCTCCTAGAGTTGGACGCCCCCCACCCCACAAGGCCAAGCAAAGCACTGCAAATTGTGCCTCAGTTATTTGTCTTAGGGATTAATCTTCATTAGCACTTTATTGGATTCATTAAATTACTCAAGCCCTAGCAAGATAGGACTCATAGAAATGAATAGAACAATAATAACAGCTGAATATTATTGATGGCTTAAGTAGCACTCCCTGGGCTGGGTACTTGATGTTCATCACCTTTTTGAATTCTCACAATAACCATATAAGGTGGATAATATCATTATCACAGTCTTGTAAATGAGGAAACAGAGTGGTTGAGTAGTTTGCCAAGGTCACACAGCAATGAGTGTTAGAATTGTTTACACCCTGGTTTACTGTGTCTTTGACTTGCAGAAGCAGTACAAGAATGAGAATTGCATTCACCGAGCTTCATTGGGGGGGGCATTTCTGGCTTTCTCCTTCAAGCTCTACTGTCTCCATTGTATGTGGCAAATCTCCCATCAGGCATCCTGCTGGACCACTCAGGTTCTTGCCTGGGTAGATGTTCAGTTATCTCCTGCTGGGGCACCAAGCACGGATCCTGGGGCTCTGGCGCCATTGTGGCCATCTTTGCGAGGAAGGGGTCCTATTGAGATAAAGAGAAATGGCCCAGACCACACCGTTGAACCCCTGGATCCAGCCAGATCTGAAGGTAGACACCCTTGGACTTCTCATTTCTGTGTGGCAATGAATTCTTTTGTTTGAATAAACAAGTTTGAGTTGCATTTCTGTCATTTGTAACCAAGAGGCTTGAGCATTACGAGGGTCCCGCAGATACTGTGCTACCTATTCTTACATGTGTTATCCTTTTAAGAATTCATCAATTTGTGAGACGAGTATCATTACATCCATTTTATAGTGAGGAAAGTGAGGCTTAAAGAGGTCAAGTTACTTGTCCAAAACCACTCAGCTATGAAATGGCAGAGCCAGGGCTTGCCCCGACTAATTGATCCCCAAGGATCAATATTCCTAAGGATATTCCCAATTCCTAGGAATACAGGATGGGGGCGGGGCGAGGAGAAAAAAGGAAAGAGGAGAGAGAGAGGAGGGAGGGAGGGAGGAAGGGGGAGAGTGAAAGAGACAGAGGAAAGACTCTGTTAGCATTTTTGAATTGAGGAATTTAAAATCTTTTTGTGGCAAGTCATGATGGTGTATTTCTAGGGCTTTGGAATTTTATCCTGCTATTTGTTCTTCAAATAAAAGAATCAGAGTTGCTGACTTAGTTTAAACCAACTCCAAAGACTGCAGAGTTGACTGCTGATTAAAAACTTGTCTTTCTTGGTCTGAGAAAGGAACAGCAGATATGACTTCCCTGAATAGGCTCCATCTTACAGATTTGATTTTTATTTGTAGCACTTGAGAATGTCGATGATTGGAAGCATGCAACTTGATTATTAACGAGCCAGAAATAGTAACTGAGTGTTCACTTTGGCATCTACCCATGCTTGTATGATAAAAATAAATTTGGAAGAAGTCTAAATATGAGATTTGGGAATCATGAGTCTTGCAGTTGTTTTGTCGCCCCATCCTAGGGAGTCCGTGGGCTAATTCCGAAGTATAATGGGCTCCTAGATTAATGGAATCTCCAGATGATAGGAATGTGAAAGGCCACTTTGGATTCAATGAGCTTTGCCATTTGTGAATTGAGCCTGAATCTTTCAAGAAGTAAACAAATTCCAGCCATTTTATTTCTGCTCTCTTTCAGAGACGTGCAATCATTTTTAATGGATACACCTCTACTACATTGCATTTTTCAGATCCTCATTGTTTCATTTTCTTTCGGTTCTGCTATCTAAAACTTTCCTCCCAGCTCATCTTTCCTGATTATCTGTTCCTTCATACATATTCTACAGCCCAAGCCCCCTGCGTGCTGAGCATCGGGGAGGGCTGAGGACAGGGGTGGCGTGGTGCTCAGGAAGGCAGGAGCCAGGCTCTTCTAACCTTGTTAGCCACAAAAGGATTTTCAGCTTCGCATCGACTTAGAAATGCCGCTATCAGAATTGGGTTCCAGCCTGCATCTTGCATCAGCGGAGATGGGTACTGTGATTGCTGTGTTGAAATGTGTGCTCAAATGCATTGGGGTTTTATCCTATTTTTCAAAGTTCCAAATAGATAATGTCAGAACATTTCTGAAATGGGATACTAACATCGAGATATACGGCACCAATCAGCAAGCATCAGGCCAGCAGAGCAGAGGAGGAGCGTCTAGGAGACTCCTGGAGAATTTCCATTTCCATTCCCTGTGTCAACAGCTTGGCAACTTACCTTCTAGATTGCTTTATGGCTTCGGGAGGAATTCTCCGCCGGCCCCTGTGTTATACTCAACTCAGTGTTCAAACGCCAAGGAATTAGATATGCTGTCATTTACAACACTGTTTATGAAAGTATCTCTTTTGCATTGTTTGAAAATCCAAAAGGAGTCAAACTTTGACAGTTTAAGACAATGGCAGGAGGGTCCTGGTGACTCCGGAGTGCAGCCTCGGCTGTTTGAGGCTCTTTTGTTGAAAATGCAGTTTCTTTTGGAGGATTTCTTCCCGCCTGGGATGCTTCGCTGGAAACTTTTGCCTTTTTGAAAGGATTTCTCCCCTATGAGGCAGCTGACAAAGGTCATACTACAAATATGTTGCTGGGATGGTAACATTTTGATTAGATACGCAAAAATCTTCTAGCCTTCCCTAGGATGTCATAGGCTAACATTTTTCATTGTTTTAAGAAAATCATGTAAGTTGATACTATTCTGCAATAGGAACTTGAATTTTGCGGCTTATTTTCTTTGCTGTAGTGTGCCAACACCGTGGGCATCGTTGCAGGGAATAAATGACTCTTCCCCAAGAAACCAGAGGCCTAAAGAAGCCCCTGGAGGGGGCAGGGACATCCATAAGAGTTGGAATGGATTTCATAGTATGGTATTCAACTTAGTATAATACGTAGAATTCAGAAATAATCCAATCCTCCAAACGAAAACACCTCCACTACCAATCAAAGGAAGGTTGATTTAATACCAGAACCAAGTAGATATGTTTAATATGGACCAAAATATATTTATTAAATTATCTATTTTCCTCATTAGCTACCTGAAAAATTAGAAACCTATTTCTCTCTCTCTCTCAAATTTGAAAAATTACCTCCTTAAAGACGACTACCAGAAAGCATTTATCAAAAGGCCAATTCTGGTTCTGAAGCTTATCACTAAAAGGTCCATGTGTGCGCTTATGTCGTTCTACCTCAAAGATGATCAGTAACAGAAAATACTTCAAAAATGGTACCAGTAAGTGGACATCATGAATTGTTCTCTGATACTGCTGTGAAAAGCAAAGCACAGATGCTCAGCATTAGAAGACCGAGTGAGAAACTGTAAAGGATTTTCACAGATGACATCATGGTGCACAGAAGAAAAAGAGGGCACTTGGAGGGAGTTCCCTCCCTCCCCACCCAGGGTCAATGGTTACACCCATGTTTTCACGCTGTCCCTGAATTCTTTGTCCAGTGATTCTAACTGATGAACTGCAGTTTCCTTTGAGCCCAGTTCTGCCAACAGAGGCTTCCACTGGTGTTTGTTAAGGAGCCAAAAATAACCTTTAAATAATTAAATTCCTTAGTTTGTTTTGGTGGCATGAGAAGACGAAAGTGGCAGCATCATTTCCCGGGATGTGCTCCAGCGAGGAATCTGGAGACCCGGGCATTCATCCTAGTTCCTGTGTTTCCTGGCTCTGCTGCCTTCTCCAAGTTCCTTACCTGCACAAAGCCTCAGTCTTACTGTCTGTAAAATGGAGATAATAATACCTCACTCACTGAAGGTTTGCCACTGAATGTGATAGTGTGAGTGGAAGTGCTACCACAATATCCCCCTCACCGCGCCAGGGCCTTCAGTTACTGGCTTCCCTGGGGAAGGATGACACAGTTATAGCTGTTCAAAATGCTTTCATGGGGCTTCCCTGGTGGCGCAGAGGTTAAGAATCCACCTGCCAATGCAGGGGACACAGGTTCAAGCCCTGGTCTGGGAAGATCCCACATGCCGCGGAACAACTAAGCCCGTGCGCCACAACTACTGAAGCCCGCGTACCTAGAACCCATGCCCCGCAACAAGAGAAGCCACCGCAATGAGAAACACGCACACCTGAAGGAAGCATGGCCCCTGCTCTCTGCAAGTAGAGAAAGCCCACGCACAACAACGAAGATCTGATGCAGCCAAAAAATTAATAAATAAAATTAATAAATTAAAAAAAATGTTTTCATATCAATCATCGATTTTTCTCATAAGAACTTCAAGAGCCAGTTTTCTCCTCTGTCCTGACTCCAGGCCTGGTTATCCAGTGCTCTCTTTTGCATCTCACCAAAACTGCCCTTCCTCTGGAGTGCCAGGTCTTTGTGAAGTGTCACCAGAAGCCTCCCCACCCCATGCTGCACGGGCCTTGGCATGTGATGCAAGCTTCTCTTTGCAGACATCGAATTGCAATGTGATTATTTCTGCAACTAGACATAAATTTGTTGGGATCAGGACTTGTCTTTTTGATATTTGGGTCTCGCTAGCCTAGGCACATACCAGGTGGCAATAAATAGTAAGAATTAATTAATTGATTACATAAACGAACAAATAGATGGATAATAGTCATTTTTATTTTTAGACAAAATTGAAAATACAAACTCGAATAGAAATCCACTTCTGTTCTGATACCAGCTGTGGTTTCTTTCTGAATAAATATAAGAAGGAGTACTAAGGCTGTCCTTTTCTCCAGCCCTACCACCAGGGCCTTCATCTAAATCTGGACCACCTCATACCTGGATGACTACAGGAGGCTCTACCTGGTCTCTGCCACCAGTTTTCCTTTCACAGCCCTGGTACGTGTGCGCAAGGTCAATCTGATGGAACCTCAGTGCCGCCAAGATTCCAGGCCCTGCCCAGCCTTGCCTTAGACTTCCTTGGCATCCACAGAGGACTCAGGGCTCCAGCCAAACCCCAAAGCAAGACAACTCATTGTCATGATGGTGTGTCTCCCTCCCCACTCCCACCCAGGCTGTGTCTTCTGAAAGTGCAAGGCTGTGACTTGTTCACCCACGTGTCCTCGGCACCTAGAATAGTGCCTGATTCCTAAGGGGCTTAATAAACATCTGATGGGCAAACAAACAAATGAACCCCATGAGCCCATAATTCTACTGAAGAACAGAGAACTAGACTCCATGGGTTGAGAGGGTCTCAGAAGGTTTCCTGATGGAGACAGGACTCAAAATGGAGCAAAGAGGGAACTGGGCTGGGATCGGGGAGGCATGGAGAGGGGAAAATCCATCCCGAATGGAAGTGGAGACGGGGGCGAGGGGTGTAGGCAGGGATCAGGGGGTCAAGCAAGCGCTGGGCGCGATGCAGTGGTTGGGGTGGGGGTGGGCTGGGGAGCCAGCGGAGGCTCTTGAGACGGAGGAGGAGGTGGGGGGTAAGTCTAGGGTTTCTTGCTTATATCCCACGTAGGACGGGACTGGCTCTCCGAAACCCAGGGGGCAGGGACAGCAGCCAGTTCATTCCAATGAGCAAGGGCAGCCTTCCGGGGAAAGACCTCAAAGAATAGCTAGTGTTTTACTTATCTATTTATTTATTTTTACCTTTTTATTTTTGGCCGCGTTGGGTCTTCCCTGCTGCGTGCGGGCTTTCTCTAGTTGTGGCGAGCGGGGGCTACTCTTCGTTGCGGTGCATGTGCTTCTCACTGCAGTGGCTTCTCTTGTTGCAGAGCACGGGCTCTAAGCACATGGGCTTCAGTAGTTGCAGCACACAGGCTCAGTAGTTGTGGCTCGCGGGCTCTAGAGCGCAGGCTCAGTAGTTGTGGCGCACAGGCTTAGTTGCTCCGCGGCATGTGGGATCTTCCCAGACCAGGGCTTGAACCCGTGTCCCCTTAATTGGCAGGCGGATTCTTAACCACTGAGCCACCAGGGAAGTCCCACAGCTAGTGTTTTAAAAACATGTTTTTCTTATCAAATCTGTGGGGAAAATATGTATACAATAGCTGTAGTAATACAGTGATTATTGGCCCTAATTTATTCTCATGTTAAAAAATTTTATTATGAAATCAACTCTCCATCTGAAAATGACAGCTCGATCATGCAATGGGGGGATTTTTTTATTGGAACTGGTCTCTGCTATCACTCCACTGCCCATAACGCCAATACAGATTAAAGCTGCCATTTGAGAGAGGAATCCTTAGGAAGACCTCTCTAAGCCGCTGACAGTGTCACAGAAACAGGCTCTCCACCTCTGCATCCTATGTTTTGACTTCATCTATTTCTTTTCAAGCTTATTAATATGAAGACTGCAGCTCTTTCTGAATGCAGAATCAGAAACCACTGCTTTCACAAAAGTCCGTGGGCAATCTTTCCCAACCATAAAATCATTTCCACTCTCCAACCATCAAGTTTTCACATGGATCTTGTAGATGTGCAAAAACTCAAGGCAAATCTATTAAAAAAAAAGATGTCAGGCTGAAAATAAGGAAAATCAGAATGGGAGAAGAGAACACAAGCTGTCAGCGCCCCCCTGGCCTTCACAGCAGCACTGTTTTTATGATGAAACTACACTGCTCCCCATAAACTCTAAATCATTCTCACCTTCCCAGGAGTCTGTAAGCCAGACAATTGTTAAGGGGAACAACTCATAATATTACTGCAAAATTTCACAGTTGAAAGTCAAATAGCACTGATTTTGCTCTGCCAGCCTGACACCACCTTGACCATGACGATGAAAGTCCCTGGGCAGTGAGCGTGTAGAGCTCGGACAGTGACGGTGGCACAAGCAACTCTTCAGTTTAAAACATGTCAGAATGTGGTCACTGAGGACGTGCCTCTTTTTCTCAATCAAAATTCGAACATTAGGATAACGGGGAAATTAATGCCAACCACCACAACAACACAAGACCCCCACCAGTTACAATGACGCTGTGTGTGTGTGTAAAATTGGCTCATGAGACTTTAGGGCTGAGAAATCCCGAGATGTGCAGTCAGCAGCCTGGAGACCCCAGAGAGCCCATGGTGTGTAGTTCCGGCCTGAGTCTGAGTCCGAAGGCAGAAGACCAATAGCCCAGCTGGAAGACGGTCAGGCAGAGACAGGAATTCTCTCTTCCTCAGCCTTTTGTCCTATTCAGACCTTCCACAGTTTGGACGAGTCCCACCCTCGATGGGGAGGACCATCTGCTTTACTCAATCTAGTGACTCAAATGCTAATCTCATCCAGTAACACCTTCACACACACCCCCAGAATAATATTTAACCAAACATCTGGGAGCCCTGCGGCCCAGTCAAGTGGAAATATAATATTAACCATCACACGCTGGTATTTAACCAAATGTGTTGGCTTTGTTAACTCACTCCTCCATCACCAGTCACTCAGACCACATAACCTGAGCCCCTGTATGGAAACTCAGTTCTTGGGCTATTTCTTAGAGAGGTCCCCGTGGGTAATACAGATGCCACAAGTGTAGTCACTGACACTCCCCGAACAGTGTAGGAAGGCACGCGTTTTCTTGCAGCCTCATGGTCTTACGTTAAAAGCCACTGTTCAGTATTGCAATGTGTGGAGTATTAACCTCTTAAGAAATGCTTGCTGTGCTTCTTATTATTTCAGAGCGAGAGCCTGCATCTCTTGACCAGCACTCTTGTCCTCTTCTCCCACGTCCTTCTGTTCTTCCTTCTTCTCTTTCTTCTACAAACGGAGCACCCACTGTGGGCAGGTGATGGTGAAAGCAGACCTGAGAGGAGCAAGGAACAAGAAGACCCTCCCTGGTTCATTTTCTGGATCCATCGTCCATTCCTTCGCCATTCGTTTTGGAAAAGTCATCTGCCATCTGTCTGGCAAAAAGCTGATGGCAGATCTGAAACGTGAAGGTGGCACGAGAAAGTGACGTTTAGGATTATTTGGACACAAGAGTTGGAATAACGAGGGAGTGGGGTAAAGGAAGAAAGACAGGTGAGGTGTGCAAAGTCCATTGGCTGAGGAGGAAGTTGGGGGTGCAAGGGACAGTTACCTAGGTCCCAGTGTGGAAGCAACCTAAGGAAAGACAGTGACCAGCAGTAAGTGAGACCAGCTTAGAACAGTAGGATGGAAACATCACTGCGTCCCACAAATACGTGAGACCCCACGGCCTGCTACACCATGGGATGCTCTGAGCCAGACAGACCACCACTGTACCACAGACCTGGGAACTGGGCCAAAGGGGCATCACTGGTCCCTCCTCTGTCTCTATTAATGGTCTCTCATCTTGTCCCCAATTCTTCTTAAACAAACTCTCTTTCTTTCTGTTTTTAATTTTAAAAATTTTGGTAAAATATACATAACATAAATTTACCATTTTAACCATGTTGAAGTGTCCAGTTCGGTGGTGTTAGTGTACATTATTGTGCACCTGCCTCTGCCTTCCATCTTCAGAACTCTTTCCATCTTGCAAAACAAAAACTCTGTTCCAATTTAACAAAAACTCCCCATCCACCCTCCCCCAGCCCCTCAACCACCATTCTGCTTTCTGTCTCTATGAATTTCACTAACTTAAGTACAGGTTTCCCCCGCTATCTGAAAGCAGAGCCTTCCTATAAAACCTGTCAGAAACCAAAATGATGTTAAGCGAAGAAGCAATGACCTTAGGACACATTTTGCTAAGGGATGCACAGAATAAATGGAGGTAAAGCACAGATGCTCACAGACACAGTCCAAAGCTCTGGCACCTTGATGTTGAGATGCTGAGTGTGGTCCCCAGGAAGGAGCTTGGTGGGGCCCCCCTCTCCCTGCCTGAGGTGAACTGCCTTTACAACAGCTGCTGCAAAAATAAATGGTGAATTCTCTTTCCACTTTTCACCTTTTTTCGTAACAGTGAAAATTTTCTTTGGAATTCTTTAGGTAAGCAAAAGTAGGTACTGGTGCAGGTCTTTCATAAAGGCAAACTGGCATAATGTGAACTTTCGAAAAGCGGGTATCTCGTTTGAGTAGAAACATACGATGTTTGTCCTCTTGTAATTGACATTTCACTTAGAGTAATGTCCTCGAGGTTCATCCGTGTTGTAGCCTGTGTCAGAAGTTCCTTCCTGTTTAAGGCTGAATAATATCCCATTGGATGCATTTGCCACAGTTTGTTTTTTCATTCGTCTGCTGACAGACATTGGGTTGTTTCCACTTTTTGGCTATTGTGAATAGTACTGCTGTGAACTTGGGTGTAGAAATCTCTCTTTGAGTCACTGCTTTTAGTCCTACTGGGTGCATACTCAGAAGTGGAATTGCTTCATCTTATGGTAATTCTATTTTTAATTTTTTGAGCAACCGCCATACTATTTTCCATAGCGGCTGCACCATTTTACATTCATACCAACAGTGCATATGTGTTCCAACTTCTCCACACCCTCACCAACGCTTGTTATTTCTCTTTTATTTTTAATGATGAACATCCTATTGTGTGTTGTCCCCAGCTCTAGATGTCACGTGCCCCAGGATTCAGGCCTTCTTCTTCTGTGTCTATACTCTTTCCCTGGTTGGTCCTGTCCAGTCATGGGGCATCACAGAGTATCCACATGCAGTGGCTCACTGGTCCAGCCCAGCTCTCTCCCAGTCTCTGTCTCTCTAACAAAATCCAGACTCATTCATACAGCTGCTTACACACTCTCCTCTGGGTAATTAAAAGGCATCTCCAACTCAACATTTTCAAACCCAAATTCCTGATCTTGGCACCCTCCTACCCGCCACCCCCCCCCAACAAGCTACTTCATCCACAGCTTCCCCATCTTAGGTGATGGCAAGTCTATCCTTCAAGTGGTGCTGCCTACAGACCTGGACCAAAGGGACACTTCAGGGGGCTCCTTACTTAGAGGGTCCCCATACTAAGCGTGCATGTGCAGAAGTGAGCATGCACACACACATACACATCACTTTCTCAAGAACATGTGTGATCCAGGGCTTCGATCTGGTTGGGTAGGACCACCACCTCCACAAACATTCGCTCAAGTCTGATACCATTTAGACCCCAAGATCCCCACACTATCTGTCCTAGTCGTAGTCTGAGTGCCAGGGAGGTATGTGGTGGAGCCCCAGCCGATGTTGGAGACAGACACTGCTGCTGAGTGTTGGCAGGATTCGAGCATCAAAGAGCTTCAATAAGACCAAAAACGATGCATTAACTTGCTAAATCCTTCTTTAAGCAGGAATGCAATAGATTCTAGCATAACGAAGTATCACTCCCCAGTACTACCCAATGTCCATTTTCTTACTTGTGTTCACATTTGATTTGTGATTCCAGACTTACTTACAGATGAGCATGGCACTCGTCACAGTGGTATCTGGTTGCTAAGGAGCATGGATGGCAACATTAGACAATTCACAGTCTCAAATTTGCATATATGTAAGTCTAGGTATAACCTATGGTGACGTGAAAGAACGTGCCTCTACTTTGACAACTGGATGGACGACGACCAGGAGAGCCACAGATAGTTTTATTTTTATCAAAATATTTCATATGTCTAATTAAACTTTCAGAAATGAAAATTAAAATTTTAACTTTAAATTTAATTCAAATGTGTTTTGCCTCTTAATTTTAATAGCTAATTTTGAATTTTTAGAAGCAAAATAAGTTTTGAAATCATGAAAAGTAATTTATTTTTTACATTCAGTTTGTATTTTTGACAAAAATACATTTGAATTTCATACACTTGAATACAACTTAGTTCTTGGTTCTTCATTTCATTAATGGTACTAGAAGACAAATTATGTGAAAATCTTGGTCATACAACTTAACTCATGATTATACTGAAATGAGGCAAGAAAAGTAAGTTTAATGGAAAAAGTTCATGCTAATTTATGAACTATAGATGTCTTTATTTTTTCACTTATTCAAACATTTGCTGGCCCATGAATAGGACCTCCAGACTGTGCAGTAAGCCTTAAGTGCCGTCAGTGACATGTTGCCAACTTTCAGTCACATAAGAACCCTAACTTTTCACATATTTTTCTATTCCATCATCACAAAAGCAGGAGGATAGAAAATACTTTGCTAGCTCGATTTAGACTTCCTAATATTTAGACGTGGGGCCTGGGGCCCTCCGGCTGCGCTCTGGCTCTAGGACTAGGCTAGGGCAGCACTGCCCTCTGGTTGCAGGGAAGGTGTCTGGGCGTCCTCCCCCAGTCCTCTCATTTATTGTGGCAAGGACACCTGTTGGTGGGAGCTTCAGGTACATCCAGGGTCAGCCCAAGTCTCCTGCCATCTCTGCCATCATCTGCTGCTGGTCGCTGGGAACCGGCCTTATGGCCTCCTCTCCTCCCTCTTTCCCTGCAGCCGGTTCCCAGCCCGGCAGCCAGATGGACCTTTAAGGCAGCCAGTTGCTCTTGAGCTCAGAACCCTCTCTGTGCTCCCTCTCCTGCCCCACTCCTCTCCTTCCCCTTCCACGCCCTGCCTCTACCCTCCTGCTCCAACACTGGCTGTTCCCTCTGTCTGAATGCTGTTCCCTCCAGCACCTTGGCTAGCTCTCACCTCCTTCAAGTCTCAGCTCAAATACCACCTTCCTAAGGAGGCTCTGCCTGGGCACCCTGCTTTCAGTTGCATATTCCCCTCTGTATCCACTTCTTCCTGAACTACCCATCCACCTAAACCTGCTCTGATTCTTCCTCGTGGCCAGTTTCACCTCCTAAAGGACTCCACCAGTGACCTAGTCATCACCTGTGTTTTCTGACAATTGATTCCCACTTGAAGATAATCTCCACAGGGGCAAAGATTTTTGTTTGCTTTATTCATTGGGGTGTCCTAGCATATGCTGATGCTTAATACATGTTTATTGAAGGAGTAAGAGGGAGCAACAACGTGTTCTTCAGTGAGGAACTGAGATCAATGCAAGTAGAAGGAACCAGGTGGGTATTTGGCATCCCTTAGTCCACTGGGATCCAACAATCCTGGGAGCAGAAGAGCCCTGTATTCAGACAGAATCTGAAGTCCCACATATAAACAGACACAGGCATCGCTGGGCTGGTTATTTTTGAAGAGAGTGGTTTGAGGGCTTCTGGGGCTCTGTGGAGTGTTGTTTTCAAAGCCCTGGGCTAGTCCAGACCCCTCTGGGGCAAGGAAAGACTGGAAGACCCAGAGAACATGAACATGTTGCCTTGGATCTTGTAGGTTTCCAGGAAAGAGCCCAGGTGCGTGCCTGGTCTGACCATCAGGCCACTGCCCTTTCTGTTCTGCCAGACCCCAGAATGGAGATTTAGCCTTCGAAGGAGCAGAGAGCCCCTGGTCTTGAGAAGTGGAACAGCTGGGGGAAGAAGACCCTTAGACCTTGCTTGCCAGATCACTTGGGGTAGAGAAAGGCTAGAATTTGGGAGAAAGCTCACCCGAGGACTTTCCCAGCCAGGGCAGAGCCAAGGTGCTCAGGCTCAGGCCCCAGGCAGCCACCCCATCTCAGCTCCTGCTGTGGCCTCCTAGCATTTCCAGATTTAGCAAATAAAAATCACGGATGCCCAGGTAAATTTGCATTTCAGATCAACAACAAGATTTTTAGTATAAATATACTCCCAATGTTATCTGTATCATTTATCTGAAATGCAAAGGTACTGGGACTACCTGATTTTACCTCCAGGCCATTGCAAAGGGCAGGGGCCGATCTCCACCACCCATCTCTGAGATCATCTCCTTCCCCAGGCCCAGGGGTGCAAAACGAGCCAGAGGTCCAGCCACTCCCCCTTATTCAGCCCCAGGTAAGCAGAACCCTTTCATCTCTCCTTGGGGCAGGGCTCTGCCCACCACGCCACCCCCGAACACCAACTACTGGGCTCTTCCAGCCAAAGGCTGAGTGGGGCTTGAATTCAGACAACATCTGAAACATGGAGAGAAGCATTTAACTTTTCCCCGGGCAGGGAAGCCCTAACTCAGGATGGGCTGGCTGTTCTTCCCAGGAGAGAGAAGGGAAACTTGTAATCTTGCTTTTCTTTTTTTGACTGAGAAATTGATAGCAATGGAAAAGACAAAATACCAGTTCTTTTGCCAAGAAGTCTTCGAGAATTGGAATACCATGGAACATACTTAAATGAAATCTACACTGAAGGTATTTCAGTCCGTGAGGGCTGTGAACACACTGTGTAATTCCACCAGGCCTGCGACTCACCTGACCACAGGGCAGGTAGGAGGAGGTGACAGAGGCTGACACCAGCAGGAGCCGTGCACAGCCTGCTGTGTGGAAGAATCGCCACCGTTTCATCATACGGAATGCCTTCTGTTTAGAGTCCAGTGAGAACGGATGATTTCTATTTCTTTCTTTATCAGGAAAAAAATGTATTTTGCTAATGAGAACTAAGCTTCTGTTGCCCCACAAAAGAGGGCTTTGTCTCATCCTGGGCTCTGCAGTGCAGGCTGAGGCAGGGGAGTCACGGACCATGATTTTTCTCCAGGTGTTTCTACTTAGCCCAACGAGCAAATCACACCTATAATTAGAATTATATGGAAAACGTTAAGACCCTTTAAGGAACATCTCTGGGTCCTCATCCTCTTAAGTATCTGTTGCCATGGAAGCCAGCAAAGCAGCTCCAAAAATCCAGAGTGTGAGCGGCACCCGCCCACTCGCCACCGAGGCTCCTTTAAATAAAGTTGCCTTTTTCCTTTGGTTTCTGAATAAACATAAACCTGGGTTTTTCCTGCGAGGTCCTGATTTCAAGGTTATTGATGCCATACTAAATTAATACAGTCTGTGCGACAGTGAACACCACCCAGCAAAGCCGGGGATCCTCCTGTCTTCTGAAAGCTTGACATTTGTTTTTCATCATGAACTTAAAGGTCAAGAGCTACAGATGGATCAGGGTACCTGCCTGGGTTTACATTTACATGCATTTTATTTTATTCCCACATGCGCTTTTTATGAGATCCATCACTGGAATAAAACGGTAGCGTTCCCGTATTCTCTAGGCTGGCTGAACTAGGAGAGTTGTCAAGCTGCTGTCTCTACATAATTTGAATTAAAATAAGAAATATATGCTGATTTGATATTTTAAAAGCAAAAGCTTTAATTTAACATTGGCTGAAACTGGCCAGCATAGAGAGCGACAAATTTCTTAATGTTACTTAGTTATTAGTGTAATAAGGGGGTGGACTGCAGATAGAATCTACTTTTTTTAAAAATTGAAGTATAGTTGATTTACAGAGTTGTGTTAATTTCTGCTGTACAGCAAAGTGACTCAGATATAGATATTCTTTTTTATATTCTTTTCCATTATGGTTTATCACAGGATATTGAATATAGTTCGCTGTGCTCTACAGTAGGACCTTGTTGTCTATCCATTCTATACGTAATAGTTTGCATCTGCAAACCCCAAACTCCCAATCCATGCCTCCCTAGACTCTACTCTTATTATGCACTTTTAAGTAAAAGTCATAGACATCTCACCCTCCAGATAACCCTAACATGACTAGCCAATAATTGATTCAGAATTGATGGGAATATGACTCACTCTTTTTCTTCACAAATGATTTTTTCTGTGTGTTTTGTTTGTGTGTGTGCTTCTGTTCAAGGTAAGCATGGCTGCTTGTACGCTGGTTCCCTTTTTTTTGTGATACCAAATAACATGTTATATTTTTAACCAAAATACCTGTGGAGCTGACAGAGCATGATGCATTCATTTTCCTTGATTTTGTAGTGAGGGAAAGGGCTAGCATGAATAATTCAAAAATAATGCTGAGACTGTTAAGATTTAGTATTGGAGAGGTCATCACAGTTGGGAGAAATGAGCTAGGAGACTATTACTATTCCACGATCTTTGAATCTCAAGGTGACATCATTATTATTTCTCTATATCTATAATGTGGCACTGCAACCAGCTTATTGCTGTGTTTCTCATGTAAGGGAGAAAGATCAATTATATACAGACCTCAAAATGTGAACCGTAATGCCCAATAAAACTGTCATTTACAGTCCCCACAACTTTAGTTGCCTGCTTCCAGGTCAAGTTGCTTTCAAAAGGTAACTGACGCTGAAAGGTTGAAGAAAGAGCATTCATTCTAAAGGGAGCCGTTTCTTAGCCAAATAACTGAAACTCTTTAATAACGCTGGCTAATTTGGGTCCGAACTGAAAAAAACCACCCTAATGGTGAGCTTAGCACTGAGGATACTTAGAAGAATGAACGTGCCCTGGCGTCCCCCTTTGAAAAATGGGTCTGTTACGGGACTGCTCCACCTCAAGCCCTCTTGAGTAAACATAAAGCAGTCCCTTGCAATCATATTTAATTTTTTCCTATTTTCAACCAGACGTGGAAAGATATCACCAAAAAATAAAATGCGGGCTGGAGCAGTGTTTACAGCGCTTCCCTCACCATTTGTTACCACTACATAATCAGCGATAAATCTTGCTTTCTCTGGAACGGGATTAAAAAACGCCTCTACATTCAAAAATATTAAAATGGAACAGAGCTGTTACTATTGCAAAACTCCCTTTTTTTCTGCCCCCAAAGTGTCCCTGGCATGTTTAAAACATCTTTTTGACTTCAGAGAATTTTACAAGCCTTCCTACCTACTTTTTACTTCCTACTTTTTAATTAAAATGTTCCTGTTAGTGTCAGACCTCTGAAACATCACATTTGGTTTAAAGGTTTAACAGTTCGTAGCATTTGTGATTTTTGTAAGGGGGATACGGAAGTCCTATAGATTTCCTTTTTCAAGCGGTGCTGGCACAGTGTGAATCCGGCTCATCCCTGCTGGTTTTCCACGTTGCCCACGTGCCCTTCCACCTGCTGCACCTGGACGCGCAGCTACCTCTGAGTCTTGGGGGTGGGGCCTTGCTTAACAAAAGACACCCTGGACCCTGGACCAGAAGCCATGTTGGCTTTCCTCAAGGTAATTTTGATAATGATGAGTGATTTCTGCATCTGTCATTTATAAAATTCTGTTTTATTATCATTATGGATAATATAGATGATACTCTCCACAATAATTCTCTGCATTATTTCCCTGAATTTTCCTTAATATGTTATAATTTTGTATTTATTGTGAAATGATGATCTCTAATCTGAAATGAAGTATGTCTGTGACAGTCACGTCACCAGCTCCTTCCCTCCCTCTCTTTATAGCAGCCACCTTGGGGTGCAGGGAGCCCAGCCAGGGACCTGCCATCTGAGCATGCTAAAAGGAAGGGTAGGGACCCAGCGTCCCTGTGGATGGGGCTGAGCTCTGATCCCTACCCCTAGACCAGCTTCACCTGCTTCCTCCTGTGGGGAACAGTCAGGGGCTTCATCATGGAGCCGCTTCTAGCAGGTTCCTCTGCCTTGTGTCCAAACGCATCCTGACATGCGTTAAACAGCAGAACGAGTGGTTAAACTCTGAGGAGTGGTTTACATCCACTCAGTGGGCACTAAGGACAGGACGGCAGTGAGTGAGCCAAATTCCACGCGCTCAGGAAATGTGCTTGGCTGGATGGGTTGAACGCACCATTGTTGGTAATGTTTAGCCGAGAGAAACACAGAAATCATTCTTTTCAAAACATCGAAGGAAAATTAATGGTATGGTGCACACAGGAGTCCAAGACAAACACATAAAACACAACACCATAAATACACATTCACAGCAGACAATGTTGGTTTTTTTTTTTTTAGCTACAAGGACTATATTTTAACCCCCTGTGTCTGACACCCAAATTCTCAGAAGTCCTTCCACCTCTGAGTGGAAGCCCCTGAGGGCAGACGTGGCCAGGGCATGAGGCTCCACCATTTCACTGAACGGCCCAGTGCAGACCCTTGGTCCCTGTGTTAGTTTCCTGTGGCTGCCATAACAATGTATTACCAACTGGGAGGCTACAAACAACAGAAAATTTATTCTCTTAGAGCTCTGGAGGCCAGAAGTTCAAAATCAAGGTGTCAGCAGGGTGGGCTCCTTCTGGAGGCTCCAGGGGAGCATCTGTTCCCGGCTCTTCTCCCAGCTTCTGGTGGCTTCCAGCCATCCCCGGCATCCCAGACTCGTAGACACAGCCCTCCAATCTCTGCATCCATCATCGTGTGGCCGTCTTTCCGGCCACTGCGTGGTGTGTCTGTGCGTCTTCGTCTCTCACATCTCCCTCTTTGTATAGGAGACAAGCCATTGCCTTAGGGTCCACCCTAATGCAGTGTGACCTCATCTGAACTCCACCACGTCTGCAAAGATCCCATTTCCAAACAAAGCCGCATTCACGGGTACCGGGGGTTAGGATTTGGTTGTATCTTTTTGGAGACACAGTTCTACCCGCTATTGTCACTACTTGTCAAATGAATGCACTGCTCCTAGGTCAGTGGCATCCATGGGCCGTGGGGAAGGGCCTGGCATGGCTTTGAACACCCACAGCTGTCCCCCAGGTATCCAACATCTTAGGATTTCTCCAATGCTTCCAACAGGCTGCTAGCTTCTCCTGCCCTTCTCCCTAGAGTAGCCAGGGATTCCGGGATCAGTGCTGTCTGGACCTGGAGCCTAAGGAGGTAGGAAGGCTGCAGGGCCTGTGCAGAGGCTCCAGGCTGGGAGCTTGGCGTGGGGGGAGTGGGCAGCTGCCCAGGAGCCCGGGCCCTGGTCCCACCCTGGGGTCTGCCTTTGAAGTTGGAGGAGAAATCTCTCACTGCAAGGACAGAGTGGAGGAGGGAGACCCAGGTGGACTCTGCTCTCCCCACTGATACCCTGATCAAAGAGAGTAGCTTGGGCAACGCCGAGCAAATAATGAATAATGGCAGAGTCAGGCCAGCCCGACGGGAGACCTGCCCGCACGGCTGGTCCTTCCCTGTTCTTTGCACCTGCCTGAGCCCTGCTGGGCTGGGGACTGCACCAGAGAGGGAGGCGGCCCCTTGCTTTTCGTTGTGTTTTTAACATTTAATGTCTACCATGCTGTCCTGAAGATGCTCAGTACTGACACAGGTGGAACACAAATGGGCAATGTCAGCTGCTGCCTTATTACGCACCCGAGCCTGGGAGAAAGTGGAGGCAGAGTGTGTACCAGGAGCAGGCCTTCAAGGGTGGCGATGCTGTAACACTCCGAAGCCTTCTCCCTCCAAGCTTTCCGTGGCTGTATCCCCTCTGGTCCATAATCACAGCTAATGGGCTGGCCACAGAGGCATCAGGGACATAAAATGGTCTAACACTACATTGACTATAAATGGCAAAGCCATAAGTGACATTACTTTGCAGATAAGAAACAATCACATCATTAAGCAAAGGTGTTTAGTGTATCAGTCACCCTAACTTTGATTTATTGCAAGGCATTTGTCTGTCACCAGCACAATGGAAGCTATAATGCAACTCAAGGGTTTAAAGAGAAAATTAAGATGAATATTGCTGCTAGCACTTTGGTTTGCACAGATGCAAAATGGGTGGGCTTCCCTCGCTGCCTGCAGGGCTGGCCTCGGCCCAGCTTCCCAGGCCCAGAGGCTAAAGACTGCCTGTGGGTGACAGAGAAGTTAGCCCCGGGGGCTGGAGACCGGGGCCGCCCAGGGCGGGAGGCAAGAGGACCTCCCAAGCAGGGTTTCTGGAAAGGGAATAATGCATCCTAAACGGCCAGGGCTCCCCCTTTGATTTTACCCCTGAAACATGGAAGTAATGATTAGTTATTTTGATGAACATTGTTTTCAAGTGTTGTCTTGGTAAACACAACCGCTCCTGTATTCCATTCAATTTTAATCCAGAAAGCGATTTTGGAAAACCTACTGTAAACCAGGCACTGAGCCAGGCCTGGAAAGTTTAATGATGGATAAGTCACAGTTTCTCTCCTCCAGGGGCTCGTGACCCACAGTGCTCAGTGTGGAGTAGCTGCTGGCGGGGTGGGTGGGAGATGGATGAATGAATGAACGTGGGAGAGTGAGGATGGTGTATAGATTCCCAGGGGCACGTGGGGATTCAGAGGAGGGAGGACGTTCCCTCTGGTTGGAAGGATCAGGAAAGAGGAAGGGAAGGAAGATTTTAGAGGGCCTTAGAAGGCTGGAGAGACGTGGATGGTGGGCAGGGGCGAGGCGTAGGAGGGGGACGGGGGCACAGAGCAAATCACCGGATGGCTGAGGTGAGCACCCAGCTCACGCCCAGGTGTGGACTGTAAGAGGCTGGTGGGGAAACCTCCAGGGACAGGTAGATCTGGTCACCATCTTCACAAGGGGTGGAGATGGAGAAAGAGTTGTTTTATGGAGACGGTTAAAAAACTCAATGAGGCACAGAATGCATCTCTCTTCAGACTTGTGGTTACTAAGTGTCTCCTTGGAAATGAATGAGACACGATCCATCTATGATAATATTAATCTAATGATTACTCGCCATAGGTCAGTCGTTAGTCATTAAGTACCTACTGTGCGCTTCACTGTGTCGGGCCCTGGCGGTCAGGGGAAGAAGTGGGGGTCAGGCCCCTCCTGCAGAAGCCCCCAGCCCACAGATCCCCCAGGACCCTGACCACTCCCACTCACCGGGACACACTGGGTGCCCCGGACAGTTTGCAGACCGCGACAGAGGGAAATTCCATTCTCATCATTGGGAGACATCTCAGTACTTCAGGTAGCATAAGCATCCTACAGTTTAAATTTAGGAACGGCCACGCTACCTCAGGACAAATGAAAGAAACACCAAGTGTGCTCAGCGCTGTTCCTTCAGGTCTGGATTGGTAAGAAGTGATTTCAATGCTGCTCCGGTCTTATAACCAAGTGCTCAAAAATTCTTTGAGCATTTGAATAGCCTCTGTGGTTTGTTTTCTGCAAGCAGCTATTTCAAAATGATTCAGCATTTCACTGCAGTGCTTCAGACCAAACCAGTCCCTTCCGGACTGGTCCGAGTGGAGACACATCTTTGCTAACACACGGCCGGTGTAGAAAGGTGACGCGGTGCCGGCTCTCACTCAACCGGCATGAGCCTGCCTGGCCCGCTCCATCTGCTGAGGGTCCAGGGTGGAGAAGGCAAATCCCCACCTCTCATGGGGCGTTCACTTCCTTACGGTCTGGACCAATGCTAGAGAGGCTACAGGAGAGAGCAGGGCTGGGGCCTGGGAGGACAGGCCGCCCAGCCCGTGTCCAGGTCTCAGTCCCTGCTTCAGACCCAGCAGCTGGAGAAAGGGCTGCCCACTGTCAAGGTCAGCTATAGGGCAGATCCTCTCGCTTATATAAGGCCCCTTTGATAGGGTTGCTGTGCACCCCAGCAGGGTATCTATTTAGCTCTTCCTAATCAAGCTCTCATTGGTTTTTGCTAGTATATATCTCAAGAATATACTTACTCTTTAATAAACTGAATGTCAGTTTTTACTCCAAGTCCAATGTATGGGTTTAAAGAAAGCCATATTCAGGTAGGTAAGCATCAAAGTCTATGGACTTTTGGCAAATGGTATAGGGGGCCCTGTTTTCTTTTGACTATTCTACTCATTCCTCACTGTAAACCGTTTCCAGTGCCCTGGGTGAGACGTCGGGGAACCCGTGCTGGTTTCCCAGCTCTGGGCACCCAGGGCCCGCCCCAAGCCCTCTCTGCTCCATCATCTTGGGAGAGGTAGCCTTGCGATGCCTTCCCTGGGCCTCACCTTGCCCTTCCTCTGCTGCCCTGAGCTGCGGTCCGGGGTCCCCGCCCGGTGCAGAAGGTGCCGAGTTGCATGGGCTCCATGGTCCATCCCAGCAGCCCCTCCATCCCTGGGGTGAGCCTTCCCTGTGCCAACTCAAGACACTCCTTCCTTGGTCTAAAACATGACCACAGCATCCAGGCATTAACAAACTAAACGGAGTCATTTTCTCAGACGCCCCTTTCCTGAACTAGCAAGTGGAGAAAAGAGAACTTGTATATTTGATCCACCTGTAGCCTGGATGACCTGGGGCACCTGTGGGGCCCACCTGGGAGAGGCGGCAACAAGACAGGGATAATAACGTCGATAATAACATACAAGTGATTCACATTTGTGAGTGCTCATGGTGTATCTCTCAAGCATCACGCTGAGTGCCCTGTCTTTATGATCTCATCTGATCCTGCCAACTCCCCCCTGCAGGGCCTGTACTATGAACATTCCCCTGGTCCAGACATCTGGATCAGGGTTAAGGAATGCCCCGTGACCACAGGCTTCATAAGTGTCAGAGCTGGGATTCAAAGGCAGCTCTGGCTGACCCCAAAGTCCCAGGGAGTGAAAGTGCAAGGGGCCCCGAATAAACCCCAGCCATCTCTAGGCGTGGTGCTCCAACGTTGGTGGGTGTCAGAATCACCTAGGCAGCTTGCCAAGAATGCAGATTCCTGGGCCCCACTTCCAGGGAGCCTGATCCTGTAGGTATGGTGGCCTGGAGCCAGGAATCTGCATTTTCAGGCAGCTCTGCTGGGGTCCCGAGCTTGGCCTTCTGTAGTTGGGGCTTGTCTAGTCCTTTTCCTCTTGCCTCAAGCTGTGACTAGCGGAGACCAAGTCTGCTCTGGCCTTGCAGCCTCCCCAGACCTCCTCCCTTCCCCTCTGCCAGCCCTCCCCGAGGCCCAGAGGTTCTGACTGCAGACAGTGGTGGTTGGGGTGAAGGGTAAATGTCCTCTGGAGACTCACATTCACCAGCCGCCTGAGACGACCATGGGAGGTCAACCCCAGACACGAGAGCCTCTTCGACTCGCCCCTTATCTTGGATGGAAGCTGTTTTATTTCCCTCGTACTCTGAACCTGGGCTCAAGCAAACAGGCTTAAGAGCAGGCAGACAGGTGGGACACACGCTGCTGGTTTGTGTTGCCCCAGCAGACTGGCTCCCCTCAATCCTTTCCTTTGCTGTGAGCTAAGTCAGGGTATTGTGCATGAAAATTACCTGGGATGTTTGTTAAAAGTGTTGACTCCTGGGCCCAGTTGCAAACATATTGAGTGGGAATTTCTGGGGCTGAGGGCTGGATATCTGCATTTTTAACTAGTTTCCCAGTTGAGTCTGGTGCTGTATCATAGGGACATGTTTGCTTCAAGAAACAGAATGCACACTAATGATTGTTTGCCCTGAACAAATAGAGGTTTGGTTTTCACATGGAAATCCATAGGGAGGCAAGGACTAGTGTTATTCCTGCTGCCCAACAATGCCATCATGGCCAAGTCCTTTCTGTCTTTTCAACCCCGAGCTGGTGCGTTGGCTTTTGTCCTGAAGCTCTTTGCCTCGTGGTTGCAAGAGGGCTGCCACAGCTCCAGACAGAGCCCAGGTCTAAAACAGAAAAGACGAAGAAGGGGGAAAAGAAGTGTGCTAGCAACATTTGCCCCGTCTTATCAGGAAAGTTAAAGCAGTCCCAGAAACAACCCCCTTCGCCATCCCACAGCACAATTTTGCTTAAATTTTATTGGCCAGAATTAGGTTTCATAACCACTTTTCACCACAGGGGAGGATGGGAAAATGCGGTAAAGCATTGAAATGATTGCTTTAGGCTAATCATGATCCATCACTTGGAGCTGGACACAAAAGCTGGAATCTGTTAACAAGTACAAGGGGGGATTGGCAACCCACAGTGTCTACACACTCGTGCCCACTAGAATTAAAAAAGTCACCTTCTTAACTTGGATGATTCCTGCATGGCCAAGACATAAGAAGGGCCTTAGAGGCACACAGTTCCCCCTCCCTTCAAATCACCTCTGCTCTCATCTTAACAAGCCTTAAATAACAACTTTCAATCAACTCCAGGAAAAAAAAAACATTAAAACTTTAGTGCTTAAGAGGACCATCTCTTTGGGGAAAAATAAAGCTGGGATGGAAAATTAAGTGGCCCAGTGTGCTTATGGTACTAAATTCAAGCGTCAGAAGAAAGTTGGTTCTTCTCCCACTGGTCGCATTGATTCTAGAAGCAGGACCCACAGGCATGCTGGTCGCTCAAGTTTTCCAAGCTGCCAGCATGACACACTTGGCAGGTCAGGAGGCAAGAAGACAACAACAGCAAACTGAAAAGGAACTTGGAAGAGGGACAAAAACGATGCACTTTCTTCACATTGCAAAGTAGAGTGCAGTATACCAAGTCTCAGCACAAAGACTTCTCGGAGGGTTTTCTGGGAAAACTTTAATGTGAATGGAATGTCAATTTTCCAACTTCTGTCTATAAGCAGGTAACAAGAAACGTCCGTTCGTGGTGTTTCATATCACCGGTGATTCAGATTAACGCTTGCCTTCCTTCACTCGCTTCTCTCCTAGTTCTACAAGCTTGCCTTCCTATCCAGTGGAACTTACATTTATTTGTAATCTCACTGCTTACACTCCACTGAACAATAAAAGAACAATAAACTTAATAAAAAGCCCAAGTGATTGGAAATTGCTCTGGGAATGGCAGTCCAGTATGAAAGCTATAAATTTCCTTGTGTGCTCATGACAATGTCAGCTAATTTTTATGAAAAGCCCATCACGGAACATGGCACCAAAACACTGTGATCACTTGTGTGTCAGCCTTCAGACTTCCCTTGATAACAAAATAGAAAATGCATCATAAGATGATGTTTCAAGCCACAGATTAATCTTGAAATGCTCACTCTATCCAGGAACATTTCTTTTCTGACCCTGTCTTACACCTGAACTTTGAGTTAATCATTCCTTTTCTATACTGTTACACAATATCCACTGGTACCATTGTGGGGGGAAAATCTAGGAAAACAACCACGAGAAATATTATCTCATATGATGAACTTGATTGGTCCACATTAGTGAATCTAAGGTAGACATAATTAGTCCACGGAACAACAGCGGTGACCATGGAGCCTAAAAATTTAATCTGAAACCATTATCTTCAACAATACACTTTTAAATAAACCATTGGGGGCCCGTTTCTCATCCAGTGTAACCTAATGGGAATACACAGTTACTCGGTCGCCCCATGGGATTACAAAGAAGAAACTGGGATTCCCTTTAGTGCTTGAAAATATCCTTTCTGCCTAATCATTAACAATGGTTTCTAACCTGCTCTGCAGATCCCAAAATATTCTGCATGTTCTAGAAAATCAAGCTGGTTTAACAGAAAAATTCTTTGGCCAGATGACTGAAAGGAAAAATCTTGAAGAAAAATGCTCAGTGTAAACGAGCGAGGTATCAGCAGGGGTAATTTATCCCCCGGCCACAGAGAGTTTGTAAACTTTATGGCTGCGAGCTGAAGAGTGGAGCCCATCTGTCCTGACTTTGTATGATTATGATCGTCAATAGATAACGCTTTAACATTTATGGTCACCCAGGGAGGAAGGGCAGGGCAGGGGGAAGCAGGGCTGGGGGCCATTTAGAACCCACCCAAAGGTCATTTGTTACATGGTTCCCCATCAGACTGGCCACATCATCTCAGTGTCCCTGCCGTCTGCCCTGAGCCTGGCACCAAGTAGGGTCCATTGGCATCTCTGGAGGAGGAGGGCAGGCTCCCTGGGCTTCGGCAGCCCCGTTGGGCCCTTGCTGGGCAGAGATCTTACCTGAAGCTCCTGGGGCCCCTGGCGGGAGGCGAAGGGAGTGCAAGTCCAGCAGGGAGGGATTCAGAACCCGGGACCCCAGGGCCCAGCTCCTCCTCTCCGTTTGCCAGTGCCTGGAATGTTCTGCAGACACATGCTGGGGACCCAGGCCCGAGGGCGGCAGGGCGGGCTCACTCTGGATTGGCTCATCCTCCACCTTGGGAAAAGGGCCCTTCTGGAGCCACTACCCAGAAGCACTGCCCCTGCCCCTGACCAGATCCACCAGGTAGCAGGGGAGGGCTCTAGGCACTGAGCCAGACTCTCAGTGGGTGGCTGGGAAGTTACCCACTATCAGAAGGGGCCCAGTCTCCAGGCTTCCCAGGGGGTCCGGATCTCCCCAAGCTCCCTCCCTCAGTTCCACAGCCCTCAACCTCATCAGGTCACAGTTACCTGAGTCCTCACCTGCCTCCTACCTGGGCTGTGGGCAACCTGGGTCGAGTGCCCACACCTAGAGCATCCCTGCTCATCCACTCATCCCAGCCCAGCACCTGCTGCAATGCTGTCCTCAATACACGTTTGTTTTCACCGTGTGTTCAAATACAACTTACCATCATGGTCTTTTTTTCCTTTTTTTAAAAATGGGAATCTTCATTTCATATGCAAAAGGCCATGCAGCTTGCAATTTGAGTAAGCAGCATATCGTGTACCCTCAGCTTAAAAAAAAAACTTGGTGTTTATTTCTCCAGAAATGCACTAACATCACACAAATAAAATTAAAACCACTTTAACGAAGGCTGAAAGTTAATACTAAATGGATCAGATCTCAGTGCTTAGCAATACAGCCATTTTTTTTTTTACCATTTAAAGGGTGTTTAACGCTTAAGAGGTGGTACCTTCTTGTGATTAATTACCAGGCTATGCGGCAGACTCGAGTCTTACGAAAGGCCACATATTGCAAGTTAGGCTGCAAGAGTAACGCTCCCTGTAACATCAGCAACTGCAACGTTTTCTAATTCCTACTAGAAACAGGACTTAAACTATACCTGCTAAGTTTATCGGGAGGAAATGCAGCTTTCATTGCCTTCTGCAAAGCCATTGACTTCACAAGTTCTGCATTATGCCATCAGCCCAAGATCACATTATTATTGTAAACTAGACACATGTATGTTGCTCTGTTTTGTCTTCCAGGCTGTACACCTTTGCAAGTCTTAATTTTCACCCAGTAAAATCCACTTTGGTCTTCTGTGTTAGGCCCGCAGCTGTAATCATGAGAAAAAAGGAACATATAGATAGAGGGGTAACGAGATTTATAATCCATACCCGTGTAATTAAGAGATAGCGTTTGATTTCAGTGAAATGACAACGGCATAATAGATTTTGAAAGCAAGACAAATATGGGGCGGAAGCGACGTTTATGAAATACACGTGGGGAGAGAAGTGCTGGGATTTATTTTTCAAGTGAAGAAACATCACCCAATCACAGTATTCACTTTTGTGGTTACAATTTGCCAAATGATCTCAAATCTTGTTAATTAAAACGGGGGGGGGGGAGGGTAACATGGCTAAAAACAGCAGAGATGTCTTTTGTGCTTTGAAGTGGAAAGATGCCTGCCGATTTTCTTAGGCCAACCCACCTAAGGAAAGCAAGTGCTCAGAAATATTTACCAGTGAGTCTTTTCACATCTATCGATTGTTCTTGTATGTACCTCTAGTTATTAAAACTTGATTTATAATAGACTATCAAACTATTTGAGACTTCTTTTCTTTTAAAGTTTCATGTTCTCAGTATTTGATTTCTAGAGACTGAAAAAAATGAACTAGTGTAAAGTAATATGATTTTTTTCCCATGACCAGAATAGTTTAGGGAGCCACACTGCCTCTTACCCAATGCTTGGCTTGAGTTTTTAAAATTAAGGGTTTTTATCTTGCCCACAATAAGTATAAGGGTGAGGATGAGATTGGAGACATCTATTTTGGCTCCACGCCAGCCCATGCTGGCCAGGAGACAAGTTTCCTATAATTTGAAGATCTGCAGTAAAAAATGAACTTATTGTTTTTGCCAGCCTTTATTTAGCTGTTTGCAAAAAAAGAAGGTTTCTATATTGCTCTAAAGAAAACCATTCTTATAACTTTCAATTCTCCGAGACAAGAGTTTTTTATGGCGAATGAATGTACAAGGTTTCTATTTGAGATTTCTGCTTCGGTAGTTGTAATATCCCATAGTTGCACCGATAAAACTAGGATTGCTTGTCTCCTGGAGTCTCATGTCTCCCTTTTAAATATAAAAAAATGTACTCACTGTGATAAAACTAAAGAAACACGTAAGTGATGTCTCCTACGTGTTTCCATGGCAGGGGCTGTCACGTATCTTGTTTTGAATATGGTTGAAGAGAACTAATCTCTGAACTGAGGAAAAATCAAGGCAAAACATACAAAATGTAAAACACGTTATACATGTATTGGCAGATCAATGGTTTGATATTTTAATCTTTGAACTTATAGTATAAACGTAGAACGTCACGTCACACATCTAACTTAGGAATGGTGGCAAAGACTGCTAGCTGTCCTCCGGTTCATATTGTCACCTTTGCTGGCGGTGACTTTTTGAGGGGGCTCTTGAGTGCCCAGAATGAAGACCACATCTTCCTGTGTCCTGGCAGCTGGCTGAGGCCACAGTATTCAGTTTGTCAGTGGGATGAAGGCACATTCCTGTCTGCGGATGTAAGGACAGCCCTCCATGCTGGCTGCAGAGTGTTCAGGTTAAGCAGGCATCTTTACCAGTGGAAGAGGGAAAACCTCAGGATCGGCGACGATCATTGCCACTGATTAAGCACTTACTATGTCAGGCACTGTTCTAAGTACTTTACACCTATTATCTCACAACAACCTGATGGAGTAGACACAACCAGTATTCCCATGTTACAGATCAGCAAACTGAGGGACAGAGAAATGAAACAACCAGTAAATGGCAGATTTGGGATTTTTTTCCCAGGTAGCCTGGTTTCAGAGTCTACACACTTAACTGCCACTCAGTACCACGTCTAGCGATGGCAGAGCTTCTAGAGAGGACCCTGGGTCCCCACACCATGAAGGCATCACATTAACCCTGTACCACCTACAGCTGGGACTGTTGTTTTCTTTCTGAAAGGCAGCCAAGCCCATATCTTAACGAATGAAAGGACAAAGGACGATGCACATGACTATTGAGGAAGGTAAGTAAAGCTGGTCTAAATGTCCATTTGAAATGAGGCAAGAAACGCACAACTAAAAACAAGTCAAGCCACAACTGAAATCTGAACCTCAACTCCAAGAGCTCTGATATCCAAGAGGATGTATTTACGGGGTCTCAGTCCAACCCTCAAAATCCAGGGTCTCAGGCAGAGGAAAACTGTGCTGCCCTTGAGAAAACCTTGCACGTCAAATGGTTGGTTTTCTAGAATTTATCTTTTCCCTTTAACTTAATAGAAGAATAGGCCCTCTCCTGGTAAAAAGTATATGAAGGTTGCTTGTTTGGGAGGGAAGGGGGCGTAGATTAAGGTAATATTGAGTTTTTACATCATTTTGACTTTGCAAATGTTCAGAGCCATTTACTTTGGTTACATTAATTTTGTTGTAGACCTTTTTGTTTTTCCTGAAGTTAGTGATTGCCTCATTTTTAAAAACTTGTGTAATTTTATTTGCTGAATTTCTTTGCTTCTTATCCCAAATCTTTGCCTGGGGTATAAAACTTTTATTAATGCAGTCACACATCAGGTAATTCATCAGTTCCATTTTTTTAGTTGCAGGCATCCTTCCCAGAGTCCTGTCTTCTCCTGTTTCAGTATCCCAGTAACATTCTATGAAAAGCTGTATGTGAGGTAAGTTCCTGGGACCTTGCATAAATGAAAATGTTCAGTCTACCCTCACACTTAACTAATCACTTGGCTGTGTATAGAACTCTAGGTTGTAAGTGATCTCATCTCATACTTTTTAAGGCATCGCTCCCTTGTTACCGAGCTTCCAACGTTGCTCTTAACCCTAATTTTAATTCTTCTTTTTCTCCTTCCTCCTCGTCTTTGCAGGAACATTTTAAAATCTTCTCTTTACTCCTGGTGTCCCAAAATTTCACGATGATATGCCTTAGTGTAGGATTATTTGTATTCATGGGACTGTGCATTTGGTGGACTTCAATCTAGTGACCAATGGACTTTAGGTCTAAGAACATCTTTAAAAAAACAATGCTTTCAATCACCTCCCTTCACTTGTTTCATTTTCTCTTTGTGGCGCTCCTGTTTAAATATCTGACCCCCTTGATCAACCCTCCTGAGTTTCTTATCTTTTCTCTCCTATTTTTTCTCTTTAACAGTTTGTCCTTCTTTCTTGGAGCTTTCCTCAATTTCATCTCCCAAATCTTCTACTGCATTTTAAAAATATATTTTTAGTTTCCAAGGACTTTTTATTGTTTTCTGAATGTTCCTTTAAAAAAAATTAGTCCTACATTCTGGTTTTATGAATGTACAAACCTCTCATCTCTGATAATATTAATTGCAAATTTATTGGCCATTTCATTCTGCTCACTTCACATTGTTTTCTATGAGTTGTCTCACTGTTTACTTATTTTGACTCAAATTAGTGGCTTTCTTCTAACCTGTGGGCACTGTTGGCTGTCTGGCACAAGGCCCTGCAGAGGTTTCTGGAAACGCTGTCGGTGAGTGGGGCTTCTGGACTGGTGGCTTTGCCGTCTGGTACTCAAATAGAGACTGGCCATGCCGTAGGGGTGGGGCAGAGGTCAGCATCAGAGGGTCTCTTCTTTTGAATGGGCCAGTTTCTTCAGAGAACAATCCCCCCAGCTCTCATCTGGAGGCTGTAAGTTTCAGGAGCCGAGAGGAGAAGCAAATGGGGCATCGCAGCACTCAGCACGCGGACTCTCACTCTCCTGCTTTCAATGTGGCGCCTTGCCTTTACCTTCACGTGGCCCGGTGTCCCCAAGTCCACAGTCTTGGGACCAGCCCATCCAGAAGGCAACCTTCTGCCTCTCTTCTGCCAAGGTGGAGGAGGGGCCGCTTCCGGGCAGTCTGGGCTGGGGGAAGGGAACTTGGGGTCTAAGGGGCTCTTCAGGAAGCCTTCTCATCGCGTCTGTATTTTGAATCATTATGTGTACTGATGCCTTCAGAGGTACCAGGTACCTTCAAATCTGGGCCTTTCTGGAGTTCTGCGGCATAAATTGACTTCGTTCTGATTGAGTAGGTATGCTTCAGCTATTTGTACTATTCTAAATGTTTACACTCATCTGTCTGCTTTCTGTCACCCAAAACTTGATATCTTTTCTTGTTGCCTGTCATCCCCTATCCTGTTTTCTTTGTCCTTATGAGTTCATGACTTTTTATAATTCCATTACTGTCATTTTAGTGGTATTTCAGGAAGGGATGGACATAAACAAGTGTGTTCCGTCTGCCATAGTTAACTGGAAGTACAGTTTTTACTCTCTATTTTTATTGAAAAATGATTATTTTCAGGGGTGAAAAATGATGAAGACAAACAAAATTATTTTAGAAATAAGATTATTTTTGTTAGGCAAAGAGAGGGTATCATGAGATTCAATTCTGATTTTGCCCTTTTTCCTTTTTACTGTAGTTAATAGAAATGAGGTGCTGATGACCAAGAGACATTCACATTGCAGAACAGCTAACCATGGAGAGAGATTTCTATTTATTTATCGGTGTCTCCTTTGAGAAAGCGGTGTTTCCACCTGTCCTCATTTGGTTTTATTTTCTGTTATTGTGTCCAGAGGGCCCTTGATCATCAATACTGAATCTCAAAAGAAGAGATTCATTTGCTCGCAACTCTGACTAAGCTGTTTGATTTCACATTTTCTTTTTAGGACTAGTAATGTGGTCTTGGCCAAAACCTCTCGTGGGTTTAGATAATTCTTTATTTTGGAGTCTTGGAGAACTTGCAGACTGTGCAATCCTTTTCCTGCAACATTTTGAATGGTTCCTTTTGCTCAGGTGATCAAGAGGAGACAGACAGGATCGTCACATTTCTCATGTTTGAGCGTAGAAAGGGTTTCACAGCAGGTCGGTCATTCTGCCCCTGGAGACGTGGGTGGCCCTCAGCAGCCTATCCTTCAAACGACACTGGAAAATACACCTCACTTAAGCAACATGAAACTTTTCTTGGATGACTCCATTTTTTTCAGATGTGCATCTCAGGTTCACTTTTTTCCAACATCTTTTTTTTTTTAATGCTGGGAATGAGCTTCCATATTCCACAAAGATACGACCACAGAGATGTGAACTAGGGTCCCTCCTTGTAGGACCTAAACATTAGGTGCTTCAGAAATTGAATTCTTTGTTCCAGTAAACTGGAAGCAAGTGAAACTATCTTTGAGAAAGTGGGTCAAGCCCCACTCGGACTCCTTCTCACCAGGGGAAGCAGTGTTTCTCTATAAACGGCACGGCTTAATCACTGGGCTGACCAGGAAATCATCCTCCCTTCAGTATCCTTTGCTGTTCCTGTGACATCCGAATCCCACAGTCGGTGGAGGGCCAGCTCTCTGTATCAGAGAAGAGCCTTCATGCACCGAAGCACGAAAACAGCTGCAAAGCAGAGAAAAGATAGGGAAACTAGACATTCTTCATGTTTTTCATATTTTCAAAGTATTATAAATAACTTCCCTATCCCCACACAAAATGGACTTCCCACAAAACTTTCACATGCAACACAATTAACGTAGGACATGACTGACTTCCTTTTATCATAGAAATGTCAGGAAACAGCAGTCTGGATATATGCATGTAGCTCACATAACCTGCATAGCTGTCACGTGGGCATCTCCAAACTCCTTGGGTTATTCTATCCTTTCATATTTGCCATAAAAATGGCTGGATGTCCTGTCTCACATACTCTGGGAAATTCAGTACCCTTCCTCTCTCCTAAGGATTTGGTGGTGTTTCAGGTACTCCAGGTCACCTCTTGCTCTGACTCCTACTTCCCCTGAATTCTTGAGCTCAGCTGTTCCCTCTGCTTTTCACCCCCTGCTGGCAGTCTCCCTTGTCCTTCACTTCCCCAGTGTTCTCCAGCCCCAGACTCTTGTGCGGAGTTGGCTTTATGGAAGGTTTGGAGAAAATGGAAAGAGGTTATAAGCCATCACAGTACAAAGTGCAGTTGAGTCTGAGCTCATGGCTATCATTGCCCCCAAAATCCGTCTGACATCCGCCCATGGGGAACGTCTCCCTGTCTGGGTCCCCTGTGGAGGCCCTGAGTGCCACCATACTTTTGGCTTGAACAGCCCTCACCAGGGACTCCTCTCCGCCCACCCCCCAGGTCACTTGCCTCCCAAGGTCTTGGGTGTCGGCCCCTCTCCAGCTGCTGTCTCTTGGGTGACAGGACAGATAAGCAATTTCTGTGTTACTCTTTCCTCATCTCTCTCAACCAAAAGGCCTAACAAGGTCTTCTTCTAACCCTCAAATGGCCATCTATCCCCCAAAAGAATGTTTGCATACCTGAGAAACCAGGAGCTGGGCATGCAGTATTTGCTTTCAAACAGAAGCTGTATTTTCTTCTCACCCCGTCCATTTAACATATGGAGAGAAATGTTTCTGGAATTGTCAGTAATAGCACCTACCAGTGCACATGGGCTCTTCAGGGATGGCCTTTCCTTCTGCAGAACACATTACAACCCATTCCGTGAAGTGTTGAGTCCAAAGCCCATTTCGCCCCCGCCCCGGCCCTGACAATTTAGTGCACCTGCATTGGAGTCGCCGCTGTGGACTCTCCGAGAGGCCACGTGCAGATGAGGCTGTAACTGAAGCAGCTTTGCTTTGTCCTTTTTAAGGAAAGAGTGTGAGGTTCCTTCTACCAATTTGGCCGCCCGGCAGCTGGTGTTCGGAGGTGACCTTAAAGCACGTGCTAAGCGGCCACCGTGCTGCGAGGCAGGGAAAGCACCCGTCGTGGGAAGACGAAGTTTTCTGGGAGCCGTGGGACGGGCGGAAGGGCCTAAATCTTCAGTTTGTGCAAAACCGTCCTTCCTGTCCAGAGGACGTCCCCACAGCTGGCCACGTGGCCACAGCCTGTCCTGTGCTTCTCGGGAAGCTCACTCCCCGCAGACGTGGAGCCCGCCCACGCCCGAGCCACGCCTGCTCGTGAGTTACTGCTTGCAGTAGCCCCGTCAGATACGCACCGTTATTAGAACCCCTGTGTTCACGGGACGGATCGCTCGCCCAAGGCCACGTACATAGTAAACGGCAGTGCTGGGATCCGAAGAAAGATATGTGCCTTACCACATACATAGTAAACGGCAGTGCTGGGATCCGAAGAAAGCTCCGGATGCGTGCCTTACTGGTTTCAGAGCCCTCCTCCAGTTGGGAGAATGCCTTGTTTGCAACCCCTAATAACACATTCATGATGGGCCACGAGGGCTCATAACATCCCACTGTGTGTATTCAAACCTGGCTACGTTTATAGTTCGGTTTTATCTATGCTCATCTGCGGAAGGACAGATATTAAGAGAAAGAATGTTGCTCCTGGGAAAGCAATCATAGGGCAGAAAACCTAAGCCCACCCCATGGAAGGTAGGTGTCCTCATCATTCTCTTCAAACACTCTGGCTTCTCCCCCGGCTGGCGCTTATCTCAATTAATAAGTAGTAATTATTTGCTTGTTTATTTTTTTCTGTGTCCTCCGCTGTATCTGCAGCTTCTAGGTGGTGTCGGACCTAAAGGACACAGTGAGATTGTGGTTGAATGAATAAGTGGATGAATTTTAAAGACACAGAGATGATAATTCATGTATTCCTCTTCATCTTTTAATAAGCTGGCCGGGAATAAAGATGCAGCGTCATAGCCCTAAAAGTTTGTTTTAACAGTACTTAGGCTCAGATGACTGCTCGCTTCTACTGAAACTGATAGACGCTTAGCAGGATTAGCCAGCCAAGATGCTTCTGGTCTTGTTTCTCCAAATCATTTAAAGTAAAAAGTTCCCACAGTTACTAAATTTGAGAATTAAAAAAAAAATTAATACCTTCGTTAGATTATTCGTTAGATTATTCCTAAGGAGATTATTCCTAAGGAGTTTTACTAAGCGTTCGCTTTTATGGACAGGGCTCCCCTTAGAGTTAGTTGCAGGATGTACTTTTTATTTCCATGAACTTTGAAATGAAAACAAATCTTTACTCACTATCAGTTAAGTGTTAAATCTTTCTCGCCACCAAGAGTTCCTAAGTAGAACATAGTTGTATAAACTTGAAGCGGAAGAAAGGTGCTCTTTGGTGAGACATAAGAAGAAAGTCACAAAGAGAAGTAAACTTTTTAGCATCCGGAGGCTTTGAGGCACTGATGTGTTTATGACAGCAGTTATGAGGTCAAGCCCCGTATTACATGGACGGGGACGCTTGTGACACAAACCTTGGACAGACCCTTCTTCCTAGAAATAAATGTGTTAGTTGGATTTATTCATGGCAAGGGACAGAAAAGCAACTGAAGTCCAAGGAAATTAGTTGGTTCTTGACATTGAGGGTCCGAGCTCTGGCACAGCTGGATCCAGAGGTCAGAGACTATTGTCGGTCTTTGTTCTTTCTCTGTCTCTGTCTCTGTCCCTCTCTCTCACACACACTGCTGTCTGGGCTTGACCCCATTCTGCATACAGCTCCTTCCACGGGGCTTGCGCAGGAACCAGCTCCAGACACCCTTGGGTGGCTCTCAGAGCTTTCATGCCCGAGGAAGAGGGAGAGAAAAGAAAGAGGTAGTCTCGGCATCCTTATCTCAGATCTTTGAGAAGCCTTTCACTGACATCTTCGTGAGCTGTGTCTTTTCCTGAACTGCTAATTGGGGCCAGCAGCCGGGGCTGACTTGTGTCCTGTACCCATTCCGGTGGAAAAGGGAGGCATCCTTACAGATGAGGCCAGCGCAGAAACGAAAAGGAGGCTGCCATGGAGGGAAGACGCACGGATGAAGAGCGAGCAGATTAAAGTCGCCCGCTCCACCCAGGTCAGGGGTGGAGAAAGGAACAAGGAAGAGGCGCACAGCCTGTTGTATAGAAAGCACTCAGACACTGTTTCAAGTTGCAAAGTAGGTGAAAGAAAGGTGTCCCTTAACATGCCCAAGTTTTTAAATACCTGGTACCATCTTATTGCAAATTTCAAATGTTACCCAAATAACTTGGATGTAAATTTATTCTGTTCTCTAAACGGAACTATTGAAAACATCTCAGTGATTTGATTTATTTGCTCTAGACAATATCTAGTATATGTTATGTTCCAATTCACAGCCCTGTTTTAGTTACTCAAGAGTCTGTATCATCCATATTAATTTATTAATTCCTAGGTTTATGACTCTAGTCCTTTCTTTGACTCTCAGTTTGCTTTCCAGAGCTTTTCATTCATGTATCCAACCAGTCAATCAGTATTTATTGAGCAGTAAGTGTTTTCAGGTGTTACTGTATTACTGTAGGTGCTGTGAAGGAATTCAGAGGAACGTACAGAGAGACAAATTTGTAATTTAACCAGAGGATGGACAAACCTCTGAAAGGGTGGTGACGAGTAAAAGACAGCCAGTGTGATGTTATTATTATGAGGGAAGAGAGAACACACCAGAAACTTCATGCACCAAAGGCCCAGCAGAAAATTCAAGTTCGGAGAAAAACAACTTGAATGAACGACAGAAGCTGATGGAGGAACGCCTTCTCCCTTTGTCCTCCAAGGGGCTGTTCCAAGACACTTCTCAGAAGGCCCCTACAAAATCCTGGCAATATCGCTTCTGCCCCCCACTGGTCCAAGGTGGGTGGCCCGAGGGTGTAAACGCCCCTGTTCTCCCAGGCAGTGCTTATGTAGGTAACAAGAAAGTCCTCTTGGGCAGCCTGGGTCAGGAAGCAAGAGATGCTCAGTGACGTCCGATGAGAGATGCTGTCACCAAAGTGACCAAAGGTGGTCAGAGCCTGTGCACAACAGGTGATGCAGTGACTGGAGACGGCGGGGCTGAGAGGAGCTGCAGAGGTGCACAGAGGGGAGGTGGACGCTGGCAGGTCCAACATATGGCCCAAGGCCCACCCATAGGAGACTGGATGGGGGCCAGAAACCTGTCCCTGGATTGGCCAGGGGCCTCGCCTCTACACCATGTGGCCAATTTCTGCTGACAAGAGAATAAATGGCAATAAAATCAGAGGATCTGCCCGTTTGGATGCAGTGCATGCCAACAGACATCTTAATGCTGATTAATTTTATACTGGCTGTATTCTCCTGAGTGATATGTACAAATAAGAAATTATCATGGTTAAGTACAAACGTTAGAAAATAACCAGCGCAGAAGATATTCTGCTGTACCCAAAGACCCCAAAGTCCTCAGCAGAGAGAAGACATTCTGCTTTCCATAAACTTTGTAGAGCTGCAGAATTTGTTGGTAGGGCTTTGTCCTTGGGAAACTTTATACAATCTTCAAAAGCATAAGATGCCTGCAAAAGAAAGCACAGAACCAGCTACTGAGACGGGAGCCAAGCGCCTGATTGGAGGAATGGGGGTGAGGCTTTCACATCAGTCAGGTTGCTCTTAGCATCCCCCACAGCAGGAGGCGGAGGCCAGACAGGGGGAGGTGAGCGAGGTGCTCGCTTTGGACTCAGAATTTAATGGGTGCCTGAGAACCCAGCACCCAAAATTTATAAACCTTCAATGCAACGTTTAAAAAACCAAAAGGAATCTACTGTGAATCAAGTATCACCATTTTGCATGGGGACGGGGGCATTATTCCTGATGTGCCCTCTGGTCCCAGTCTCTACTATCGTTTGACGCAACACTATTATTAATTAATCTGCATTAATCTTTATTTTTAAAATATTATCTATGGATTATGGCGTTTTGGGCACCACCTCAAAATCTGTGCCCAAGGTGAGTGTCGCACTTTCCTCCTCCCACTTCCAGCTCGGCCGGGAATGTTCCTGGGAGCCGTCTAGACCGGTAACGGATGCTCTGCAGTTCGGCCCGTGGTATCACGGGGTTATCTCAGATTAACCTCGAGTATTTATCATCTTTGTTATTTCATTTTCAACACATGCTCCACAGGAATAGAAACCCTTGCCTTTCAAACCGTGGGACCAGTTGGAGCCCCTCAACGAATCAACGTTTCACGATTCCACCTCTGAGACAAGCAGAGAGGCCCCGGGTCACACAGCGGACCAGGGCGCGGCTAGCTGGCTTGCTGTCCCTCCACCCACTGGGCCACCTGCCCTCCATCAGAACGGGGTGTGGCCGGGTGCTCCTGGCCTCTGAGTCTCCCTATGAATACTTGGGTGTCCCTACGAATTGGAAGACAGCCGCCCTTGAACTCTCAGCCGCAGACCAGGAGGGAGGCCCGTGGTCAGGGTGGGATGTGGTCAAGTCGTCTCTCACCTGGAGAGCCGATGCTGAAGGAGAGATGTGGAGGGGAAGCCAGACGGAGTCCGAGTGTGGGCACGATTGAAAAATGAGGATCCCCTGATGAGAAACGGGTGCTTAGCAAAGGGCAGCCTGGCCCTCGCCCAGCCCGTCTCCTGTGAGGAATGGGGCCATCTTTCACCTGCCTGCCTGCAAAGCTGCTGCGAGCACTGTGGCCTGGCTCCCCGGCCCCCCAGCCCCCGGCAATGAATTTGCTGCTTCTTAATGTAAAACCTGCCTTTTCTGGTCATTGTGCCGTTTTATTTACGGCCTGTCTTTGGGGGGCTCTTGATCAATAGATTGAGTCCCACAGTATATTTCTTCCTTTCAGTTGTTCTTGGTTCTATTTTTAAATTACACGGGGCTGCTAATGATTGCGCACCTTGCCCTTGAGTGAGTGGGGTCTTTGGCTGCCGGGCGGCCAGGTTTTAAAGGCCTCGTGGCAGCAGATTAATGCCGGCCTCCCAGATGATTCCGTTCCTGAGCTCGGCTTCTGCCTGGGAGGTGAAGGAGGGCAGGCGGCTGGAGGGGTGGGCAGCAAGGAGCCGTGTGGTGACACCCAGCATCTGTCCTCACTCTCGGGTCCTCCAACTCGGTCCTCGTTTGGACAGTTAGAATTACTGAGGGCAAGATGCCGGGGTCCTTCTGCTCGTCTGCTGACCCTGAAGAATCTCCAACCCAACGTCCCTCCAGGGTGCCGTGCCCCAGTCAGGCCTGGGGAGACATCACCTTGCAAGGGCCAAGCTGGAGCCGTGAGCAGGGGGCGTTACCGTAACAACTGCTCGTGGGTCCCAGGGGGGCCACAGCCAGGGGTCACAACTGCAGCCTAATTTGCGCAGGACAGAGTGCAGCAGCAGCGTAGACGCAGATTTGTGTGATCCAATTAAATTATTGTTTTCATTTTCATGCAAATGAAGATAAGTTCTCTTGGCACGTGAAATGTGCCTTTCATGAAAGCTGCAGCTTCTGGGCTGTGAGCAGAATGTGTTCGCTTGGGTTACTGGGGTGGGTGGTCCTGGAACTGTGTGTTGCCAAGTGCTTCCGACCGGAGCCCCACAATTCCCACTGATTCCGTAATTCACGGGCCAGGTATCCTCACACCTCCACTTTGTTGTGCTCTCAGTATTCCACAGAGCAGCCTCATCTCCAGCTATCGATTACAGCTGTATTAATTTATTTCCCCGGATCTCTCTCCCCACGCTTGTTGGGGGCATGCTCACTTAAAATATATGTATTTTCCCCCTTGCTGGAGGCTTTCACGAAACAAGGCTAATATTCGGCACTTGGGATTCAAGTCATGGCATCTCGCAAAGTTTGGATGTATTAATGAACAAAAATAAGAGTGCAGAGAAACTGGAAAATTGGCAGGCGGTTGAGAGCAAGCCAACAGGAAACTGTCTGATTATGTGCATGGGGGCAAAATTAGTAAAAGAATTTGAAATTGTCTTGTGAGCAGAGATTCTATTGTTTGCAAAGAATAATTCCATCTATTTTAACATTTTCAAGTGCAATTCCATTGGTAAGGGCTCTTCCTTTGATTGTGAGTGATGTTAATTGAAGGGTGTGGCTCCACGTCTGTTTTGGCCGTTAGACTCACATCTTTTGTTTAAAAACTCAGAGTGCTGGCTTTCCTGCCCAGCCTCCCTCTGTGTTTCTGTTTTGGTGATGTGATGACAGACTTACAGTGTTTCCTTGTGTGTATGGTAACAGATGTTTATGTGAATAACAGACTTTTTTATGAAGGCATACACTTTATAGCCAAATACTAATTAAAAATAATTGCATGTAAGCATTTTTGTTTATTCCCTGTTGTGCATCTTTAATCATTTGAAATCACCTGCACTTGGAAATTGAGGCAAAGATTTGATACTGCAATTGTAAGACGCCATCTGACTATATATTAGGTAGAAATAGCAACATATTTGAGGAAAAAGAATATTAAAGCAGAATGCCAGGTCATTCTGAAGTCTCTTGTACACTGGGTCAAAATACTAATACATTACTTTGTTAAACTAATAGGATTTTAAGGCATCATTCAGCCACCAAAACAACTGCTTCATGAATAATATCCTATACCTGACACAGTTTGCGCGCTAACAAGCTCATTACAAGTAGGTTTTAATTAGAGGCGTAACAGATGGTTCCCAATAAATATAGGCAGTGGCGACTCCCTGGCCTTTTTTTTTTTTTCCCTTTTAAAGACAAAAATATCGGGTAATTGAGAGACTGGGAATCTTAGTTTGGGTTTAATAGTATGTGTTCAATTAAAACAAAGTGTAAAGTGCCAGGAATGGGACTCAGATAGTGCACACCGAATAAAGAAAACAGGGTTAAAAACGACTTTCCTGTTTAGAAGTGAGCTTCCCCAGGCCGTGGCAGGGATGGGCCACGTGTAGCCCCTGGTGACTCACCAGGGCTTGCTTGTCCGGGCTTTGTTTGTTAAGCATTGCCTGTCACCGTGTTATGAAGAATTAATAAGACACTTCAGAGTGTTCTTGAACTCCAGCACCGAACACTCTCACTACTGTGACATTTAACAAAAACGTTTAAGCAGAAAAGAAAAAGGAATGGTTCTAGAAGCCACCTGTGCCTCTCGGCAGAAGCCTTTTAACACTATTTGGGGGACACGAGAAGGAAGAGGGAACAGATAAACCCAGCACTAAGTTCCACTCTAAGAGTTTTCACCTTCAATGAACCAGACTTGACATTTCTGTTGCTGGGATGGGGTTAGGAATTTGGTGAACCTTGCATAGGAAGAAGGGTTATGTTTTGAGATGGAATTTACTTTTTTTGGAAAAAATGTTTCCCTTTGCTGTAAAGAAAACTCTTATCTAAAATGAACCAGGAAACTCCAGCACAAAAAATTAAGAGGTTGGAAATAAACATATAAGAATTTAGAGAAAACATCATTTCATCAATTTCTATTTTAAGTGTGCTTCTTTTCCTTTCTTTTTTGAAATAGGGGTGGGGTCTTGAGAGTCAACAGCAAACCCCTAACGAACGCTGGTGGTTCTGTAACCTTCCGCCCCCATCTGAAAATACGGTTTTCAGAATGACGGTATTGACTGCCTTGGAAGCAGGTCCTCCTATCAGATTGACAAAGGGCTGTTTAAGGAAAAGAAAGAGATTTCAGTTTGCAGGGAGACGCCTCCCAAATTGCAGAATTTAGAAATGTAGATTACTGGGCATGATTTTATATTTCAAGGGCATTTCCCCACCAGCTTCTGTCTGGCATCTCTCTGCCTTGCTTCCAAGCGGCATTTCTGCTCGGGCACACGGTGGAGGCGCGTCTCACGGTGTGCCATTGCCTGAAAATAAGGCCACTTCAGGTCTAAAATATTCCACCCATATCCCCTGGGGCAAATCGCTGACATGTAGCAGCTCCTGTGACGTGGAGCCGCCAGGCCGACAGCCGTGCGGAGATAGTCGCACATCTGCAGCATCAAGCTTCACAGCCAGAAATAGCATTACTTAGAGTGTGAGGGTTTTAATTTCATTAAGAATTTTTTTGACAGCGTGACACCCCAGGGTCTTGTTCCGGTTGTTTCTTATCACTTATGTAGGGGAGCGGGTGGGGATGTGGGAATAGATCCCCAGGCTGGACTTGTACATGTCACTTTCAAAGGCAAGAAGCCCCACTTGATATTCATCAACTGCGCACTGGGTGGAAATTCCGGGGACATCGTGGGAAGGTTCTAGGAAGGTGCCAGGACCTGAAGTGCGCCCCTTGGCATGTGGGCACCGGAGGGCGTGCCGATTGGAGCCTGATTTATGCGTGTCACCGGAGTGGCAGGGTGACTAAAATGTGTCATTCTGTGTGACTTCAGAAAATAACCGCGGCTTCCATTCAACAGACGGAACGAAGAAGGGCCCGTCAGTAAGCGGGTGAGAAGAGCCCCGTCCCGAGAAGCGCACCCCGGGGCCTCAGGGCGACGAGGTTGTGTCCCAGCGGCCAAGCCCCTCTGGCTTCCAGGTCGTGCCCCCTGCCCCCGCCTGCCCAGCACTGTCGACACAGGCTGCACCCCCAGTGCTTGACAGTTAACGACCAGTCCTTACCGCCCGCCCTGCCTTCCATGGCCAGGGGCCAGCAAAAGAGGGAAAGTTATTTCTTACTCCTGAGATCCCAGAGTCACAACGCCCCAGGACCTTCATCTGTCAAGGCCCCAGGGCCTGGGGCTGTCACCCTTCATGCTTAACTAGTTCATGAGGACTGTAGTGAAGATTAATAGACGCCATGGCCTTCATTGTCATGAGCACAGAGATGAAACCCAGCCACGCACTTGACAAGGAGAATAGCCCGGTGACGAAGGAGCATTGGAGTGGAATTCGGGGGCCCAGGACCGTCCGGCGTCATCACTGACTGGTTAACCTCGGAAAGTCATTTATTTCTGTCCAGCACAGCTCTGCCTTCTGCCCTGCGTCTACAGGGGGGCTACGTACTGGATTTTCCAATTGCTTACGGGAGGCACCAGTGCTGAAAACCCATTAACTGGAGAATGAGTGAAGGTGAGGCCTTGGTATGTCTGCTGCCCGGCCAGTCTCACATCTCACGGGGCTGGGGACGGGGCTCTGTCTTAGCCCCCGGTCTCGGCTACGTCAGATTGCCAGAGACTGGGGGGCTTAAACTGAAGCATTTATTTCTCACAGCTCTGGAGTCTGGGAAGTCCAAGATCAAGGTGTGGCAGACCCAGTGTCCAGTGAGGACCCACTTCCTGGCTGGCAGATGGCCGTCTTTTTGCTGTGTCCTCCCACGGTGGCCGGCAGACAGAGCACGCTCCCCCCGTCTCTGTTATAAGGGCACTAAACCCATTCATGGGGGCTCCACCCTCATGACCAATCGTTCCCAAAGGCCCCACCTCCTAATACCAGCAGGTTGGGGGTTGAGGCTTCTGAATTGGGGGGGGCACATTTGTGAATATTTATTCAGTCCTTAATGGGCTCTTTAACGAGGCTTTGGAAGTTTGGGGTTTTCCAAGGCAGTTTGGACAGTGTCTTTACCCGTAGTGTGCCCGGCGTCCTCATCTCCAGTGGGAGTGTCTTCCTTCCAACTCAGATTCCGCTCTCCCAAATACCACCCTGCTGGTGAGGCGGCCACCCTGCTGGTGAGGCGTGTGGGCCTCACGTTTAGCAGAATGCAGCTCAGCTGGAGTAACAGGCGAGAGACAAAGTCTGGAGGAGAGGTCCCGAGCAGATTCTTGAAAACAGCCTCGTGCAAAGATACCATGTTTTATACCAACTTGACTTTCACAAGGTGTCCCTTTGTTTCTCCGTAAGACAGAGCCTAGAGCTCCAGCTAACTGAGCTGCTTGCCAGCCGGCTGAAAAGGAAGAGGTGACAAATCCCCAAGTGTAAAAAGGACAGAGGTCGCGTCTGAGAAGGAGCTTGGGACGGGAAGACGAGGGGAGGGTCATGCTACGGAGAGCTCGGCTTGGGTCCATCGCATGGTGGCCTCAGCTGAGGGCGATGGGAGGACAGACCAGGGTCCCTGAATGAAAGCAGCCTGCCCTCCGCATCACACCGCTGTGTGCTTTCCCTCCACCAGCGTCACAGAGACTTGGTCTTGTACGTATCCAAATGTGCTTTGGGCCTCAGATCCAGTACAGGTGTGCACGAGCAATGAATCTACTTAATTTCTCCAATCCAGAAGTACAGAGGGAGTCCGTCTGCTTAAGGTTTGCCTTCTTCATATTCATATTCATTCATTCACACCAGAAAGGACTGCCTCCCCATGAAAACCTGGATGGGGTGAGGGGATCTCTCTGGAGCTGCCTGAACTCCCTCCCGTTTCTCCAGCGGAGCAAAGCCCCTGCTCGTCTCCAGTCAACTCATCCAAGAGAGCGGCTGCCTCACTTCAATTAAGTTTGAATTAATTCTTGCTGGTTTCCTTTACAAAAACATCCAGGTTTTAATTGTTTCACCTAATTACTGGACTGCGACCCAGATTTAAGACCTGACACAGGTGATAGGAAACGATGGGCTTCCTTTGATTATATTCATTTATCGTCTCCAGAGCTTTTTGGAGCAGAATATTCCTCCTTTTGTTACTACTTATTTATATGTCTGACCTTCCAGACGCTCTGACGGCATGAAATGTCCCTAAATAAACACGAAACCTCTTCCCATTTAGGATGAAATTTGGCTCCGACTGTCTTCAAGGCAAGCCTACGATGGTGTTTGATCAAATGAGAAAAACCCGCAATTGGTGTATTTCCCCAAATCGTGCAGGGGGCGTAAGGAACAGTGACCTGCAAATTCTACGGATGCTAATCATAGTATTCATTTCTAGCTAGTATTTGCATGCAAATATCAGCCTGTATAAATTTGGCATTGGAAGCACCCCAAGGCTCCAGTGTGGCAGATGGGTATCAGATCACAATGAAACTTAACAGTACCTGGGGGCTTTGGGGCCAAACAGAGGCTCTGAGCAACAGGAGAGCATTCGTCTTCCCTCCTCTGAGATGACAGTGTGGGCTTTATACATTGTTCTGGCCAGAAAATATTTAAGAGGTGGTTTGGAAAAACACTTTGGGCTGATAGCCAATTTCCCTTAATGTTCTGCAGACAGTCTGTAGATCTTGGAAAGTAGGACATCTTTAAATCACTCTCTTTTGCTTCACTTAAGTTGAGGAGAATTGGCATAAGCTGAGAGTTCAGGACAGCCCACTCCGCTGCTTCACGGGGACTCTGGTGGGAGGAGGGAGACAGGTGCTGAGGAAGGCTGCATAAACCCTGGGATCAATTTCCCATCTTTTTTTTTTTTTTTCCATGAGGAGTACTGCAAAGATTTCTTGGCCTTATCCTTTCTTACTTTGCAAAAGAAAAACACTCATCCAGAGAGAAAGGTGAAATTAGTGCCGCTCAAAGATTGAGAGGTTTTTGAGAGACCATGGACAGCGTGGATGCCCTAGCTGGGACCTGATCTGCGAGTAGACATAGCAGCTTTTATTCCCAGAGAATGTGGATTTGGGATGTAGCACAAGGCAATTCTTTTCTTCTTCAACTGTTTAGAGTAAGTGGACAAGTGCATGGATGCAATTAAAATCAAACGACAGGATATCTGAAAGAAAAATAGGAACAAAGAAGAAGGTATTTGAGAAAGAATGTTCTTCCCCACCCCTGCAAAGAGACATTCAGAATTGGAGGGGGGGAGTAGACAGGGTCTCACACAAGAGCATATTATAGGGAGAGGCACGTCTTCTGCAGCTGTAATTTATACACTCACGTATTTGGAAAGATTTCAATATCTCCCCCCATATAGATGACCTTGAAGAGTCCTCTGAGCCTTGAACGAAGTCTGGCTGGGCTCTGGGATTGTCGTCCTTTAAGGTAGCAAAATGAACTTAGGAAAATGATACCCATCAGATTTGTAGACGTCCGAGGAAATATGTTACACAGCGGCTTCTGACTCTGTATTTTGTTTCCTTGGAAACTTCCTTATCTTGAACTTGGTGAAGCAAACAACTCTGGTTTTCTTAAAGTCTCAGGTAAATGAATAAAACTGGGCGAAATACCAAGTATATATGTTTTAATTTTCCATAGTTCCACAGATATTTAGAATAAAGGGCTAAATCCTCACCTGGCCACGGTGCCCTGCGTGATCCTAGATGCTGTCCATCTATCCATCCTCCTTCAACGATTCTGGACATACTCATTTCTGCTTCTGGACTTCCGTGCAGTGCTGGGCCTCTTCCTGGGGTCTCCTCCTCCACTCCACATGACTTCCCCCCTCCCACCCTGCAGCACCTCCTGCCACCTCCACCTGACCGAGGTCAGCTCGTAGTTCAGCTTTCAGATAAAGTGAATGGGTGAGGTGAGGCCCCAAGCACACTCTGCCCCAATGCATGGAACCTCCCTTTTGCTGTGCTTGTCACATTTATAATCGCTTGGCAATCTGTCTGCCCTCCTAGACCTGACGCTCCACCAGGCGGGTTGGCGCTGATCCTTGGTGCCTGGGACAGTACCTGGAAATAGGCATTTGTGGAAGGAAGGGGGAGGATACCCCAAACTCCCCCAGGCGGTGAGCTGAGGCCAAGGAGAGGTGTTGGGCTTGCTGTTGCTTTTGCAGCATACTTTAAAGCAGTTACAAACTTCAACTGAGTAACATGTCAAAAAACTTTTTTTTGAGAAGTTCTGTTAAGCCAGACAGCAGTTTTTTAGAAGCTTAAACTTGTTCCTTACCTCCCCCCAGCCTCTGTCCACCCCCCCACCCCCAAACCTAGCCCTACTGGCCCAGTAACAGCAGCTCAGGTGTTTGTGCTCCCAAATACCAGGGGCTTGCTTAAATACCTGCCATGTGTTGTGATGTCCACTACGGGGTTGGAACTATTATTTCCCCCATTTTACAGATGAGGAAGCCGAGCCCCTGAGAGATTAAGTGAGCTGTGTTCAAGGTCGCGCAGCCAGTGAGCGTGAGAGTGGAGTTTGAGGCTGCGCCGCTTGCCCTGCTTCTTAGAAGGAGAGCAACTTCTGAAGCCTTGAAATAATTGTGCCAGAGGCCAGCAGGGAAGCTAAGTACATTGTCATTGACCCTGCTTTCACATTCAATTCATAATGATCTCGGTTTCCCAGCTCGCGGTCTGCTGGAAGCATCACGCTGGAAGGAATGCGAGAGGACTTTTAGGAGACGGCACCGTGACAACAGAAGTGACGGCTGACAGCTTGACACGGGGGAGGGAGACAAAACTCAAAGGCAATCTGGAAACTGTGTACTGGAGAGTCCCAGAATAGATAAGTCCTGCATCATTAGGAAACTTCCAGATGTTTCTAGAGCTTCGCTTTAGAGGCTAAAAAAATGATGATTTAAAAAACGACTTTTCTTTAAAGGCATAAGCTACGGTCACATGGCAAATTAATTTCCCTGTACCCGGCAAAGGAAACAGCGTGATGGGTGCTTGCCAAGTGCGCCAGAAGGAAACTCTACCTTAGGGTGCTTCGTCCAAGGTGTGCCACACGCAGTGAAGTGTCACCTGCTAGTCCTCACGCATAGGGTCTGATAACTTCTCATATTTGTCCTTCCCCAATTTTCATTATTTACTTTCTATGTCTGTTCCTTGCTTAGCATGATACAAAGTCTGTCTATCACCTTTACCTTTATCTTGCCAGCAAATTTATTTTTAGTCCTTTTAATTAGAAAATTAAAAAACTTATATTTTATTCGTGCCCATGTTACCAAGAGGAGCAGAGAACGTGGAGCATGATACGAGTACACAGAGTCGCCAAAGGGATAAATCCTTGAGAAGAGTTTTCAAGCTACTAGTTTTCTTTGAAAGGTTGGGACAAGTTTTTTGTTTTTTTTTTTAAGATGTGCTTTAATTAAAGGAGGTTTTAGATATTGACAAATATCGAAATTATTCAGTTTTCACTCACTGCACTCATTTTACAAATTGGAAAGTTTCTATTCATTAGAATGTGATTTAAATTTGATAGTAAATTTTCTCAATTTTTCCCTCTGATGTGTTAACACTGGGAGCTAAATTACCTTGAGTAGAAGTTGTTGACTTCAGTAATAAAGCGATTCACATCATCTTTGACCCTGCACTTAGAAGGGCAAATAATACTTCCAAAGACTCTTAAACTCACCCTTTCATTCTCAAGGGGAAGAAAGTGGGTGCTGGGAGTGACTGGGACTTGAGCACAGACACCGACCTTGACAGGGACCCGAATTCTGACTCCCACGTGGGTGGGGCCTTCCCACTGGATGGACTTTCACCTATTCTTTGGCCTCACAGTCTTGGGAAAAGTGTCAACAAATTGTCTCTTTGGTACATATTTCAATTTGCAAAGTGATTTGAAATCTGAGTTATAAAAAAATCGAAGCGTTATGTAGCTTTTATCTTTTGGCAAATTGCCTGTGTGTGTCTCTTCTGGATACACTCCCTCCTTCTCCTTCCCGGAAGGCCCCAGTTTCCACAGGGGTCCCGTGGCAGAGGGAGACTAACTTCAAGCCTGGCTTCGGGAGTAGAATAGGACACCTTATCCAAGCAGCCAATACATCCATCCTGGGGGCCACAGCCGTTGCTTTCGAGGCAGACAGGTAACCTAAGCAGTCTCATCAGAGTGACTCTCAAAACGCTTACTGGAAATTCTGGGCCACGGGCAATGTACAGTGTGATGAGAGGCCTGGATCGTTTGCAGCCATTTTGCTGCCATGAGGCAAGCCAGACAGGCAGAGAAGATTAACAGAGGGGTATGGCTGGGAGAAGGGCAAAAATGGAGCCAGACCCCTGGATGAAGCTTACCCAGGGGCCTGGCCAACTCTGGTCTTTTTAGGCATGTGAGCCTAGAACACTCTCTTCTTTTAAAGCAGTTGGAACTGAGTTGAGTCCTGACTCAAGTTGGGTCCTGACTGAGATGCAAATAAGTTCATTTTCCTTGCAAGTCCTAAAACAGGAGCTCCCTCTTCCCCTTCCTCCCCCCTCCCCCCTTCAGTTTTTAGTGAGGGTGACTAGGTGGTCTCATCTTTCTCTGTGTTTTCTCCTTGCAGTTTGATCTGGTTGATAGAATCCCCCAGAGTTTTGATCTGAGACAACAGGCAGAGCCCAGTGGGCTGCACCCCAGCACCTAGCCGCTCACCTGGGCTACCTGTGGAGGTGGGACTTCTTTATTGCAAACAAATATAGCCTTTGTATTACTCTTCTTTATGCCCAGGTTTCTAATGCAATGTTTTTTTCTTATTGTTCTGAATAGAATTTTTACTTTTTTATGTAGCTAAATTTAAAAAAAAGGCAAAACAGCAATGTGTGAACTTATTCAGTTCAACAATGGTAACATAAAATATTAGAACTGATGACATTTTTAATTATGGAAAATTAAAAAAATAGAGAGGTACAAAGAATAATTTAAGAAAATATCAAGAAATAACATATTTGCTTCGACTTAAAAAATTTTATACATAAAATAAAACATAGAGGTGGTGTTGATCCTTTTGTCACCCACACACAGGCTGGTTCACCTCCTTCCACATACGTAATTATTATAGTGGATTTTGTACGATCCTGCGAGGTCATATAAATATTTTACTTGGGAAAATAGACAATTATAAAAAGTATCTGGTATTGTTTTGTGTGCATTTAAATATTCATGAACGGTGTCATAGTTTTATTTGGTAACTTGTCATTTTATTTTATTTTTTTTTTGCGGTACGTGGGCCTCTCACTGTTGCAGCCTCTCCCGTTGTGGAGCACAGGCTCCGGACACACAGGCTCAGCGGCCATGACTCACGGGCCCAGCCGCTCCGCGGCATGTGGGATCTTCCCGGACCGGGGCTCGAACCCGTGTCCCCTGCATCGGCAGGCGGACTCTCAACCACTGCGCCCCCAGGGAAGCCCTGGAACTTGTTATTTAAACTCAGCATCATTTTGAGATGTATCCATGTTGGTACATAAATATACATAGTTTGTTTTTAAAACCTATGTATTGGAGAACACTTGGGTTTTTCCCAATTGCAACTATTGCAAATAACAATGTGATAAACTTTTGCTCCTGTTTCAAGAGTTTCTCCAGGCATATAGTTGGATATGAGATTTCTGGGTTGTAGGATACTGCATTCTTGGGTCTCTTAGGTACTGATAACTTTGCTTTCCTAAGAGGCTGTATCAATTGTACTTGTACCTGGGGGGTATGTGATACCCGCTTTCTAAATCTCTGCCAATATTTGGTTTCATCAGAATTTTAGATTTTTGCTAATCTGGAGGGTGTGGCTTCTCATTTTGGTTTTAATTTTATTTCTTGCTATTTATGTGAAGGAACAGTTTTTCTGTTCCTTCTGTTCCTTTCTGCTTTCTGATGTTTAATTGGCTTTTTGATATTTTTTAATTTGTGAAGACCCTGTTTAAGTTTTCTGCACATTTGTCTACTGAATTGTTTGTCTTATTTCTTATTGATTCATGTATCTTCTTTACATAGGCTGGCTCCTAATATCTTTGTCTGTTAAATCTGCCAAGCTTTGTCTTCTTGGTTTCTGCATTTACAAAAGCTTTTCTTATCCCCCTAATATACAAATGCTTGTCTGATTATTTTTATATTTTTAAATAGTTAAATCTTTTAAATGGTAGGAGTTAAACTTGAATTATATGAAGAATGTATCTAAATGTTTTTGTTCAAATAGATAGCCAATTTTCCCAATAGCATTTATTAAAGAATGTATTTTGAAATGCCACTTTATAACATTATACAACTATACATATACAAATAGGCATATGACACTGTATATATATCTGAACTCTTGTCCACTGATGTATTTGATTCTCCTGGGACAACATCACTACATTTCAATGCCTGTAGATTTGGAGTATATCCTGACATCTGATCAGACAAGTCCTTCATTATGATCATTGTTTTTACATGTTTCTTACCTAGTGTCAATCTTTTAATCCTCCCAATAAAATGAAGGGCCAGGCTTCCCTCCCATTTTATTGAGGTTTTGGGTAGAACTGCATTTTATATTCCCTTTGTCCTTGATTCATTTCAATATCTTGAAAAATGGAAGAAAATATAAATGATTATGTTTTATAAAGTTTGGGTGATCTTAAAGACATGAAATCTTATGGAAAGCTTAGCTGTTGGGACAGAACACACTTGCTGCGTTTGTGTCCAATGGTGTGGACCCCTCGCTGAAGAGTGAGCCGTGGAAAGAAGAGGTGGAGGGTTCCACTTTGCGGGGAGGGGGAAGGTCAGGGCTTGTGGCTGACCTGTGTGTTTGCTTGTTGTACTGTTTGTGTGGAATGACAGAGAAGCAAAGATCAGATCGTGTTTACCGTGACTTTGATTTCTTCAAACCTGAGTGACTGCTTCCAGTGTGGATTTAGTGTGTGTTCACACAACTGCGTTGAATTTCACCATTTGGGAGGTCACTGGCGTCTCTGCACTGGGGTCCAGCTCCCATGAGTGGTACAGGCCACTCTCCTGGCTCTTTGTCACCTCTGGTAAAGCTTCTTTCGCGGATTTCTCTCTGGTGGTGAGTTCACTGGAACACATTCGCCTTGGGGACAAACCCGTCCCAAAGCTGCTTCAAGATGGCTTACGTTGAATTCTGGCCTGTCTGGGAAACCTGCCTCCTCAGGCGTCTGCAGAGAACAAGTAGCTCCCCCTCTGCTTCTCCCCGTGGCTCTCCTTGAACATTTCTCAGCTGACAAAGCTGACTTTCTAGGAAATTACTGGGCTTAGATTGAACGTTGGGGCGAGATGGAATAAGATGATTAACTCACGTCTGAGGAAACCAACACGCCCACGTCCTGAGCCGTCAGTAACAACCCCGGGCCTTTTCCTCCCGTGCTTAGCAGACCCTGTTGTGACTCTGACACAGTCTAGGGATTCTCCCACACAGGAAAATGTATATATATATTTACATATGTATTTGTATAAATATACACACACATGCATACACACACATGTATAAATATGTGTGTATATACACATAAACATATATATATGTGCGTATATACACATACACACATATACATACACATAAACACTGTGAACTTAGTTTCAAGGGTCTTGAGAATCAGAAAAAAGTCTCAGGCTCAGACACCTGGCATGGAGGAAACTTGATGAGAAGGTGCTTTGCTTTCTAGAGCTCAAAGCAGCTGCATTCCCAGTAACAGTTATTAATAGCAAAGCATTTGTGAGGGTTCCATGGAGCCGAGCCCTCTGGTCAGACTGTTATGTGCATCATCTCCCATGGGACTCCCGTGCAGAGCACGCCAGTGTCATCCCCAGGTACAAATCTGAAACAGACCCTCCAGGATGGAGGTCAGCTGTAGGAAGTGACTGGGTCTGTCTGGCACCTGGTGCTGCCCCCCCCATGCCATCTGCCTCTCCTTCCAGAGCGGGGGCAGGGGCCCCGGCCGTGACCTGTCACCTGCTGCTGAGTCACTGCTGCCACAGCTGCAGCTGCATGGGGTCTTCCAGGCCTTTCCAGCCTCCCCTCCTCTCTGGACAGTGACTGAATATACCCCTGGTGGGGGCAGCCTGAGGAGGCCCTGGACAGGTCATGGCTGGACTCTCCTGTTTTGCAGGTGCCACCAAGCTGTGTGGAGCCACCTGCTGGGCTGGCCCGACATGTGACTAGGACTCTGGGCGGAAACTAACAAGCATGTTCGGGGAATAACCTGATGTTTTGACCTCTAACTTTGCTAGCACGCTGGATTGCTTTTTTTCAGCGTTGCCCTCTATTTAAATGGAGCTGTTCTTTGGGAACTCACTGTTGCAGATTTTTTGTTACTGTCGGGTGGCCTGGCCATGTTTATTTTCAAACTGGCCTTTTTTCCCTTCACTGCAGTTTTCAGGCCGTGGGCTGGGACCCGCTGCAGAAAGGCCTGTGTGGGTCCTTAGCCTCTGTGACCACAGCCGAGCACAGCGGGGCAGAGACACTGTGGCCGTCTCCTCCTTGCCCCCAGTTCCCGCAGAGGACAAGCTATGGCCAAGACGCTGGGGAAGTGGCACATGGAACTTACAAGGTAACCTAATATTTGTCAATGCCTTTGAAAACAGCTGAGGATTGACTGGAAGATGGACACAGATAAATGGCAACAGTCACCCTTAAACAGAACCCCTGTTCCTGATTCCTTCGTCCCACGCCTCTGCCCCCCTTCCTGTTCCCCTCCCAGGATTTGTGCAGAGCTCCCCTCCCCCCCACCCCCCCACCAGTTCAGCGCCCTGCTGATGATTTTCCCTATTCTTGGCTCTCCGATTTCCTCTCCCCTTGCTGAGGCTGTGCTTCCAGAGCCTTCCCACCAAAGCCTTCTCTGGAGGAATCGACCCTCCTGCCGACACCCTCCCCGTGGCCCGAAGACACGGTTTCCTAATAGAGCGCTTCATGGCGGCAAAGTGGTTGTCGATAAACCCTCCAGGTCGAGCAGAGTCAAAGGAAATCGGTGCTAGTCATTGAGCACTGAATGACTTGTTTCAAACTCAAGTGGCAGCCCGGCTCTCAGGAAAGACTGTTATTACTGTTATTAAGTCTCCCTCTACTTCCTGTTGGACACCTTATTATCAATTTGCGTGAACGTCAGCTCGCGGGTCCAACTTCGCTACTACGCTGTTGACTCCAATTTTATAAATGTGTAAGAAGTGAGTAAATTAAGCGGTGTGAACCCTGCCAGGGCTCTGACCTTGCCGGCCCCGCGTGCAGGCCCAGGACTGCTGTACAGCATAATGATTACATTACAATCTTGTGATATTATTCAAAATGACTTCAGATAAATGAATGATAAACTAGGGGTTATGCCGCCTTTATTACAGAGCTGATAGGTAGCTAATCAGCGTCCAAGTATATGTCATTACAGAAATTATGAGCCGGGGTTTGATGTGAATTCCCAGAGAGGCTGGTTTGGAGCGTCGTCTGATGTAAGGCCACAGGCTGAGCTCTGAATTCTGAAAACAACCAGCTTCTCGGCTCTCATAATTTCTGTAAATTACTAATAGATATCTTTAAAGGCCCGGGGAATATGCTTTAATCCACTCACAGACTTTCTTCGTGGATCAACGCTTTTCTCTTTCAAAGACTTTTTTTCCTCACCCTCTGTATTCTATATCCATTGAGCAAAGAAGGTTTTCTTATTCCTTAAGGTGGTGTGGGAAGAACAGTAAAGACTGGGAAATGCCTGGTCAATTACAGATCGGAGGAGAGGCATTAAAATGTCAAGTTCAGAATTCTCCAAGGCAAGTCTAAAGCCAGGAGTCATGTCTTGGAGGGAGGGGCAGGGCTCCCTGATTGGGCTTTCTGAGCGGGCACAGGTGGGTAGGAACGGGCTGCTTGTCAATAGCTGCTGGATGAATGGCAGAATGACTTCGACGACGCTTCCTAGGACAGCCTGAGAGCTTTGCAGCGAACTGGGCTTGAAACCGCTCGTCCACTACCTAGCTCATCTCCTGGGAAAAGGTACTCAAATTCTTGGACTCTCCATTTCTTTATCTGTGAAATGAGGAAAGAGAATACCCACTTATATTGATTGTGGGGATTTCATGAGAAACTAGACAGTTTGCCAATAATTTCTACCACGTAGAGTACCTGTTCCGCATCCAGCTAACGAGAGCTACTTCTGTCGTCGGTGTCCTTGATGCCGTCGATGGCAAGATATGTGATGGTTTTGGCCTTGAAATGTGTATCTAAGAGGCCATGATGGTAACTGGGCCCCGGCAAACTGTACCTCTTGTTCAAAGTTCCCGCTGTTATAGGTGTTTTTAGTATGGAACTCGTCACATTTCAGGAATAATTGTGGCTTTCTTTGGCGTGTCAGGTGGTGTCTTCTATGGTAACACTGTCTGGGAGGTGGTGTTCCCTGGCAGATGCCGGGTGGTCTCTGCATCAGAAGATTGTCCTCTCAGCTGCACTGGGAGGGACGCAGGGTGAGGAGCCTGGCATCCTGCCCTGGCCCAAGTGGCCCTGTGACCCTGAGCAAGTCTCTGGACTGTCCTGAGCCTCTGAAAAGCAGTGCGTGTGGGGCGATAGGTAATCCTGTGAAGTCTCTTTCAGCTCCATGAGCTCTCACACAGTGAAACCTACATTTTTACGCCGACGGCCTTGTCAACACTACACGTGTGACTTGTAGAGCCATACATTTCTTACCAAAGGATCCAAAAAGGACCGGAAGACCAGAGGCTCCCGGATCGACACAAGAAATGAAGACGGCCAGGAACACAAAGTGCTCAGCCACAGGGCAGAGCCCCCTGAGAAGACAAATAAAATGGGGACTGTAAGAGAGACTCGACCACATTAAGTTCAAGGGAGGAAAGAAAAAGAACGAAGGCCATTTGTCACATGCAAAGATGGCAATGACATGAGGAAGGAGATCAGAAGGCCCGAGTTTGGTTTGGGATGTGCAGGGCTCTCCCTGTCCGGCCGAGGAGATCCCTCTGCCACCGTGGCAGCAGCGCCTGAAGAGCAGGCAGCCCGACGGCTGCCGCATTGAGGTGGGGTAGGGGGGGCTTCACGGATCTAGACTAGTCTAGTGACAGTTTAGCTGTTGTTGTTGTTTCTTTTTCATTTTCTTTTCTTTTTTGAATTTTATTTTATTTATTTTTTATACAGCAGGTTCTCCTGAGTTATCTGTTTTATACATGTTAGTGTATATATGTCAATCCCAATCTCCCAATTCATCCCACCCCCACCCCCTGCTTTCCCCCCCTTGGTGTCCATACACCTGTTCTCTACATCTGTCTCTATTTCTGCCTTGCAAACCGGTTCATCTGTACCATTTTTCTAGATTCCACATATATGCATTAATATATCTTTTTCATTTTCTTAGGAAAAAACTTAAGACAATGCACTGATACAGTCTGAGTGTGCCAGTTTCCTTCTCTGGCTTGGAGGGCACCAGCCAAGAGCATTAATTAAGGACCAGGAGCCAGGAAGCAGCTGGGTCCAGCTGAAAGGCAGACGCTGCTGGTCACCCCTGGTGATGGGAGGTATACCATCCAGCCAGCCTGTGGTTTTACCAGTACCAATGAACATTGATATTCCGCATGAACAGTCTAAAATATGTTAGATTGGTATTCCAGACGAACACTCCAAAATATCTAAATTTTATGCACCCCGATGTTCACAGCAGCATTATTTAAAATTGCCAAGATATGGAAGCAACCTAAGTGTCCATCAACAGATGAACGGTTAAAGAAGATGTGGTACATATATATGTATATACAATGGAATACTACTCAGCCATGAAAAAGAATGAAAATTTGCCATTTGCAGCAACATGGATGGACTTGGAGGGTATTATGCTACATGAAATAAGTTAGACGGAGAAAGACAAATACCGTGTGATGTCACTTATATGTGGAATCTAAAAAAATATGACAAACTAGTGAATATAACAAAAAAGAAGCAGACGCACAGATATAGAGGACAAAGCAGCAGTTACCAGTGTGTGTGTTGGAGAAGGACAATACAGAGGTTGGGGGGTGGGAGGTACAAACTATTGAGTATAAGATAGGCTCAAGGATGTACTGTGCAACATGGGGAATGGAGCCAATATTTTGTAATAACTGTACATGAGAAAAACCTTTAAAAGTTGTATAAGAAATAAAAATAAAATATAACTTAAGTTTAATTCGTTTACCAAATATATTTTGTGAATAGCTTGTTAAAACACTCAAATACAGTTTTTAGAACTCTAGAGATGCATTAATATCCAAGAAGTAAGATTATAAAAACAATAAAGAATAGCTCTTGAGAAAGATGATGATTTTAAATGAAGCCAGAGGAGAAAATTAGATCCTAGAATAATCAACATCATCCTGGGAGTTTCACTAGGTTTAACCATTACTGAAGCATTAGGCAGTCTCAAATATTAAAATGTTAAAACACCACGGTTTCTTTCGTCTGGGTCTTAGGTGACTTAATTGTTCTTATTTGTTTGATTATGCCATTTAAATGCACCAAACAAGAAGCTGACTCACACTCAGGTAAGAATTAGTGTGAAAAATCAGTATTTGCTTTTTATAAATATTGTGTATCCTTCTAATCTGATTTATACAGATTCAGTGTGCTGGGCCACATGGTGTGGTCCTTGGGATGGGAATTACGTTGCCTAGTTACACTGTGGGGTCCAGTTCCAGCTCTTGCCTTGGCGGCGGCATCTACACTTAAGAGGGACTTTCCTGAATCGTTCCCTGATGCAGGGAACAGTTGGTTTGTGTTTATTTGTGGGCTGAGGCTAAGCATAGATAATTGTATTCCCCAAAGATATTTTTCTCAAATTTTGATAAACTCAAAATAGAAATTAAACAGGAATTCTGTAGCTGATGGCATTTATAGTAGTTTTTGCTAACACAAATGTTATGGTATTTTAAAAATGAAGAAAATTGGCCTTTCTCCCAGAAAGGAGAAAAAGGATCTGCTGGGAGAAATCAGCAGATCTGTTGTAGCACACGTATAAAATAACAACAACCATGACAATCCCCCCCTCCTCTCAGCCACACACACACACACACACACACACACACACACACACACACACGGGCTTGTCTGTGGAATGCTCAGCAGAGTGAAGTAGGTACTCTCCCCTCCATAAAATCCCTAAAGTTGAATCTTACAGAATTTCCGAAGTCAGCCAAAGCTGAGTCTGGAATTTGCAAGTGCAAAGTGGAAATATCTTCACTGACGAAGACCTACACCTGCTGGTTTCTTTTCTTAATGTGGCAGGAAGCGCGCATGTGTGCGTGTGTGCGTGCATGCATGTGTGTGTGTGTGCGTGCATGTGTGTGTGTGTGTGCATGTGTGTGTGCATGAGTGTGTGTGCATGCATGTGCACACAGGTGCACGCACGTACATGGATGCCGGTTTTTTTTTTTAGTAATTCTCATACTGAATTTTCTGAACCTGAATGCTCAGTTCACACAGCCGTAAGCACCAAGAGAATTTGGATTGCTCGAGAAAACAATTGAAATGATTCGGGTTGAAAAGGAAATGCTGGCAAAACCTTTTAGGCTGAATTGTGTATTTGCCTGTTTATAAAGACCAAGCAAATCATAATCATTCACTCATCCATTCATCATGGAACAAATTATCATGGAGCTTGCTCTATGCCGGGTGTGTATTAGGGCTGAGGAAAGAAATGTGGTGAAGGTCCTGTTTTCTGGGAACTCACCACCTAGTGAGGGTGAATCATGAAGTCAGACTGTGCAAGCCCTGGGAAGAGCAGTGATCACAGGAGGGAACATGATCTGGAATCTGTCATGTAGGGCTTCCTGGAGGAAGTGGCATTTGAGCTAAGAGTTGAAACTAGATCAAGAGAGGGGAGCCACCCTCCTGGCCAGGGCCCTGCACAGAAAACAGGCCAGGGTGACCAAGCACAGCTCACTGGAGGGAACTGTCTTGCCAGGGGCTCAGGAGTGTGCAGGCAGACCATGCAGGGCCATGTGGGGTGCAAGCACCTGGCGTTCAAACCGAAACAACAGACTTGCTGAACATCTGTGTGTAGGAGACCCTGGGGGGAGCTATTTTGTCACCTCTAGTTGCCCCCAACATCAATGTCATTTCAGCCACCTCACCACACATACAGCAAAAAGAAAGGAAACATTACCAGTGGACAATTACAAAGTAACACCTCACGACTGTTGTAACTGCAGTGCTGTTTTTACCTCACAACTGTTGTAACTGCAGTGATGTTTTAAAACATTTTTGAAATGCAGGATGTTCACTCTGTAGGAACATCTACTTGTTTTTCCTGTAAATAATAAGAAAAGGGCTCATGTGCGCATAGCGATGGGCCATTTTTTGAGTAACATATTGTGTGGAAACAGTATAATCTGACTGATACTTTGGCTCTTGACACTGGATGGGTTATATGGTACCGTGGAACCTTCAAGAGACGCTTGTGCCAAAGAAAATTCAGGGTGATAACAGATGGCCCCTTCTGAATAACCTCTCGGCCCCTGTAACCCGTTTCCTGTGCCTTCCATCACGCTGATGGCCATGAACAGGCATCCCACGTGAGTACAGTGTGCGTGCGCAATGGAGTCTTGGGAAAATAATGTTTGAATATTTGTTTCTGCGTTTACGTGCTCCATTGGTGAATGAAATGGTAAATATTTAAAGCCCGAAACTCTTTCCCTTTCTCCTTCAAAGACCCATTCTGAGCCGATCTGGCCGACGTGGCATCTCCGCTCCCCGATTCATTAATCACTCTTTGTTTGGGCCGAGTTCATTGTTCCGATTGTCCAATCCTGCTCGGGAGGGAGCATCACGGCCCAGCTCTTTGTTCAACACGCTGGTCCCGTGGACACACCTGGGGGCGGGGCTGGCGTGCACGGGCAGCAGCCTCGCAGCCCGATGCGGAAGTCCTGCGTAGCTTTCAAAATACGGAGGGTGAAGGCAGAGACATATTGCCTGTAATTACGTGGCTTGGCAAACACCTAGTGGCGAGGCATCGTCACAGGAGTGATCACCTCTTAAAAGCTCGGTCCTAATTAATTTGAAAACACGTAGTGAATGACTAATGTTTTATTGGTGACGGATGATTTTTGAGGATTTCTTTATGTACTGAACAAGGGAAAAGATGGTTATGATTACACAACGTGCAGAAATGCAAGAATTACCGGAAGCGCTTGGCTTTTGCCGTTGATTTCACAACTTGGAATTATCTAGTTAAACTTGGGTCCTCGAAGCCCTAAAATACAATCCATCATTAGGAAATATTGAGGAACATGATTGGAGAGCGGTGATAATGTATGGCTGCAGAGCTATGTTAATGTAATTTAGGGATAAAATATAATAACTTTCATCCCCAAATCATATCATATAAAATATCTGCTGTCAATGCACGGTTTGTAGGTGGCATCCTGCCTGTATATGTATGTAGCGGCAGTTCTTTATAAGATGCGTACATTTTTATTTTGTTTACCAGTATGCAAGGTACTAAAAAGGGTTTTATTGGAAGCACATACTCTAGATTTACAATATTATATTAGAGTGTATACATTTTCCAGCAACAAAAACAAAAAAGGTCCCACTGTATCCACACCAGTGACAAATCTGCCAGGAAGTGACTAGTTGATATGCCTTTTTATTGCCACAGCTGCCTTGTTTTCTCTACTCAAAATAAAAGAAAATCACAGGATCCTTAAAATAATAGCTGGCAGCAGGTAGTTACTGGGAAACGCATGTCCCGACTCTTCACTTTGTAGCATCCGTCCGGATGGCAGATGAGAGGCTGGGATCTGCAGGTCGGTGACAAATACACGGGTAATAGCATTCAGCTCGCCTAACTGTAAAAGTGAATTCACCAGTCCTCTTTGTTTGATTGTAGACCTGACGTGTCGGATGAAAGGGGGCCGTGGATTACCTGCCAAAACAACAGCACAAATAAACGCTAGGCACTCGGGCTGCTTGATGTCGACTTACAAACATCTCTCCCATCATCGATTCCAATTGAGCTGACGTGGAAAGCCCGGAGTCGCTGCCTTAGATGAGGGGGGATCTCGCAGCCCAGCCGCACCCGGCCGGCCTGGGGCGGGGCTGAACCATGCGCCTCTGGGTCGCGCTCTGGGTTGCGTGGGACCCAGGATGCCCCTTTTCCGTGGGCCAGGTGGAGCCGGGGCTCTGCAAACAGGACGACAATATTTAGCATTCAAAGGTGTTCTTCTGAAAGTTCTCTGACTGTCTGATGTGACAGGTCTGGCACTAAAACTACCTCCTGTGGCACTGGTTGATTTAAGCCAGAGGCAGCTCACGGGAGTGAAAGAGGCAAGCACGGGCGTCTTGGGTGTGTCTTTTTCTTTACTTATTCCCTTTGCGTTCCTACCAAGCCCCCCTTAGGAGACTGCAGTTGTGAGGAGCAGGCGATATTTATTGGCTGTGGTTTTTTTTTAAGGTTCAAAATAAGACTTGCAGGGCTGCTCATCTATCCCAGTTCTGCCCATGGTAAAGCAAACCCCTACAATTAATTGCAGGCTCTCTTGCGTTTGGGTTTATCTTGATTTATAGATACACAGAAAATAATTTTTTTATAGTACTTCTTAAAATAATACTTGTTATTTCTGAAAATAAAAGAGACTTTTATGATTTTTAAAAATTTTGTGCCAAGCCATGATTTTTACCACCCCACTTCAGGATGGCTAAGATAAAACTTTTCTTTCTTCCTTCCTCTCTTCCTTTGTTTCTTCTCTCTTTCTTTCTCTCCCTCCCTCCCGCTCTCTCTCTCTCTCTTTCTTTCTTCCTCCCTTCCTCCCTCCCTTCTTTCCTTCTTTCTTTGTTTTTTTTTCTTTCTTTCTTTCTTGCGCACACAGGTGTGAAAGTGAAAGTTGCAGGGAAAACGTGTTACATCAGGCTCGGCCCATGAGTGGTGTTCTCCCGGATCTGGGTGGAAGCCTCCGGGCCTCAGGGCCACAGAAACTCTTTGCCTGCAGCCTTTCGCTGTGACTCTGCCGGTGTGCCCTGTGCTCCCTGCCGCAACTACTCCTTACCATCTACAGACCAGGGTCAGAAAGAGCTTGAAGTGGCTTAACGATATCCAGTGTGAGGGTTAAACACCATGCTGGACTAACTGGCCAGTAGTACTCAGAGAAAGCTAATTTTAGCTACTTTGTCTCCTGGGCGCTCATTTAAAACAATACCCTGCATATTTAAAACATGCCACACACTTAAAATACATATTCTCTATTTTTAGCCTACGATTTAAATGGCCTCCCACCAAAAATCATTTTAAACCATTACAGAGAACTCTACGTCGATCTAAATTCCTTAAAAAGTACAGCCAAAGGCTGTGGACTGTGATTCCCAGATCAGCAAGGATTCTCACCAAAGTGCCTGGGTTTTTGATTTTTCAAAAAGAGCACACCTCAAGTTTATGTGTGAACATCCAGCATCTGTAAACATGTACCATTTTCTCGGCACACTTAATGGTATGTCACGTTATTTCTAGCCGAGTAGCGTCCTTCAGAATCCCAGGGACATCCTTATTTAGCAAACAGACTCTTCAATAAGAGAACTAAATTTAGTTCTTTGCAAGGAGGTTATAAATACTAATTTTTTCTGGTGCCAATATTGGTGATTAAATCACCCTAATTGGCATTGTTTGAGCTAATCACGGGGTGATTTATTTGCCTGCTATGTTTACATGAAGTAGATAGCAACAATTAAGTTTATTTTAACTGTAGTTATTAGAAATACAGTAAGTGTAATATATGCCAGAAGCAAATAAACATATTAGCAGGAAATGTTTAAATGATCTGAGTCACCGTACGAGCCAGCATAGCAGGTGGTGATATCCTGTTTTTAAATTACATCTCAGCAAGTGAACATAATAAATCCTCCTGTGTTATGCATTTCGCTGGTAGCGACTTACACTCACATTATTCAGTTTGACCTCATTCCTGCTAATCACCATCTCGGTTTTAATAGCTGCCACAGTGAGTGAAACAGTTAATGCAGTATTTCTTGCCGAAAGAGCGCCTGTCAGGCTATTGATGACAAATTAAAATTAATAAAGAAGATCTGTGTTGAATTGGAGGGAATGGAATAACTCTGGCACGCACGTGACGGCCGTGGCCTCTGGGGCGCCCTGTGAAGACTAATGTTTTTGGTGTATGTGCATTGTCCTGAAAGGCAGCGCGAAAACTGCCAAAACCCTGCCTCCGCCTGGAAGACTTCCTGAAATAGGAACTGTATTCTTTTAGCCCTCATCACATGTAATTTATCCCTCGGAGAGTTATTTCCCGTTCTGTACACCTTAGCTCTGTGCTGTAATAATAGTATGTTTCCAAGGCTCTACGGTTTTATTTACCTCACTGAGAACCTTTACGAGAACAATCGCATACACATAGGAGTCCGGAAAAGGCGGCCAAAACGTGCAAGTTCAATGCTGCGTTTCTGCAGAATGTATCGGCCTCCATCGCAAGGGGGCCCAGACACTTGGTTAAAGAGCCAGCACTGCCGCTTGTTCAAAAAGCACTCGGCGTTTGGGGGTCATTCTTTCCTTTCTTACGGAAAATGAGGTCTAAGCACAGTGCATTTTTCTCTTCAGTGGGTCCAAAATGAGAAGGTAACACTCGCCAGAAGATTAGACTCAATATCCTAAATACATATGTCCCCATAGCTTAGGTGTGTTTTATGTCCACTTATATATAACATGCTCTTAAAAGGGAAAATCGAGACTCTGCTGGAGAACGGGAGCTGGGGGGAGGGGAGGGCCACCCGCAGCCCGGGGCTGTGGTGGGAAGGCTGTTCTGGGGCCCTGAACTGGGTGACCATGGCAAGGTGACCTTTTTGTAGCCCTGAAGGGACGGTTGCAGCCTTTGCAGAATCAGGGAACGTGATTCTGACTGTGCCCGGGAGACACACCACAGCGAATGAGTCATCTTATCCCCGAAGGAGGCCGTCCACGGAAGTCAACACGGACGGCCTGCGCTGGTCTTCCCAGTAAGCGCCAGGCCTGATGGCTGCCCTGGAGAGAGGAAGCAGAACGAAAACCCTGCCCCTGGACTCCTTCTGGAAACCGAGGGGAACCCCAGAGCCGTCCCCACCGTTCCAGACTCCATGGTCTGCTGACGGCTGTGTGACTTTAGCTCTGGGCCTCCCTCGCTGGATCCCAGATTTCTCATGTGTTGTGTCCTGTCTCTGAGTTGCCAGCTCAAGATTCCACGGGAAAAAAGAACAGTCCTGTCGTGGGGCCCCGGGGCCCTGGGGTAACTAGCTCCGCACCTTGCAGACAGGCAGGGAGTGGCTTTCTTGCTGTGTTCCTGCTGCCCCTTCCCCGGCCTGAATCCTTGCAGCCAGCCCATCTGCCCTCTGGCCCGCCCCGACCACTGCGGGGCTGTCTGGTCCCATCTCCTGGACCACCCCCCAGACTTGGGTGTCCGTGTGGCCCCTTCTCACTGGCTGCTTTGGGTCAGGGGCACGCCCTCGTTTCCCTGAGCTGGAATCCTCTTGGGTAGAGATCATCTGAGACGTAACCTTTCATTAAAGGATGTGGACACTGGCTGGTGTGGACAGACTTGCTATCTCTGCCTTTCCTCCTCTTTCAAGAGCTGTATCTGGGCCCTGTCTTGCCTCCATGGGAACTACAGACAATGCGTCTAATTCAACAATGCATCAGATTAATTAATTAATTAATTAATTGAAATTTATTTTCTTATTGAGATGACATTGTTTACAACATTATACAAGTCTCACGTGTACATTATCGTTCTACTTCTGTATACCTTACAGCGAGCTCACTACCAAAAGTTTAGTTTCCGTCCATCACCATGCAGTCGATTCCCTTTACCCCTTTACCCTCAGCATTCCTTTCCGGTAACTACTATTCTGTTCTCTGTAGCTACGTGTTTGTTCTGGTTTGGTTCGGTTTGTTCATCTATTTTGTTTTTCGTTCAACAGTGCATTTTAGATGCAGAATATACCTACAGGAAAAAAGAGAATTTGGAGTTTCGGTTTTTAATAACAGTCTCTTACCAGATTTCTAAGTCCTTGTCTCTCTTCTGCAACAGTTCATCTATGGGCTTTATTGGAAATTGACATCGCATATTATAACCTAATGCAAGATAGAACCTTCTCTGTTTTGCCCAAATGTTCAACGATATTGCAGTGTGCTTTGCGCATAGCGCTAGCGTATTCCCTCTGTTGAATCAGTGGCCATCCATCTAACAGGTGTGCGAGAGGATGCTGTGCATTCATCTCAGTCCTGAAATGCGGAATTGTTTTAATACAGGATTAAGAGGGTTGACACCTTGAAAAATTGAGAGGAGGTCCTTTGCAATTCATGGGGTTGACATATACTAGTCAAATTGCTGTGTCTCTGAGTTGTAAAATAAAAGTACAGAAAATGAGGAATTAATTCAATTAAACATTTTCCCACCCACCTTTTACCTTTCCTCACTGCTCTGGGGAATAATTTATGAAATGCATATCACCAGAAGACTTATTTTTGCCATTATTTTTAACTTAATGAGTGTACCTTGCACATCAGAGAGAAAGAGCAAAGGTTAAATTTTACATTAACAGCACATTGCAACATGGTATGCAAATATCTATATGCAAATATAAAGCCCCTGGAAGATGAATGTGTTATATTTTTAACCAGTTAACTATGACTGTGAAGTATTGGGTGAGATATTCAGTGGTTTCATTTTTATATCTTTCTTGTAAATAATGCATACAGTATGTAGATGGTGTCAGAATATGATTAAGCTATTAGCTTTCTAGTTTTCATAGTTAAGAATGTGTTCAGCATGGAGCCCCTAATAACTCATTTCTAAAGGCAGCGACCAGTATGAAATATTTCTTGTTCAAGTGAACATCATCATGTGACATAATGATTTTGCTTAAAACCAAGTTAAATGAGGAGTAAAATTAAACAATATTGCACGAATTGTGTTTGACTAATTTCGTGTCACATTATATTAGCGAAGCTTTCAAAATATGTGTTAATGACAAATTGTGTAAGCCCCCAACATGCTTTATGTGTCTGTACCACCACCCTTAAGTCATTAGCTTTTTAAAGGTTCGTTTTGTTTGCAGTTTCTGTAGCCGGTGGCTTTTCCTGATTATCCTTGCCTGTAAAAGGAGACACAATTTGGAAATACATTCTACATACATCATGGGGACTTAATTTCGGTAACAAGGGCGTGATTCTTTTTAATAAGGAAAGCAAGTCATTTGAAAACTTGAGACATTGGACTTGATGAGTGCTATTTCTAAATTAGGCATCATAACAACTTCTTAAAATATGAATCCCAGCCTCCAAAGGACAATCCTGACGTGTGGTAGTGGACTTCTCTGAGTCAAATTTGCTGAGAAGACGAGCAATCACCAACGCTGCAATCCGCTGCCACTAAGGCTCGTCCTGTCTTTAAGATGCGGCCAAGCCGGCCTCTTTGGTATGTGATGTCTGAGGTGGCCTGAGCTGGCTATCGGTAAGTCACCTGTGATGAAGCTGCAGCCTGGCTCTAATCTGCTGTGGAGACGCTGGGGGATGGTGCCGCCCTGGTAAGCCTGACAGAGCAGAAGCGGGGCCCAGGATCACCAGAACGGCAGAAAGGAGGCTGCTTAATGTTTACACTCATTCCTGGAAGGAGAGTTTGACCTTTACCCAGAGCAGGGGCGACCTCGTAGAGTCACAACTATGATCTTTGCTGATCATATAAAGGGATTTAAAGTGTTGGGAAACACCATGTATGGAGTAATAAAACTGACCAAGTATGAAACAAACATCATGTAGGTATCGATGCTATTTTCCAAAATGTTTGCAATCTCATTGAGCTTTCACGACAAGCCGGAGCTCGTGAGGTGAGGAACAGACTCGAGGGGCAGTGTTTACTCACAGAAATGTCGGAGCTAAGTGCCCTGTGCGCGTGTGAGCCCGTGTGTGTGGTAGGACGGGCAGTGGGGAGCAGGTCAGGCACCAAATGCTCTAAAACCTGGTGGAAAGTTTGAGAGACAAGAGCAGAATCCAATGAGCTTGTGCCACTGTTTCTCTATAAAGTTCTTCCCTGGACCAGTGTGGTCCATCAAAATAGTTAAAAAGTTGCGGGTGGGAAGAGCACCGCTTTTAGTTACTAGCAAACCACTATTCTGCTTTATCCATTTTTTGGCTTAATTAAATGAAATGAAATGCTATTCGGTGCTAATGGCAATGGAACCGCAATTGGACACAGGCATTAGGAAGCAGGTGATGACCTGGACCCGAGCGGTCCCTGGGGATGAGAGGGCATCCCCTTGGGCACAGGTGTGCCCCGTGACCTTCAGCATCAAGGAGACAGAAGTGACTGAAGACCTGGTACAGTAACTGCACAGAATATTTGCAGGGGAGGAGAGAGACCCACATGTACAGTAGAAGTATTATAACGATGACTGAACACATTTACATCAGTAATTAATACACGGGAAAGAAGATTCTAGAACTTTGTAAAGGCCAAGATTACTATGATTTAAAAACAGATGTGCATCTCTTTACATATGAAACGTATGGAAGGCTTTGGCCCAACTGGTGAACAGCACTTATCCAGGGATTAGTGGATCATTGGCAATTCCTGTTTTTTCCTATATACCATTTTGCATTTTCCAAATTCTTTTAAGAGCATTAAATTTTAACTTTGCTTTTATTTTGTGGAATTTATTCATTTTAAAAATTTGAGATAAATATAAGGGAAAAATGAAATAGCTCATCATTCCAGCACCCAGATAACCTCTGTTGACATGAAAGAAAATAAACTTTATAAGTTATATATATATATATATATATATATATATATATATACGATTAGAAAATGTAAACAAAATGCAACATGAAAGCTTTGCTCTTTCTATAGCTCTCCTGAAAAGGTAATTGATAGTAATGGTTTTAATACTTATAGAAAGATGGCTATGCATCTACCAATGTGTGTGTATAATTTATACAGAAGGAATCATATTATTTAAACCACCTTGCATTTGTTTTTTTCATGTAATAGATCTTGGGTCTCTTTCCAGGTCAGCATAACTGTACCTATTTCCCTCTGAATACATTTTATCAGTATCCAATACATGTGCTCAGGATATGAGGTTGTGTGCACATAAAGAAGTCTCTAGAACTTTGTAAAAGGCTGCGTGCATTATTAGTTCTTAGATTTGGGAAAAAATTCTCTACCCCATGTCAGTTTTATGACTGGGAGTGAAAACAAAACCGAACAGTATGAGTTGTCTTGAAGACCCCGTGATTGTAACGGATTCCGATTCTCCTGGTGCATGGGGTCCAGGTAGACCAGAGCCGCTCCTGCTTCACCTTGGCGGGCCTCCGTGCCCTCTGTCCTCTGGGGCCTGATCCCTGCAGCCCAGAGACACACCTGCTGGTCTCCACAACACCACGTTCTATGGATGACCTTGGTCAAGTCACTTAACTTCTCCAGCCCTCAGGGGTCCCAGCTAGAAAAAGATGTGTGCCCACTTCTGCTCTGCTGCCGTAGGTCCCCTGGGAATGCTCGATGTGCCTGACACAGAGCTCCTCAGTCCTTCCTGTTCAAGGGATGGTTTTAAACTAAATACAAGCCAAATGTCCTCACTTGTAAAACCTAAAACCATATGAACTAAGAGCCACTGTCCCTTCCCTGGAGGAAACTGCGAAGCGCAACATGATGCTGACTTTCAGACTCTCCCGAGCCGAGCCAGTGCACACGCATCTATACACACATGTGTATGTGCTTCCTTTTGCACAAATGCTAAGCTTGCCCGTTGTGGCTTTCACTCTGTCAGCACGCACAGATGACTCCTTCTGGTTCAGGGCTGCAGGCCTCTCCGTCGGATGGGCAGACATAGAGATGGCTGCTGATGTTTCACCATCACAAACAATACTGAGACGTATCTGCAGAGACGGATATCTGCAGCGTCCGCATCCACGTGGCCGTCTGTGAGCTGGCCCCGTGGCCGGAGTGGTATTGCATGGTCAAAGGGTGACCACACTTAGCTTTTTACGGGTGTTGCCGAAATGCCCTCCAACGTGGCTTCCGGTTAGAGTCCAGCCAGCAGCGATCGTCATCTCCTGAGCCCTCAAACTTCTTTCAACACTGGTTTTATCAACCCTTTAAACCTTTGCCAACAAGATACGTGAAAACAAGGGTCTTGGGTGATTGTGGATTCTCCCACAGCCCCTGTTCTGCCTCTCTGTGCCCTGTGGCGTCTGGGTTCTGGCTTACCTTGTTCCGCTCTATGAGCTGCGGGCTCTTCCCTCCGTGATGTCAGCTCTCACTTCTGCACCCTGACCTCGAAGATGCGGGCAACCCTGACCTCCCTCATGGTTCCTAGCTTCACCTCTGGATGTCTGACCACTCTGTGCCCCCTCATGCCCCCAGATGGGCCTTTCATCTGTCTCTCCAATCTTGCCTTGCAGATGTTGGCACCCACAATTATTTGTTGAATGGTTACTCGAATACGTGCAAGGATATCAGGATGAGGCTATGTTTAAATTTTTCTACGATTTTCTGATCAATCCTGTGTTATATGCTGTGTAACACAACAGGAGGGGCGCTTCTCCCTTTTTCTCTTTCAGAACAAAATTGACTTGGCATAATGCATCACTATTTATTTAACCAGTCCGCATTTAAAAAAACTCTCTCATGTTAATTTTATATTCAGGAAATTAATCAGTCGATAAGCATCGTTTAAAAAGACTGCACACACTGCACACGGCTTCCCTTCCTGGGTGAGGGCTGAGGGTGCACCGAAACAGTTACTTTTCCTCTTCCTCTGCAGGATTTTTCAAATTTGAGGCAAAGTTGGTGGTATTTGGATAAGATATGTTTAACTTTAGGAAAGTGCATGAATACATGTAAAAACATGGAAATTGTGATACTGTTTGATCCAGCAATTTATCTTAAAAATTAATCAGACTAATGTGTAAAGTGAGAGGATGCTTGGTAAAAACTGATGTCTAGGAGTAGAGAATTCGTTCATTAAATTAGGATACAGCCACAGAACGGAATATATGCAGTCATTAACAATAACGTGTATATATATATGTAGGTATGACTGTATATGTACATACATACATTCTTATACATAAATGTATGTATACATACATGTACATATGTATTTTAAAATAAATGTTCACATTTCACAGTTAAAGGAAAAAAGCAAGTTGCAAAACATTATGTATAGTATAATTCATTTATACTATAAAAGGTATATTAAAATGTTTTCATATATGCACCTCAGGACCCTTTCAGGGGTCCATGAGGTCAACATTATTTTCTAAACTCTGAGTCAAAACTAGTTTCAAAACAACTAAGACATTTTTTGCCTTCTTCACTTTTATTCTCATGCGTATACAGTAGAATTTTCCAGAGTCTTCGTGAAGTGTGATATCACAACAAATTGAGTACAGAAGCAAGTATGGGAATCCGGCTGTCTTCTGTTAAGCTGGACTTACAGAGATTTTCAAAAATGTGAAACGATACCACTCTCTCTATATGTTCTTCGTATTAACATGTTGTGGAATTATTATTTCTTTAAGAAAGGAATTAATGAATAAATATTTCTAAAATGATCAGTTTTAGCTTCGATATGGTAAATATCAATAGACATAACCCATATAAACAAAAGCTCTTTGTGTTTCTGAATAATTTTTAAGAGTATAAAGGGGTCTCGAGATCAAAAAGTTTGAAAACTGCTAGCCTAGGCCACAGTTTAGTGTGCAAAAACGTGCGAAATAAAGGAATGAATGACTCAGTTGAGGTTACTATTTTGATGTCATTTTCAGAGCCTTTATATGTATTTAAATTTTTTATAACTTTGTGTTTTGCTTTTTTATTAAACATGAAAATCAAACCCATTCTTATCCTTCTAAAAATGCTATAAATATCATTTTGATGGTTGTATAATAGTCCACATAGCCTAGTGATTCTCTATCACAGGAGCACATCAAAATTGCCTACAGGGCTTCCCTGGTGGTGTAGTGGTTGAGAGGCCGCCTGCCCATGCAGGGGACACAGGTTTGTGCCCCGGTCTGGGAAGATCCCACATGCCGCGGAGCGGCTGGGCCCGTGAGCCATGGCCGCTGAGCCTGCGTGTCTGGAGCCTGTGCTCTGCAACAGGAGAGGTCACAACAGTGAGAGGCCCGCGTACCGCAAAAAAAAAAAAAAATTGCCTACAGAGCTTTAAAAATTTTATAGGTACTCCTGGGTAGGGTCTGGTCATTTTTAGGCTCTTTATGGGCATTGCCAAATTGCTTCCCCAAAGTTGTACCAATTCACATTCTTCTCCTTCTCACTGTCAGCAGCATTTTCATGAAAAAATCGTCCATCACATGCATGGTTCCCTGTGGACGGGGCTCCTCCCGTATGGGCATGGAGCAGCTGTTTCTTGCTTTGTCAGCTATCGGGTTGTGCATTTAAGGAGGCCTCTTAAAAGGCCCAGCTTCACCTCTCCTGGCTTCATTCCTCCTCAAAGTTGGGCCACCCATGCAATTGTCTGCAGAGTCCCAGGTACCAGATCTGCTCTCAAGCTTTCTTGCACTTTGGCCTTCATCTGAAGAGTAGCAGCGGGGCACTTGCCCACGTGCCACTGTCTGCCTTGCTGTCTGACCCTAAAGGAAATGCATTTCAGCCCAGTCCCTGCTGTGGGGCAGATTCAGAAACCACCGCCTGGGTCACTGAGTGGTGTTCCATCTGCCTGAAGCCTTCCTAGAGCCCCGGTTGGTCACCAAGCGTGTCCCCGCGATACACTGAGGCTCTAACCAGTGTGGAACTGGCCTATGGAGAATGGGCTTGAATAGAGGAGGCACAAACAGCCAGGAACACAGGGGGAAACACTGGACCTCCCTGGTTGGGGAAAGGCACCGCAGACGAATAGATGACAGCATCCGACGGTCATACGGTGAAGAGGACGGCATGCCGCCGGAAACAGCTGCGGAGAACGCACAGCGGGCTCGCCTCTGGGAAGGAAGCTGGCGGCGCATTTAGCAGTCCCCCCGCACACTGTGGACACAGCTCCGATTTCTACGTATCTACCGTCCCCTGGAAATTCTGAGAGATGATGTTCAAAGCTCTATGTGCAAAGATGCTCGTTTTACTGTTATTTCCAATAGAGAAAAATGACAATTATCCCAAAGGGGCGTGGGAAGGTGAAGTCTGGGGCATTAGAAAGATAAGCTATTTTGCTGTTATTCAAGCTGTCATTTTTTTGGTAGTTTATAATGATGAGAAAAATCTCATAATATATATTTAAAAATTTGACTTCAAACCTGGACATGTTATTTTCCAAATTATGTAAAAAAAAAAACAAACCCAGATATATAAGTATGCATAGAAGATAGACAGAAAAAGTCTGGAAAAAAGAGTCAAAATGTTAATAGTCGTAAATTACGTCTGGTTTTAGAATATCTATCTATCTGTCTATCTATCTATCTATAAATTTAGGATATGTATACATTTAAGACATAGATGTAATTTTTTCCAATAAGTATTGTATGTCTACAGTAAGCATTTACTTTCCTGAAATCAAAACAACTTAACAGAGTGTGGTCCCAGCTTTTAGGAAAAGATTCCTATGAGAAATGCCACCTAATCTGGGAACCGATATTTAACCTGGGAACTGGACGAGCCTGAGTTAGCAGGCAGTGGGAGAGTGGAGGGGTGGGTAGGGGGAGAGCACAGGGTGTTCAGAGGCCCCTGTGGGCCAGGCACTGCTGCTCCAGAAAGAACGTGCGAGTGGAAACCGTACAGAGCTGGGTCCTCAAACTACCGCCTGCAGGGCAGATCCAGCCAGCTGACTGTTTGTAAATAAAGTTTTTATTTTTTATTTTATTAGTATTTTTTATTGATGTATAGTTGATTTACAATATCGTGTTAGTTTCAGGCATACAGCAAAGTGAATCAGTTATATACATATATCTATGTATTTTTTTCAGATTTTTTCCATTATAGGTTATTACAAGATACTGAATATAATTCCCTGTGCTATACAGCAAATCCTGCTGCTTACCTATTTTATGTATAGTGTATATGTTATGTGTGTACATGTTAATCCCAAACTCCTAATTGATCCCACCTCCTGCCCTTTTCCCCTTGGTAACCATAAGTTTGTTTTCTATGTCTGTGAGTCTGTTTGTGTTTTATAGAGAGAACATTTTTGTATTATTTTTTAGATTCCGCATATAAGTGTTGTCATATAGTCTTTGTAAATAAAGTTTCATTGGTGAGTAAGTGAATGTGTGGAACAGGTTAAGAGTGGAAGCAGTGGTGGCTGACAGGGTCCTGGCTTGGGGAACTGCCCGAGGATGCAGGGGAAGAGGTGGTCTCAGGTGGGTGCAGTGGCTGGGATAATGCATCCCCTCCTGGTCATGTACAATCTAAGGCTCCTGGTAAAGGAGAGCTGTCCAGAGGCAGCTGGGCCTGGAGCTTTAGGGAGAGACCTAACTTTATTTATTTAATAGAATGTGGCTTAATTAATTCAATAATTTATTAATTTTTCCTTCCAGTTTTATGGCGGTATAACTAACATACGGCGCTACATAACTTTAAGGTATACAGCGTGATGATTTGACCTACATACATCATGAAATTACGACCACAGTAAGTTAGTGACTATCCATCACCTCACACAGATGCAAAATTAAAGAAAAAGAAAAAAAAAGGTTTTTTCCCTGGTGGTGAGAACTCGTCAGATTTGCTCTCTTAACAGCTTTCATAGGTAACACACAGCCGCATTCACCATATTCGTCATGTTGTATGTCACACCCCTAGTACTTATATATCCTGTAACTGGAAGTTTGTACCTTCGGACCACCTTCCTCGAATCTAACCCCGCCTCCCCCGTCCATCTCTGGTAGCACAAATCTGAGGGACAGATCTAACCTAGGCGTCAGCTGCCTGCAGATGTGAACGGAGGTCTGGGCTGAGAGCACGGGGAAGAGGAGAGGGTCTAGGCTGGAGCCCCAAGGAGCATCCTGGCCTGGAAACGCATGGGAGAAGAGATGTCTCCCAACCAGACAGAGGAAAGGGGGGCCAGTGAAGGGGGAAAAAACCAGGAAGATCAGGAGAAACAGGCCTGTTAAGGTCCTAAATGCTGCTGAGATGTCAAAGGAGAGAAGGACCCGGGCACATCTTTGGGATTTAGCCCCTAGGAGGGTGCTGGTGCCTTAGGGAGATTTGAATTTGTTCAATGAGTGATGTCAGAATCTGGCACTATTTTTTTTCCTACAATATGAGCCTCATTCTTTGTCTCCTTGGTCATCAAGCTGCAGGCTGAAGACAGTTAACCACAGGCCATTGGTCAGCAGGGAGAGTCTCCCTCAACCTGGTCTTGCCTTAAGCATCCATAAACCTGCTACCTCGGCCTCTGGTGATGTCACTGTCTTTAGTAACAACATTAGGAACATGGGAAACAAAAGAAGGAAACTGCCTGCCGAGAACAGAGTGATTATTTCTTATCTATAGATAGAACTTTCTGCCATGACAGAAATGGTCTAAATTTGCACTGTCTAACAAGGTCACCACCAGCCACAGGTGACCACTGAACACTTGAAATGTGGCTAGTGCAACTGAAGAACTAAATTTTACAATTAATTTAATTTTAGTTAATTAAAATTAAAATAGCCATATGAGACCAGTGGCAATAATTTTACATTCCTGGGGGTAGCTCTTAGCCCATGTCATCCTCATAAGCAGTGTCTTCTTTTGGGTCCATAAGACAGTTTGCCCCTCTCAACCGGGGCTTTCTTCCCCAGAGACCAGGAAGGAAGGTCCTCATCCTTCCCAACCACCACGAGGTTCTGGAGAACCTCCAAGAATGCAAAGCATGGTTAACAGAACAAGTGAATTTTTGCTAGGAAATCTTTATTTCTTCACCCACGATTTTGGGGTGAAGTGGAGTGGGAGGGGAGATGTATTGACTTCTCTCTCTGGGTGCCCTAGACACACACGGCCTCCCCTAGGCCTGCTCCTGTGTTTGATGCTGCCCCAGAGCCCCCTGGGGCAATAGAAGGTATTTATGTGATACATTGGCGGTATTTATTATACGTAATGTGTATACTGTAGCAGAAGGCAGATGCACCATATTGTCTAAAATCAGAAAAAAAATTGAATTCTAAAACACAACTGGCCAAGGGTTTTTGGTGAGGACCCATGGGCTTGTGCTGAAATTTTCCACTTGTGTCTGGAGCTCTCTGGGGGCCAAGACTTTGTGCACCTCGTCCTTGCCCATCCCCAGCACGCTGTGGAGTTCATGGCACACAGTAGGCCCCTGGGCGTGGGCGAGGCGGCTGGTGAGGGGCAGGGGGCTGGGCGCTTTGACCACGGGTGTGTTGGTGGCCCCTCTCCACTCGGGACTCACTGGATTTGAAGAATAGTTGTAGCAGATTCAATGGTGATCAAGGTCGGTGTCCAAGAGGTTCAACCCCGTGAATGAGAGGGTCCAAGAAGGTCCATTTCATCAAGACAGCTCCTGTGAGAGGACACTGTGGAATCCAGGAACGGAATTCAGCTTCAGGAAGCAGGGCTGGGAGAAGGTTGCCAAATTTAGCAAATAGCAACACAGGACTTAGCTCATGTGAGTTTCAGGTAAATGAGTTTTTTTGTTTGTTTGTTTGTTTATTTTAGTATAACTATGTCTCAGATACTTACAGTAAATTATAAATAAAGTACCAGGACATACGCTAAAAAATTATTTGCATTTTATTTATGGTTCAGATTTAACTGGTGTCCTGTATTTTATCTGGCCGCCCTGCTCTGGGAGGAGTTAGCGAGGTCAAATCCTTTGCCTTCTGCAGAATCGGAGAAGAGGACCGGAAAGGGGTCAGCAGTCTGAGGGCAGTGAGGGAGCAGCCGCAAGAGGGCGCCAGGAGGCTCAGTCTGTCCTGCTCCCACCCCTGGGGCAGCGATGGTTGGGCGCTGCGGCTTCCGCCCGCCGGCCGGGGCTGGTGGGGTGTCCGAGTGAGCCCACCCACGGCACCATAACGTCCAAGCCTGGCGTGGAGGCAGGTCTGCCACAGCCCTGTCCCTGCCACCTGCCCTGCACAGGCGCTGAGACTAGGCCGTGGACCACAGGCTGCGGGGCGCACCTGCACACATCGCCTGAGCGAACCACACAGACCTCTGTCTCCAGGGCTCCCCTTTAGTCCACAGGACAGCAAAGCCCAGGCTGCTTAGAGGGTGACTCCATCCCGATAATTTAGTTTCCTCTTCTTCCGCTTCTTCTTTTTTTTTTTTTAACTTTATTTCTTTTTGGCTGCCTCCCTCTTCTTTATTGACTTGTTCTATGCAAATCCTGTGTGGCTAATGCTGTTATAGCTTAAGAAGCAAAGACTGACTGCATGGCGCCTTTTCCTCTCCGTTGCAGAGCGTAATTGCAGTATTAAGTCAAAACTAAACCGTCGGCAGAGGGGATCTGTCAGCCTGTTTTAAGGCTGTACTCAGGGCCAATTTAGATGCCTTTGCAAGTTACACAGAACTAGTCTGGGTTGAACTTTCCAGGTGGTGGTAGCATTTTTCAGAAGCACCAATGTTCAGTTGATATCGTGTGACATGGAGCAAAACCTTGGGACGTCTTCATTGGACTTCCAGGAATGCCTCTCACCTTCGGGACTTGATTCAGCCCGGAGCACCGTGGAGCAGGCGGCCTCAGGGTTTGCGTGGGTCTCTCGGGCTGCAGAGCCGGGAGGTGGCTCTTTTCTTGCCCTCGCTGTCTCTGTCATGGTCACGAGTCTAAGATAAATGAACAAAAGCCCTGTTCCGTGTTGTTAAATGACGCCCTCAGTCCATCCTATCACATCCCGTTATGGCCTGTGCGCCGCCGGTGCCCGTGGTCCAGCCAGGCAGCATCGAAAGGCTAGATGCAGAGGCACTGCTCTCTCTGTCCCGGACGCCCCACTCGGGATGGGAAACGTGGCTCTCAGGAATAAATTACTGTGCAGCTTGCACCACCAACGTTGTGGAAGGGACAGAGATTCTTCTTAGGTATGGTTTTAATGCTTCAAAGACTCTCGCGCTCTTCCGGGCCCTGGCCGCTGGTCCTCCTCCGGGACGCGGTGACATGATAATTGAACGGCTCAGCCTGTGTGAGCAGGAAGCAGGACATATTAGGAGGAGTGGCTCACAAACAAAAGTGTCCCAATGTGAGGTGTCCCTGAAAGAAAAATGGGCCGGGTGCCGAGAGGTAAGAAACGCCTTCAGATGGTGGAGAGTCGCCTGGAGAGGAGCGTGGACTCACTACCAGTGGCTGCTGTGTCTTGGTGACGTGGTCACAAGCCCCAGGCTCCTGACACACGACTAGCCATCCCGACCCCCCACTCGGGATAGCCATGCACGGCACATGCTACCTGTACTTGACATTCCAGGCCGTCTGTCCCAGGGCCACGTCCATCCTTCCTGCCCACCAAGCCCACGCTACATGGTCCAGACCCGAGAGAGTGGTTGGAAATCCTGAGTTGTGATTGGAAAATCAGAGCAAAGCCTGTGTTCAGACTCGGCCCCTCCAGCTTCTGCCTGCCCCGCTCTCCCAAATGCTGCTGACTTCCGAGTCCAAGGGCTCTGCCTCGTGTGTCCTCACTGCAACCACGTGGAGTAGCTATTCCTTTCTTAGATTTTACTTTTAGGGCTATTTTAGGTTTACAGAAGCCTGGGTGGAAAGTACAGAGAGATCCCATATACCTTCTCTCTCCCTCACGCCCAGTTTCCCCTCTTATTACCATCTTGCACTGGGGTCGTTCATTCCTTAGAGTTGATGAGCCAGTGTTGATACATTATTATTCACTGTCATCCATAGTTTAGCTTAGAGTTTCCTCTTCGTGCCGTGCATTCTGTAGGTTTTGGCAAATGCTTGACGTCACGTATCCATCATCACAGTATCATACAGGGTGGCCTCACTGCCCTAAAGGTCCTCTGTGGTCTGCTTATTCATCTCCCCCCTTTCAGCTCCTGGTCTTTTACTGTCTCTCCAGTGTTGCCTTTTCCAGAATATCGTAGAGTTGGAATCAGGCGGCATGCAGACTTTTCAGACTGGCTTCTCTCACTGAGAATAGGCACTTAAGTTTCCTCCGTGTCTTTTCGTAGCTCGATAGCTCAGTTCTTTTTGGTGCTGAATAATATTCCTTTGTCTGCATGCACCACAGTCCGTTTACCTGAAGTAGTTATTTTAATGTTTATTTTGCAGGTGAGGTGACTGAGCCTGATGGTGGGTGAGTGTTGTGCTTTAGGTCACACCGTTCTGGGGATATATCAACAGGAAGTGAGCCCAACCCAGGGCTTTTGGATGCCAAATCCACCATGATGCTGCATTCCATCCTGGAATAGGTAAATCTGAGTCAATATTTGTCATTTACTTTCCACATTCCTGATGGGTGTCATTTAACATCACTTTTCTAAGTGAGAGCAGGCATCTGAAGACTCTAGGCCAGACCCTTCCATGGCATGGATGTGGTGGCATTGGCTGGCATGGCCAGGAGATGTTTGCCTAAGAGAGGACTACCCCCACCCTCCCCAGGGCCCGTGCCACCCCCAAACACCTGTGCAGCAGTCACATGTTGTGGGGATAGAAACTTTTTCCTCCTGATGAAGAGGAGGGATGAATCATTTAAAACTTGGCATCTAAACCTACACTTTCCTCCTAAAAGCCTCCGGAATCGTCCTGCAAAAACTTCTCTCCTGCTTTGTCCTAACGTCTGGGTGTGAGCAACTTCCTTTGGGAGACCATAGTAGGGTTTCAGATTTCACCATCAAGAAAACCTCTAAGATTTTTGGAAGCAAGCCCCTGATTAAATTGGTCTCCTCTGCACCACGGCTTCCCTCTCACGTCCTCGCTAAGCCACAGAGAGAACCTGCGTGTTGGTTAGGCTATTTGTGGATGTCTTGCCGTGTGCATTTCTGCTTGCTTTGCTCAGCCACCCAGATTTAGCTATTTAAGTTTCCCTCATAAATCAGCCACTCTGAGCATCTTAATCATCTCCCTCCACTTTGTCTATAGCTCTCTGCCCTCCAAGAAATAAATTACCCACAATTACTTAAAGTTAGTAATTGAATTTATTTTAGTGGTAGAGGGAAAATTTATCCATTTTGCTAGTAATTTGTAGTCATTTTTAGTAATTGATAGTAATTTTCTAGTAAATACTAATTAAATGTTTCACTAAGTAAAAGAAGTACAGAGTAATGTATTCACTAAGTGTTAGTATTTCCAATTTATCTTTCTACCAGCAAGTGATTTAGGTTGAGTTCATAGGATCCAGTGGAATTATTCTCATTGTATTCATCTTTAAAAAAGCCACAGGAGCAAAGGATTAAAGACTGCACACACAAGGACCTGCTGTCGTGCTACAGGTGGGTAAACTGAGGCAGAGGACGACCAAGGTGCTTGTCCAGGATCAGCTGCACAGCCAGTGGAAGGACAGAGGTCCTGGACTTCAGACTTCCTGTCTGGGGCATCTTTGGTTCCATACAACCTCCCAGAGGATGGGGCAGAAAAAAAGAAATGAACTCCAAAATAAAGGTTCCAGCTCCCTGCAGGAGGGGCTGGTGTGGCCCAACCATGGAGGCGTTCCTCCTAGCTCCCGTCATCCCCGAGGCCTTGACTACAATGTGGATTGATCCACGTCTAGGTCGAAAGAACTTTAACTGTATTTTGGGCCATTCTGAAATGTGCTAATTTTGCAGGTGTACCTGCAAGTAAAACTTTGTAGACCGATAATAGCAGAAATTGTTTCACCAAATGAATCTATTAACGCTTGTTAGGTGGCCAGTGCTTACTTTTTATCTAGTAAGTTATTTTTTCTTTTAAAAATTATTCTCTGGGACTATCGCATGCATGGGGTATGATACACTTATTACCTGGCACTGTAATCATTTCTTGTCTGTTTTTCCATCCAGAGCCTCGAAGCACGTTGGTTGGGTAAAAGAGAGAAGTGGTGATTTTTCCCAGGACACGCTCCTAGTTAGAAAATAATATCCCTCTAGAATTAATTAATTAATGGGAGTTGATGCAATTAACAAATACTGAGTGACAAACTCTACAGAGGCGGCTGTATGGAGCCATGCAAACACCCTGGCTTCCATTTCATGACCAGTAAAGTGAGGGGCTAATCTGCAATTTCCCTTGATGATCTCTCTCTCAAGCTTTTTTAAAATGGAAAAAATGGTTTTATATTGATTTTAAATGTAACATATGGTCATGAGGAATATGGTGAAACCTAAAAAAAAAAAAAAAAGACATTGAAATCATCCATTGTCCCCCAATATGGTTACTCTATTGGTACCTTTTCTTACAGACGTAGTTTTCCCTGTAGGTTTGTTTTTCAGTTGTAATCAATCAGAAGAGAAAACTTCAATTTGTTTTATTTTTCCTTAGATGATAAGTATAAATATGTCAATATTGTCTTTGTAAATACAGATTTTAATGGTAAAATAATATCCCATCAAATGTAAGAACTGTAATTTGGTTAACCATTTCCCTATTTTTGTGACATTTATTATTTTAAATGTTATTTAAAATTTTTCATTATTATAAACATTTTCAATTTTCCATTATTATAAATAACACTTCTGTGAACATCTTTATAACGCTTCTTAGATGGTTTTCTTTGGTTACATTCCCAGAACAAAATTATGAGGTCAAAGGATATGAATATTTTAAGGTTCACATTACTTCTTGCCAAATTGTTTTACAAAAGCACTGCATCCAGCAATTTGTGACATTTCCCATTTCACTTATGTTCCATCTCTGCTTTGGATACTGTGATGAAAAATTTCTGTTAGTTGGATGGGAGAAGAATTGTCATGTTTAATATTCAATTTTCATTAACCACATAGTTAAATCTTCTTCTTCGAATTAAAATTTGTATTCTCTTCTCTTGGAATTGCTTGTTTCTGCCCTTTTCCTATTAATCTGTTGGGACTTTTATGTGTTTCTTATCCATTTACATGAGCTACTTACATAATAAAGATATTAACCCTTAATTATATTTCTGCCCATTTTTTCTAATGTCATGGACTTCCAAGTTGGTTTTCAAGCTCACAGTAATTCTTAAATGATCTGGGGGACAACGTGGCCTTTCTAATTTCTTGCCTTCCATTGAACGCTGAGTTTACAAGGGCAGGGCCCGAGAGAACAGAAACCTGCACGATGAAGATGCTGGGTGTTGGACTTCCCTGGCGGTCCAGTGGTTAAGACTCCACGTTTCCACTGTAGAGGGCACGGGTTCAATCCCTGGTCAAGGAATTAAGACCCCACATGTCGAGTGGCGTGGCCAAAAAAAAAAAAAAAAAGATGTTGGGCGTTTTAAAAATCCACGCAAGATGCAAGCCTGGCTTTTAGAAGTCTCTCCCACTGGGCCAAGGAATCCTTGTAAGAATTAAATAGGAAACTTCCATCCCTCACAAAGTAACCATGTAATGCCACACTTCTTGTCCCCATCGCACATCTGAGGGGGAGCTGCTCTCTGAGCACACATGAAACAGGTGACTCCCCAAGTCAACATAAATTTTCAATTAAAGCGCGGTCCTCCCAATGCCTGGGCAGCACCTGCCTAGCAGCCTCTCAGGGTCCAGCCGCTGCCGCCTGTGGATCCAAGGCCTGGGCAGAGGGGCCTCAGCCTGCTGAGAAGCCCACCTCGCAGGGCAGAACTGGAACCTTTGAAAGCCGCGGGAGGGCTCTCTCCTTGTGGCCTGGCAGCCCTGCAGTGGGTTAGCTCAGCTGGAGGCTCTGAGGTTACTTGAAAATAGCCCCTTCCGCGAAAGCTCCAAGGCTGAGCGATGCTTAGGGCGCTCGCACACTCCTTCGCTCGCACACTCCAGCCACATCCCCTTCTCATTTTTCTCAGCAACAGTGATCCAGAAAGACACATGAGCATCTGTATAAGGATTTTTAAAATCCTTAAAGTTTTTAAAAAACTTTCAACAATCAAGTCAAATCCCCCTTGAACCCTCTCTGCCTCCCCGGCCCCTGCCTCAGGGTCCTTCCCTGAAGAAACCACTGGTGTCAGTTGTCTGTGTGCCCTGCTAGACATCCTGCTTTGCTTTCACGTGCAGAAACACACACACCTAGAAACAGAGCATGTTTGCAGGTGTGAGCCTGCACACGTGTGCTTATTTGCACGTTCATATGTGCATATGTGCTTGTATGCATGTATGCGCATGTGTGCATTTCACGTGCATGTGTCACATGGGGATGTACTGTGCACATTCTATAGCTTGCTCTTTTTACTTAACCTGGGTGGAGATTTTCTGTGTCAGCACGTTGGTCTGTCTCTCCTGCGAGCGTGAGAAGGCTGGGTTGGGTGGTGAAAGAACACACTTTGGCCAAAACAGAGCATGAATCCTGTGCTAAACCCCTATGATTAAAGGCCATCCCTTTCCTTTTGCAGTTTAATTTTCTTACCTCTGTAAGGACCCCAGTGTTCCTTGCAGTGGTGTGATCTTAGGTTGAAAACAGTTTTTTGACGGAAGAGTCGAGAGAGATTTAGGAAATTTATATCAGGAAGGATCTAAAATACTTTTGTGTTTACTATTTAAAAAGCAAGAATTACAGCGATGATAATGTGCCATTTGGTTAACACTGATAATATGAAACAGCTGCATGTATCTAAGAGGGACTTGACAACTTAGGGATCAGTGATATCTCGTGGCACATGATGGGAAACGGTTGGGCCCAGAGGCACATGGACACTCAGGACCAGGGTTTGAGCCTGGACCCCCCGACATGCCGCCTCAATGGACCTTGTCCCAGTCACTCCCTGCCTTGGTTTCTTCATCTGTGTCATGGGCTGGTCTCACATGACTGTGAAGACAGAATGAAGTAATGAAGTATGTGACAGCGTGTGTGTAAACTATCAAAAAACACGAATGTTGGCAATTATTGCTATAAAGGTGGCAGGTGTGAACGTCTGTCGTGAGGACGAAGCTTTAGGGCAATGGGATACTACGTTTCTATCCTGGACCCTGCTGGAGAAGCTTCGGGCCCCCCCTTCAGCAGGTGGCCGGCCTTGCCCCGCCGGGGCCTCTGGGGGCGCACACCTGTCCGCTCTTAGTGACCTCGTCCCAAGGGAGGTGAGAGGCTTTCCCACGAGGGGAGGCCCTGTGGAGCCCTTCTGCCGGTTCAGAGCGCTCCTGGAGAACATACTAGAAATTTCGCCGGTCCCGAGGGGGGCATGGGTGAACCCTGACTCGCTGGTGTGGCCGCTGCCCCCGGGGGTGCTGTGGCCAAATGAGTAGCCGGAGGCGGCTGGGGTCTGAAGGGCCAGCAGCCTTCCTGTGCTGCCGAAGGACACCGCGGGCACCGCTCCCAGCCCGCGCGAGAGTCCGTGCTGCACGCCTTCTCCAGCTCACACCTGCCGTCTGCGGACTCGTCTCCTGGGCTGTCCCCGTCGACTGCCCGCGCCCTGCTGCAGTAGCTGCTGCTCCCACCAGGGCTGCCCTCTGGTCAGTACTGACTTCCTGTTCTCAGCGTCCCAGTGGTCACTGGGAAGGCAAAATGGGGAGGGGGAGGGGCGGACGATGTTCATCATCTCTTCAAAATCCGTATTCTGCTGTATTGAAAGGGAGTCACATCAGACGACGGGGTGAGCTAACACTGGTTCGAAAGGAAATTATGTTGAAAATGTATACTAATCAATTATTTCAAAAGCTTGCTCCGGTACCCAACAGGAGCTGGAATGCTATGCAAGTTTAACAAATACACGTAAAACCTGGCTCTCCCGTGAAGATAATCATTTTCTTTAAAAAACAAAAACAGAACAAAACCCCAAAATTAAAAAAACAAAACAAAAAACCCCCTCACCACAACAGGCAAAGCTGAGCTTGAAAAAAGTGTGGCATTTAAAATTCAACAATGCTTATCTACTACAGGCTGATGCATGTTTAAGAAGATCTACTTCTTATAAAGATCTCCTATTTAATTAAGAAAAACTAATATCAAAGCGGTTTTTTGCATTTACAATTCGCGTTTAAACTTTTCCTAGATTAAGTGAGCTTAAACAGTTGCGATTCCTGACTTTAACAGCATTATAAAATACATTAGAGATTGAGAGGATAAAATTCTGCCATGTTAGGTTATAACCTAACTGCTATTTGCAGTTGTAAGGAGTACTAATGGCACAGGGACAAGATTTATTGTCGAGAGGACGTTCCGTGTAACGTTTGCCTTGTCATTCCATTAATAATGACTGCTTATGAGCCATCTCTTTGGCATCTTTGTTGTCCTGAAAACTTACAACTCACAGCACAATTCTTTACGGCGTGTTACATTGCCCCCTCCGGGTATTTCTGACCATTATCCCATTTGGTTATATTCAAAACCCCTGCCTCCGGAGAGACCATTAGGCCGACCTTTCACCTCCCAACATTCTTGGTTCAAATGGTGTAATAACACGTAGTGAATATTTACAAGCACACTTATACTATAATAGAGTACTGCTGTGAACATTAGCACACATTTTCTGCTCAATCAGGCTCTGATGTAGAGCTCACTGCGCACCCCAGAGAAAATGCAGTCCCCAGTAAGCCGTGCTAGTGAAACACCCTTGAACCCACACATAAACTGACTCGATGCAGATGAGCGAGGCGACACATTCGGCGGAGACACCGAGTTCCCGGGATGCCTGATGTCGGCAGTGCCCTCCCAGCGGACAACTCCGGGCAGGAGGCAGGGGCCCGTAATACCCGGAATTCTGAATGGATCAGTGTATGGGGCTTCTCCAGAAAAAGGAAATTAAAGGCCATATGATGTGCTGGCACCAGGTGGCCCAGTGACCTTCCCCAGGGTTTTTAAATTTTCTAATTAAAATTTTTTTTAATTAAAAAAAAAAGAGACACCCCCCCCCCCATAGGATAAATTGTAAAATACTTCCTCTGCCTTGCCCCTCCTCCCTACATTAACTGGGTCCTTTTCTCCTAGCCCCGCCCACTCCCCCAGCTCCACCCCTCTGTGAGCTTCGTCACTAGCTCCACCCCTTCCGTTGACCACGCCCCTTGATTTAGTCCCACCCATTTCCATGGACGGCTCTCTGGATTTTTCTAGCTCCACCCCTCAGCACTGGCTCCACCCTCCCCAGCGAGGCCCGCCTCATCCTTAAGTCATTTAAACAGCTGCTGCCTGGTTCCAGCTCTACGTTCCCCAACCGCTATGGCGTCTCAGGCCCAAGGTGCAGGGAGCGGACAAGTGCAGCCGAGTTCTCCTGTTTGTCTGCGTCTTGCTTATGTCCTGTCCTCCTTTGGGATTAAAGAAGACTAGAACTTTCTCTGCAGCCTGCACCAAGGACCAGAAGGGCACTTCGCTCTGTGCTTGCACCCAGTTCTGGTGTGACAAGAACTCTCCTGGTAAGAAGGGTGAGGCACCCTTGAACACAAATTTATATACATGTCTGTCTGTCTGTCTGCATATAGTTCCTTCTTTTCCTTTTCGCAGAGCTGGCGTAAATAAGAGTATTGGCTGTTCAGGTGATTTCTGCCTGGCAAATTCGAGAGGTCAGAGGCTTCTAATAAGATTCCTGTATTTCAAAGGAATCTCGTTGGAAGGTCCGCCATTAACAGTAAATTGCATAGCTGTCACGGGGGCTTGTCTGTCAAGAGTTCCTGCGAGATTTACACCTAAATTTATAGGTGCTGCAGGGGTCCCAAGGCCTGGCCGGCGTCTGAGGTCCGCGCTCGTGTCCCGCCTGTCGTCCTACTGATCTGTGAGATGGCTCCCCTTTAGGACCGCCCGAGATTTAGCCAGACCCACAGCCTAGGGATAACCTGGAGATGGTTGTTTTGCTGCTCGGTGGGCAAGGGTGTGTAGGGTGGGAGGCCTGACTGTGGCCTAGATTAGTGGGAATTTGCCCGTTGTCAGTGGGATGAGGCCTTGACATCCTCCTGTGTGGTGTCCAGTGCCCTGTAATGCACACACGTATGTTTGCCAAGTACCCTGCTGATCCAGGTCGTCCCGTTTGTGTGGCGAGTTATCAGGACGAATGACAGAATGATGGGACACGAGGCTACCTCCTCTCCTGGGAACTTTTATTTGTGGTAGGAGCTTCTTAAAGTACAAGTCATTAAACAGATTTAAATTTACCACAGGTCAAGCCACGCATTCCCTGCAACACGACATATAATGAAAGCCTGATATAGGATGGCTAGGTTATAACACGGCATTCGCCTGTCTCCTGGTTTTATTGTTGGGTCAGCACGAAGGTGGGGTGAGCCATTGCTACTTAGTGGGAATTAAGAAAGACTTTTGGCATTTCTTATATTTTATGAAACTGCTTTTGTCCTTGTCTGGGTGTATGGCAGTGACTTTGTTGAGTTTTTCCCCCTTGTTCCTTTCCTACTGTTTCTTTACTTTAGTTTTCCTGGAGACTGAGTTTGCATTCTCATGTTTTCCATGCTTATTATGTACCCCACTCTGCCCTGAGCACTTGACATGAATTATGTGATTTAGTTTTCATAAAAACACCAAGGGGGAATTATTTTTGTCCCCATCTGGTAGCTGATGAACCTGAAGCCCAGACACGTTAAGACACTTTCCCAGAGTTACACAGCCAGTAAACGGCAGAGCCAGGACCCCAACAGACAGAAGCATCCTTCACGCTTAGCTCCTGTGGTCTTAAATGTTGTCAGAATGACTGTTTATATCACAACTATGTGTTGAGGTTTTAAGAAGACACAGGCAAATCACAGAAGCCTTCCTTTGGAAGTTCTGTTTAAGTTTGGATATATAAGTCCTTATGTTTTCTAATTATGCAGCGAGCACTTTATCATCAAGACCCTCTCTTGAGTCCATAAACATTTATTGAGCATCTACTATGGAGCCTTCATTAGCTGCCAAAATGCAGATGATCTAACCCCAGTGGAAAAAGGATGGAGAGACCACCAGTGGAAGATAAGAATGTTTACATCCGTGGAGGGATTTCTTGGAGGTTTTCAGGGGAGGGCAATAATCTAATTCCTCCGGTGGGGCTTGGGAAAGCCAAATCCGGCTGACACTTTATGAATAAGGAAAAAGTCTTTCTCTCACCAGCTGGTTTTTAGTTAGCCGATGCCAACAATACAGGTGGCACTAAGAGCCAAAGGCAGGGGCAAGGTCGTGTAGGGAGAGAGAAAAAGGTGAGAGTGGAATGGGTCTTGAGAAACTCGGATATTTAAGGGAGAAAGAGGAGAGACCGAGTTGGGTGAGAGGAAGCCAGAGAGGTAGGAAGAAAATCGGAAAGGATGGAGTCACAGAAACCGAGGGAAGGAAGTGCCGTAAGGGGAGGAGAGCTTAGTAGTGCTGGATGCAGCAGGGGACCGCGGAGGAGGAGGCTTTGCAGAGCCCATGTGATGTAGAAGCGGGAGGTCATCAGACTTTGCTCGGAGAGGTGGTGGAGGAACATGGGAGAATCAGTCTTGGGGGCGTAGGAGGTTGGGAAGTGTAGACAGCACAGGAGGGTGACTTGGAGAGGAGTTTGCTTTAGGGTGAAGGGCGTGAGAGGGAGGCATCTGGGAGGGGTGTGGGGCCCAGGGGAGTTTTTTTGTTGGGGGTTTTTTCAGACTCACTGAAGGAAGAATCTAGTAGAGATGTTAAAGACACAGGAGGGAGAAGGAATGAAGGTCAGTACAGGGGCTTTTAAAGGCAGGAAGGATCGAGCATCCTGATGGAGGATTCAAGTTAGAAAATTTCATTTTAATATTTTGAAAACTTGTCCCTTACCCAGCATTTGGCCCATCACTAAAATATTTAGCAATTATGAAAGAGGCTTTCTCTTTCTGCATAAATCACTGATCACAAAGCATTACGTGCCTGTGTAAGCAAATATTCTGCCCTGGTAAGGCGTTGTAGGTGTGTCTCATCAAACTCTCCTGAAAGCTACATCTGCTTCAATGACTGTTTCTCAGCATCTTCACTTGCGTCCCTGGTAAGCATCTGTAAAGACTCCAAAGCGTGGTCTCCAGCAGCAGCCCGCCTCCCTCTCTGGGCACTTGCTACATTGCGTGGCAGTTCTGTTTTCACGTTGGCCAGCTTTTCCTGGAAAGTGTCAGATCATAAATCTTTTTGTCTCTGCAGACGCTACAGTCTCAGTTACAATTACTCAATCCCACCCGCGCAGCTCAGGAACAACCATAGACCATAAGTAAACGCCCGTGTGCATGGCTGTGTCCCAGTAAAACTTCATTATGGACACAGAAATTGGAATTTCGTGTAATTTTCACATCACAACATATTATTTTTGTTTGGAATTTTTCAACCATTAAAAAATGTAAAACCTACATAGAAAACAGGCGGTAGGCTGGCTTTGGCCTGCGGGCATAGTTTGCCAGGCTGCTCTAGGCGGTTTCTCCTGGGAGAGGGTCTGTGACCTGTTGTCACTGTGTCCCTCCTTCTAGCCCAGTGATGAGTAAAAGAATGAGTGATAGACCTGTTTAAGCTTTTATATTTTCATTTATAGGATGTCCCCAGTGGTAAAAGTCCTTTAGGATGTAACTGAAATTCTCTTCTGGTCTTCTTAGGGGACACGAGGTGTGCCCACAACTGATGACGTAACTGTCCTCTGAGAACCAGAGCATCCTTTCCGATATTAATTGGGATCCAAGTAATTAAGTTCAAATATTGTCCTCAGTAGGAGGCGATACTCCTTTCCTTCTCAAATTCCCCCATAAATATCAGTACAGAGTAAAATTGAGTCTTTCAGCCTGGTTCTTACTAAGGATTAAAAAAAAACACCCCAGCCGCATAGCACAGGGAGATCACCTCCGTGCTCTGTGACCACCTAGAAGGGTGGGATAGGGAGGGTGGGAGGGAGACGCAAGAGGGAGGGAGGGGATATATGCATACGTATAGCTGATTCACTTTGTTATACAGCAGAAACTAACACACCATTGTAAAGCAATTATACTCCAATAAAGATGTTAAACAAACAAAACAAAACACCCCACCCTGCTTGAATATGCAGAACTTGCTGCCTTTTGTAAGCATGTTGGGATCCTCTCCTGAACGAGGCAGTGTGGCCTCCGTGTAGCTTCTGTGCGGGGTGTGAGCTCAGGGGCCCAGAGTGACCCTGCTCTGCGCTGTCAGCTTGTCATGCCGGGGAAGGTGGCCCCGCGTGGCCCTGTATTTCCCATCAGGGAAGAACCCGCCTTGAAGATCTTCATTCCTCTCACCTGGGAAGGGAGAGAAGCATGACATTTCCCTGCCTCTTTCTCAACTAGGGTTAAATTAGAAAATTCTGGACAAACAATGAATTATTATTATTTTCTTAGTAGACTAAAAACTTATAAGTATACTAAATACTGTTTTTATATGAACAGATGTTTCATTGCTTATCCGAAGTCTAACTGGGCACCCCGGGCTTTTTTCTGCTGAATCTGGCCGTGCTATGTGGGGGTCAGTCACTCAGGGGTAGGAACAGGCCTGCAAAAAACCACACCACCTCTGCCGGTTCTGTGTAATTCATAAAACTTTTATTAGTTCCTACTCTTTGCTGTTTCTCAGTTTTTCTACCTCCCTGGCTCCTACAGGCGGATTCTGTGGAGACGCTGGAAGGGGAAGAGCCAACAGGCCCCATGCCTCGGCTGCCTGTGAGATGCAGTGTTGGCCTCTGCTGGGGCCCCAGGGCGGGCACTTTATCCTCACTTGGGATTTGGGGAATGAGAAACCGAGCCTCTGGAGGGTTCGCCGCTCTCCAAGGCCTCCTGGGTAGAAAGCGGAGGAGCTGCGGTGTAGAAGCAGGAGGCCGCTCTGTGCGGCCCCTGAGCTGGAGGGGTCCTGTGGGGAAGGACTCGGATGCCACAAGCCCTGGAGGGCTGCTGGGGTGGGGGTGGGGAGATCTGGAAGGGCAGAGGGCCAGCAGTCTCCCAGGGAGTGAAAAGAGCCTGGCCAGGAAGGGCTCAGAGAAAGCAGCACACTGCACCCCGAAACCAGAGCTCTTGAGGTGCACTCCTTCCCGCGCTGATACCCGGAACCGCGCTTCACTCTGCCTGAAAGCCGCTGTGGCCAGTGACAGCTAAAGACATGAGCTAAATTCTTCTGTATTTCAGAAAGCTTGGGAGGTCACACCTGGGGGCCCACGCAGCAGAGGCAACAGGGAGACAGGATGGGTTTGGGTAAATATATCTCCCTCCTGGCTCACGGGATTCCCCCCGAGACGGTTTTGGACACAGCTCATTATTGATATATTGGAAGCATCTTCAGCCATATCAGGTGGGGTGATGCGTCTGCTCCCACAGCCTCCATGATTGATACCCGGTCCTGCTGCCAACGCAAACGTGTGCTGTGCCCATTCATCTTGGCCGAGATATGGATGTATATCGACGTACCCATTAAAGGCCCCAGGCTTCGGAGACATAGATCCGATTAGATAAGGCCCTCAATTTCCTCTTTTAAAGGATGCAGAGAAAAAGGAGTTCAAAATACCAAGTGCTGATGAGAATTAAAGGTCTAGGAGGAATTGACAAACATCTTGGAATTCAGAATTAATGCTTTAAACTTTAGGCTTCCTTGGCAATCAATACATTCACAAAACTCCCATTAATGTTCACAGGGGTTAAAATGTGCATATCACCCAAAGACCATCTATTTTCGAGGCGTCAGTGCCGGGTGTGACGCGGGCCGTCTTCTCTGGAAGACGGGCAAGATGCAGAGAAGAGCCGCCTGCGTGGAATTTTGTACCATTAAGGTGGAAGCGATCTAATTGCAGATTTCTTCACACCGACTACATTTTGATCCCAGGCAGACCTCCCCTAAGTCTGTCTAATTCTCCAGCTGGCAGCAATCCAGAGCAGACCTCAGTTCTGGAACTTTCTACACTCTTCCTGACCCCTGACAAGTCCAGGTGGCTGCCACCCCCCTCCACCTCTGTCTGAGTCCATCATCCTTAATATGAAGTCCTTCGAAAGGAGGGGGCCAGGGACCAAGAGTCACCCTCTGCCAGCCCTGGACCACTGACACACAGCCTGTAATTTATCATAAAAGGTTCCCAGGTTTCGCTGTCCCACTGTAGTATTAATCAGATCATTCTGGCAGGTTGGATTTCACTCCCTATAAATACTCACTACATTTGGACTGCCTTATAAACAGTAGCATTTCCTTCCGTGTTTTAGAGAAAACTTTGTATGATCTTGCCTACTTGCCAGTCCTGGTTACGGCGTAAAGTTAGTTGACGTCTTATCAGAACTATGGGTCATATTCTCAGTGGTAGGATGTGCCTTAGTGGTTACTAGACACCTGTGCAAATTCATAGACCTGGGAGCCTGCAGATGCTCCCAGCTGCACACAAATATTCCCTAGAGGGGCTACAGTTCTCTTTATGAGAATAACTTTTTAAAAAATTAGGAAACATTTTGAGCATTCTGAGAATATAGAGAATAATAGACATATACCTGTATACCCACCATCTTTATAATATCATAGATGAAATGGAGGAACCCTGTGTGCCCCTCTGTGATCCCAACCCCTCCCTCCATCCCAGAGGTAGCCCCCAATATGAATTTATTCTTTATCATTTTTATGCATATTTTTATACTTTTCCAACATATTTATGTATCAGTAAATGTTGTCTACGGTAGTTTGAAGATATAAATATATAAATGGTATATTGCATTTAACCCTAGTTTTGTTTACTCAACATTGTATTTTTGAGATGATATATGTAATTCTAGGTCATTTATTTCATCCGCCCTGTGTTCTCTCATTGTAGGAATTAACACAATTTATTCATTCTCCTATTAATGGACAATTAGCTTATTTCCCATTTTTCCTTATAACCGGTAATGTGGTGTAGACATGCTTGCACTTGTCTCATTCACACTCTTGTACCTGTGAGTAAGAGTTTGTACCAAGAAACCACATTGCTAAGTCATAGGGCACCACTGTTTCCAACTTTGTTAGATATTCCTAAATCACTTTCCCAAATGATGTACCATTGTACATCACTACTAGCAAGTACGAAAATCCCTCTTCTTCTTTATTTTCCTTCATACTTGACCTACAGTTGTAATGGCCAAATTTGAAAATGTTTGCCAGTCTGATGGATATAGACGTGTAGCTCATCCCTTTGGTTTGTACTTCCCCGATTACTCAGGAGGCAGTGTCTCATCTGCATTTACGGGGCGTTTAGTTTCCTTCTGCAAACTGCCTGTTCCTATTACTTGGCCATTTTTATGTTGGAATGTCTGTTTTTTCTCTTATTGATTAGAAATACTTCAAAACTACTTCAAAATATGCATATTTGCATGTAATAATTTATTTATTATGCACATTGTAGATATTTTCTTCCAGTCTATGGCTTGTTTTTCTGCTGTTTTTTGTTTTACAGTGTATTTTGATGAGCAGATATTTTATTAGCAATATTGTCAAAATTATTCTTTTAATTTATACCTTATGCTTTTTATATTTGTTTAAGAAACCTTTCTTTGTCATAAGAGCCTGAAGATGGTCTACTGAATGTTAGTATAAAAATGTAAAGTATGATTTTCACAGTTTGGGCTTGAATCCATCTGTGATGCAGTTGAATGTGGAGAGTAAGGTACGGATCTCATTCTACATTTTTCTTATGGATAACCAGTTGTCACAGCCTCATTGATTGAATAGTCCATCATTTCACTATTAAAACATTTTTATTGTAAAATTTACCATACAAGTGGAACACACACACACACACACACACACACATTTAAGGATTATAATAAGATAATAAAGCAAAATAATAAACCATCAGCTGTGTTATGACACAGAACATTAACAATATCTTAGAACATTTCTACAGGACATTCCCTGATCTTACCCCCTTCCCTCCTCCCTCCCAATTTTTATGATAATTGGTCCCTTGGTTTTCTTTACTGTTTTCCACATGTATATATATCCTTACACAATATATTCTTTAGCTTTGCCTTCTTTAAATTTCATAAGAATGGAAATATTCTATGTGTATTACTTTTTTACTTTCATTATGTTCCATTGGTCCTTTATTTTCTCTAGAGAAAGAATTTGTTGTCTTATCTGATATAATTTTATAATAGCTTTGACATCTGGGAGGGCCCATCTCCTCCCACTGTTAATTTTCTTCAATATTCTCTTCACTACTCTTGACCCTTTGCTCTTTCATTTGAATTTTAAGGTAAGCTTGTAAAGTTCTATAAAAAATCCTGTTGGCATTGTGATTACATTGACCTCATTGATTACTTTGGACAGATTTGACATATTTATGACATAAAATGTTCCAATTCATGTCCATAATATGTCTTCTCATTTATTCTGGTCTTGTTTTACATCTTTTTATAATATGTAGTTCTGTTCTCATATATCTTTTTTAGGTTTATTTCTAAACACCTTTCATATTGTTATTGTGAATGGGAACTTTAACATTTATATTGTGTAGTAGGATGTTTGGTGATGGACATGATGTGGGTTTTTATTTGTTCGTTTTTGTATGATTATGTGTTGCTGCTGTAAAAAAAAGTATTACAAATGTAGAATATTAAAGCAGCATACATTTATAATTGTACATCTTTGTAGGTCAGAAGTCTGGCAGATCTCACTGGGATAAAATGAAGATGTCAGTAGGATTGTATTCTTTTCTGGAGGCTTGAGGGAGAATCTGTTTCCTTGCCTTTTTCCACTCTCTGGAGGGTATAATATCCTCATATTACTGGGTTCATGGTCGTCTTCTTCCATCTTCAGATGGAAGCAATATTACATCTCTCTGACCTTCCTTCCACTGTCACATCTCCACTTTTACAATGGAATTAGATTGGGCCCATCTTGGATAATCCAGGATAATCTCTCATCTCCAGATCCTTAATCCTAATCATGTCTGCAATGTCCATTTTCCCATGTAAGGTAGCATATTCACAGGTTTTGGGAATTAGAACATGGACATCTTTGGAGACCATTATTGTGCCTACTATAATTTGATATCTAATAACCATGCTGAACTATCACTATTTCTAATATTTATATGTAGATTGTCTTGAATTTATAAATAGATTATTATATCATCTCTTCTTTTGCTATTTCTAAAACAATGATTTATTTTTCTTGTTGCATTGGATAGAATCTCTAGAACAATGTTAAATGTAAGTAGTGATAGCAGACATCCTTGTCTTGTCCTCAGTTTTAAGGAGAACTTCTAAAGTCTCATGTGATGTTTGTGTGATGTATGTAGTAAATATTGAGTAAGTGTCCTTTGTCAGGTTAAGGGAGTTCCTTATTATTTGTAGTTCATAGTTTACAAATATTGTAATTGTGGATTTGTTAATTTATCCTTATGATATTGCCAGTTTGGGCTTGTTATGTTTTGGAGCTATGTTGTGGAAGGGTACATTTTATAATTGTTGATAACTTCCTGATGAATTTTTTCCCCTGTGATACAGTGTCACTTTTTATGGCAATTAATACTTTTATGGCTTAAATTGTATTTCATTTTATATTAATATACCAACCCCCCCTTTACTTTTGGATAATATGTGTGTATTAGATCTTTTTCTTTATTTTCAATTTATCTGTGTGGATTTGTCTTATGTGTGTTCCTTATAAGTGGTGTATACCTAGATTTCTTAAAAATCCAATCAGATAACATCTTTTAATAGGTAAATTTAATCCATTAATATTTGTTGTGATTAATTAACAGAAACGTTTGGTCTTATGTTTACCATCTTATTTTATTTTTTATTAGTATAAATTTCTTTCTTTACCCTTCCTTCCTTCCTCTCTCCCTCCCTCCCACCCTCCCCCCTCCTTCCCTCCCTCTCTCCCTCCCTCCTTCCCTCTTTCCCTCCTTCCTTCTTTCTTCCTTTCTTTTCTTTTTGTTCCTTTCCCTTCCCTTTCTCTCTTTCTTTCTTTCTTTCTTTCTCATTACTTTGAAAATTGATTAAAAGTTTTATGAGAAATTTTTACCCTTCTGCCAAGCTATAGATTGTATTTCCATTCTTTTGGGGATTATCCTTAAAATTTTAAGATATTTAACTAAAATTTTTGTAACAAAAGCTACAATTGTTCAGTATTTCTATTTTCTTTCTTCTGACCACAATAAGACCTTAGCATATGTGTACTGTTGTTTGACTCTTACCACTATTGTTTAATGCAAGAAGTTACGCTAAAAATTAACAGTTAAATTTACCCGTACTTTCTCAGTTGCATTGCTCATTTTTGCTTCTCATTTCCCATAAGTTTCTTTTGCATTTACTTTTTCTCCTCCTGAATGCATGCTGTCATCGTTTTTTTAACTGAGATCTGTAGGGTGTAAATTCATGAATTCTTTGTATAGGTAAAAATGTCTTTATTTTGCTTTTACTTTTTTTATGGTTGCAATTTTTTATTGTGATAAAGTATTCATAACAAAATTTACCATTTTAAGCATTTTTAAGTGTACAGTTCCATGGCATATTTATATTCACTTTGTTGTCCAACCATTACCATCATCCATCCCCAGAATTTTTCATCTTCCCAAACTCTTTACCCATTAATAATAATAATAATTATTTTCTTTCTCTCCTTCCCTCTTTGCCCTGGCAATCACCATTCTACTTTCTGTCTCCATGAATTTGGCTATTCTAGGGACCTCATATAAGTGGAAGCACAGAATATTTGTCCTTCTGTGTCTGGCTTATTTCACTTAGCGTAATGTCTTCAAGGTTCATCCATGTAGCATGTATCAGAATTTCACTACTTTTTTTTTTCTTCCTAAATTTTTAATTTATTTTTTATACAGCAGGTTCTTATTAGTTATCTATTTTATACATATTAGTGTATATACGTCAATCCAAATCTCCCAATTCATCCCACCACCCCGCCCCCCACTTCCCCCCTTGGTGTCCATACATTTATTCTCTACATCTGTGTCTCTATTTCTGCCTTGCAAATTGGTTCATTGTACCATTTTTCTAGATTCCACATATATATGTTAATATACAATATTTGTTTTTCTCTTTCTGACTTACTTCACTCTGTATGACAGGCTCTAGGCAACCTAAATGCCCATCAACAAATGAATGGATAAAGAAGATGTGGTACATATATGCAATGGAATATTACTCAGCCATAAAAAGGAACGAAATTGGGTCATTTGTAGAGACGTAGATGGACCTAGAGACTGTCATATAGAGTGAAGGAAGTCAGAAAGAGAAAAAAAAATATCATCTATTAACACATATATGTGGAATCTAGAAAAATGGTACAGATGAACTGGTTTGCAAGGCAGAATTTCAGTACCTTTTAAGGCTGAATATTCCATTGCATGTATATATCAATACCAAATTTTGTTTATCCATTCATACATCAATTGGCATTTGTTTTGCTTCTGCCTTTTGGCTATTGCTAATAATGCTGCTGTAAACATGGGTGTGCAAATATCTAAGTCCCTGCTTTCAGTTCTTTTGGGTGTATACCCTGGAGTGAAACTGCTGGGTCGTATGGTAATTCCCTGTTTAATTTTTTTGAGGAGCTGCCATATGGTTTTCCCCAGTGGCTGCATTATTTTAGACTTATACCATCAATGCGTAAATGTTCCAGTCTCTCCACATCCTTGTCAACACTTGTTATTTCTGTTACTTTTTTCTAATTACAGCCATCCTAATGAGGGTAAAGTAGTATCTCATTGTGGTTTTGACTTACATTTCCTTAGTGATTAATGATGCTCACTATCTTTTCATGTGCTTATTGGCCATTTGTGTATCTTCTTTGGAGAAATTTCAAGTATTTTGCCTGTTTTTTAATGACTAGTTTGTTTCTGTTGTTCGTTGCTCTCACTCTTGATTGATAGTTTGATTGGTTTGAAATTCTTGGTTAAGGTTATACTTTTCCCACCATCACTTTAAAGATACTACTTTGTTGCCTTCTGGAAACTCTTGTTGCTGAAATCTATTGATATCTATTGAATAGAGAAATCTGTTGCTGTTGTACTTATTCTTTTATAGGCAATCTCTTTTTTTCTTGAAGCTTTTCAGGTTGCCTCCTTATTTTTAATGTTCTGTATTTCATGACACCATCTAGGCATAGATTATTTTTATTTACTCTGATGGGACACTCTTGCAATCTGAGGACTTATGTCTTTCTCCAATTCTGTAAAATTCTTATCTATTATTTATTTTAAATTTTCAAGTATCAGTTATTTCCTATTCTTAGTTTTAAGAACTCCAATTTGCTGTATATTGGAGCATCTCAATTTTTTCTCCCTGCTTCTTAACAGGTTTTCATACATTAAAACAAACTGTTACCAGTCTCTGCATTTGATGTGATCCTCAGCTCTGTCTTCCATTTTACTCTTTACTCTGGACTGTGTTCCTGTTTATCCCATCTTGTAAATTAAAACTTTTTAGTGACTGTATATTTCATTTATAAGGTGTTATAATCGGTTTTCTCTCATATACATCTATTCTTATTTCATTTATTTCTCTTTTGTTCATAATTTATAATTGTTTATGGATATGTTAGATGTTTTATTTATCCCTTTAGCATTTAAAAAATCGTTATTTTAAAGTTTTTGCTAGGCTCTCCCATAAACTTAATTGTATCTGGAATGAATTCACACTGTTGTCTTTATTGTGTGTCTTTCTCTGTATGAGCTTCGTTGTATGTGTTTTGGAATTTTGGTGTTTGGGCATTTTCTGAATGGGAGGATTTATGTTTTTGTGGCTAGCATTCGTATGTTCCCTCTCTCTCTTCTTTCCTTTCTCCCTAGATATGTTGCCTGCACACATATCTCTAGCAGAAGTGGAACTTTTGCTCTGCTCTGATGTTGGACTTATTGCTGATACAGTCATAAAGCCAGTGAGGGGCAAGATTTGACTTTGACCTCTTTTCAGCTTCCTTCTGTGAGTGAAGGGAGAGGTGTGTGTGTGGGGGGGTTCCCACCACATCCGCTGTCTTCAACAGCAGTGATCTTGGCTCAATTTTTCTTTTTTTTTTCCTATTTTTTTTGGTTGCATTGGGTCTTCATCGCTGCATGCGGGCTTTCTCTAGTTGCAGAGAGTGGGGGCTACTCTTCATTGTGGTGTGCTGGCTTCTCATCGCGGTGGCCTCTCGTTGCAGAGCATGGGCTCTAGGCATGCGGGCTTCAGTAGTTGTGGCACATGGGCTCAGCAGCTGTGGCTCGCGGGCTCTAGAGTGCAGGCTCAGTAGTTGTGGCGCACGGGCTTAGTTGCTCTGCGGCACGTGGGATCTTCCCGAACCAGGGCTCGAACCCGTGTCCCCTGCATTGGCAGGCAGATTCTTAACCACTGTGCACCAGGGAAGCCCCAATTTATCTGTTTCTGATGAAGCTCTGTAGTCCCTTTCGTACCATTGGAGTCTAACTCCTGGATGCCACCCCGTGCTTCTAGACGCAGAGTCCCCCCCAACCCCCCAGCCTGCCACTGTCCCCCTGCCCCACCATCTTGTATTTCTGCTCCGTCCACATTCATCCAGTGTTCATCTTGTATTCAAGGTGACTGTGTTGTTTTGGTTTTGTCTGGAGCATTAAAATACCATTTAGTCCCCTGCAGCGGGCAGCACACAGCCCATCAGTGGCGTGCTCTTCATTTGCTCAACATTTGTCCCGTTGACTTTGTCTTTCAAGTTGAGTTTGATATTCAAGTTATCTTTTCTGTAGCAGAAACGGAGTCTAATTTTGATACTTCCATTGCTGTGATCCTCATGACCATTTATACCCTTTGGTATTTACTTCTTTGTACAGCTTTTAGAAAAAACATGTGAATGTGAACGTATTTGCACGAAACCATCCCTGGAACCTCCCTACAACACTGGCCTTGTGGGTTTCACGATGTAGGTCTTCTTCCCTGATGTTTCATTCACTGAACAAATACATTTTGAGTTCATTCTACGCTCACAAATGCAAGCGGCCTGCAGTCCTGCTGTTCAAGGTGTGGTCTGGGGACCAGCAGCCTCTGCGTTAGAAATGCAAAAGCTCAGGCCCCTCCCCAGACCTCCTGAACTAGAGCCTGGCTTTTTAACAAGATTTCCAGGTGATCTGCACGAACGTGAAAGTTTGAGAAGCACTGCCTTGTAGTGAAGGGAACCGTGTGCCCTGGCTTACTTATCGTGGGGCTACTGTTCACATGTTGTCCTCATTTAGACAATTGGTTATGTGGTTTCCCTCTTTATGATGAGCCGGGTGCTTCATTCTCTAAGTTCTGAAGAGTCTGATGTGACCTAAGTCATTCTGAGTTCTCCAGGGAGCAAGGAGAGATGGAGTGAGGCTGAAGTGAGGGTGTAGGGGCGCTGGAGGGGATGATTGGCAAAGTAAATGCATTCTGGATTGTACTTATGCTGAAAAAACCAGGAGCGGAAAGGTGTTGGCCTTCTGTTCTCTCCCACAGCATATCTTCAGCCTCTTTGGCCCAGGAACTGGGAGGTGCTGGGGCTTCTAAGTGGGAGGGTGTCTCTTTATTTCTGAACCCGCAGCAGGGCATCCTGCCCCCTCGAAGTGGGCAGGCCCAGAGCATTCTCTCCATTCATACCAACAGCCTGCAGGGTGCTGGGCTCTATCTTTTCGTAAAACTGTTTACACCGTGGTCTCTGTAAGAGTTTCCCATGGCTGCTACAACAAGTTATCACAAACTGGGTGGCTTCACACAACAGGAATTTATTCTCTAACCGTCTGGCGGCCAGAAGCCTGACATCAGTACCCCTAGGATGAAATCAAGGTGTTGGCAGGGCTGCAGTCCCTCCAGAGGCTCTCGGGGAAGATTCTTCCTTGCCCCTCCCGGCTTCTGGTGGCGGCCGGCGTGCCTTGGCTTGTGGCCGCATCCCTCCCGTCTCTGCCTCTGTCCTCACATGGCCTCCTCCTCTGTAACTGTCAAATCTGTCTCTGCCTCCCTCTTATAAGGACACTTGTGATGGCATTTAGGGCCCACCAGATAATCCAAGATGATCTCCCCTCCTGGAGATCCTTAATTTTTTTTTTTTTTTTTTTAACATCTTTATTGGAGTATAATTGCTTTACAATGGTATGTTAGTTTCAGCTTCACAAGAGATCCTTAATTTAGTCACACTTGCAAAGTCCATTTTGTCATGTAAGATCACATCCACAGGTTCCAGGGATTGGGACATGGGCATCTTGGCGGGGGGAGGGACCCTTTTCCAGCCTACCACAGCACCCAAGAGAAAGGGTGTTGTATTGCTAGGCAAACCAAATGGGACATTTCCCTCCAAGAAGAGTGGATATGAGATATTTTTCTAAAAGAAAGAGATTGTTGAGTATTTTAATACTGACCCCTCCCCGGTTCTGCTCATGTAGACCCTTCATTACTCCTTGCTGAGTACCTGCTTTGTGCCGGGAGCTTCACGCACCTTCTCTCTGGTGTGCAGTATTGTCCTGTTTTACCGGTGAGAAGAGGTGGGCTTGCCCCATCTTATCCTGTGAGCGGTCAGTGTGGCAGAGTGGCTTCAACTAGGAAAGGCGCGAGGGATTGCCTATGGGACCATGGGCGCCGGGGCGGTAGAGGGAAGGAGCAGAGACTGTTTAACTTCGAAGCCACTGCAAGCCGGAGGACTGGCATTCAGGACCAGATGCCACGGGGCTGTCGGGGGCTTGCACAAGTCCCATGTTCTGCTCCTGAGGGTGTTGTCACCTGCGAGCCGAAGGTTTCTCTCCGGGGCGGGCATCTGGAGGTGCCTTTGGACGTAAGAAGCAGGAGCCTCCCGGTGGGGTGACATCGAGGGGCCTGTGTGCATCCTGGACGCACAGATTCCTGCTCCCACCCGCTGCCCACAGTCGAGCCATTTCCATCCGATCAGCAACCCCGCTGCTCTGCTGGGCTCCCTGGAGCGTTGTTGAGTCTCAACGATTTTACATTCCAACCTCCACTGCCCCTTTTAGGGGTGTGGCCTTTAGGGGAGCGCTCTGGGTCCCTTGTCCCTGGTTTACGGGGATTAACCAAGACCCCCGAGGGCAGGATCTGGGGCAGATTAAACTGGGGAGGGTTTCAGAGGACACATTTTGCGTGGGGGGTGGTTTGCCTGCGTCCCTTGAGGGCAGAGGCGTGGACACTACTCAGTGCAGCGTCACCTTCCTTATTCCAGGTGCAGCAGCTGAAGACCACGGCTACGTTAGGTGTTTAATTGGAAACAGAAGCTCTGAGCGCAGCCCACACCCTAGGGCTGTGTGTATCGCATTCAGACTCTAGGTTCCGGGGTGTTTATCAGGCTGGGTGGGCACTGGATGGAAGTGGGGTGTTTCCTCCTTGGCGGCAAAAGGCTTGTGATGGGGAGGCAGCAGGCTCCCCTCTGTGTCCCTGACGCTGTTTGGGATGCTACGGGAGCCCCGCCCCTTTGCCCTCCTTGGCGGAGGTGTGAGCCACGCTCCCCTTCAAGTCCAGGCTCCCAGGGGGGCCGCCCACCGCTGCCCAGAGGGCTGAGCGCAGGGCCGGGGCGCGGCCAGGACAGGGCCTGGCGGTGGGCGCTGCAGGGACGCGCACTGCCCTATCCTCTCCCTCTTCCTCCGCTGGGTGAGCCGAGCGCCTCGGAGCCGTCTCTTCGGAAGTCTGGCAGGGCTGCTCCTCCGCGGATGGTGTGGGTTATAAATCGTGTAACCCTGGAGAAGAGTTCACTTGATCACGGTGTTTTACACTCTTCTCTGCAGAGCGTTGGTGACTTAATTAACCTACTTGCAGATGTAGCAGCTGAAAGATACATTTCCCGATGCATCCACATCCCCTTTCAGTCATCATGTACTTAAATTGCAAATTCTCATGAACTGTAACCCAGTGTCTTATGGCTCTTGATTCTGCATTTCCCTGTAGATGTTCTATCTTCACATGTGTCAAAGTTAGAGTATGTGGCTGCTAGAAAAAGGTATAGCTATATTAAACCACACAAAAACCCCTCCATTGGAATAAGGTTAAGAATATGGCTTAATACTCCTCTACTGACGGGCAGTTCCAGGTTTGGCTTCAAAGCCAATTGTCTGCCCAACGCCATAGCACCCACGCCTCAGAAAACAGGTCTTGGAAGGTGCTAAGCTCGGAGGGATAGACTTATTTATCATCAAGGCACTCCAGGGCTCAAACAATGTGAAATCATTGCGTGCATTTCCTTATTGGCCTTATTTTATAAAATCCTTGCTTCCCTCCCTATGCACTTACTTTTTCTCTCTCCATCTCCAGGAGAGCCCCTTCCCATACTTTTAGAGAAGATTATCCTATGACTTAACATTTCAAAAAATTTAGAAGTAAGATGAGGGTAGAGGATCACTGAATTCTGAACAAAAACCAGTAATGGTTAATTTCTGTATGATTGTTTTCCCTTAAGAAAGTTAAGAAGACATTTGCAAGTCCTCCCCTGCCCCTCCCCCGCAAAAAAAAAAACGATTCTTTTGAGCTCAAAATGTTGTATCATAAGCACATTTTTTATGGCTAAAAATTGGGGTTTACAGAGGGAAAATGACAAGCCTGTAATTGGCATACTTGGTATGAAAGTTTCCTTGCATACAAGAGATTCATGTTTGTAATTTCGTTTTAGGAAAACATTCTAAGCATCCGGGGAACTGCAGGAGGGCGAGGGCTATGGGAACTCTCTCTCCAGAACCACCTGGTTTCAGATTCACCCATAAAAATGGAACCACATGGAGTTTTATTCCAGTGTCCTGGGATCCATGGGCATTTCACCCGACTGGAGATGCAATTCAAAGTGCAGACATTTGGCAGCTGGCAGCTTGGGACTATATTCACCATTGTCTATTATCCTTTTTCTTTTCGGGTCTCTGTTCTGAGTTCCTAATTAGGCCTGTGCCATGCTTGGCTCCTTTGAATTCACGTGTGCTAGCTGTCACTGGGGCTTAGCCACGGCCTGAAACATCGCACGGACACAAAGGAGACAGTGACGTACAACTCACCACATCTCCCATCTCCACGTGAGCAGAGCTGAGTCCTGACCTGGCTTTTGGTGTATGGTTTTCTCCTTCATTCTCGCTCTCGCCTCACCTCGGAACATCACCGCAATGATGATGCGCTGAAGCTGTTCTCTCTCTGTTAGGTGAGGACAGGTGCAAAGATGTTTGCTTTGACTGTAGGAAATTTTCTTTTGGCTTTTCATCTTAAATGGAAAATCCCTACAACACAAGAGGTGTAAAATGAGAAGTAAATACTTTGTGTGTCGTTGTCTGTCTGTCTGTCTTTCTAAGTAAATAGGATCTGACTCTGCATGCTGCTTTCCCTGCTTCACTTGGACCTCATTCCCCATGAGCTCCTCTTTCTGACGCTACGTGGTATGCACGGCACAGCTGCAGTGTGTTTTTCTCTTTTCCGGACCCCTCCCGATGGGCACTTAGGTTATTTCCAGTCTTTCACCTCTGTAAGGCTGGTACCATGGGCATCTCTGCTTATTCTCTGGGAGCGCTTGTGAGGTTGTTTCTGTAGGGTGCAGTCATACATACACACGGAGCAGTGGGTCACAGAGGTGTGCGGAGCGAGGTTTGTTTATGGATTAAATTGTAAGCAGATGATCTGCCGTAAGAATTTGAGGAGATGAGCATTGGTGGAATCGGTCTCTGGGAGGCACTCTTTGATATCATCTCATTTAGTCCTGATTGCGGTCCCAGGACGGCGGTTTTATTTGCTTCATAGGAATGATGACTCTGAGTTCTGTAGTTTGTCTCAGGCACCGACTAGGAAGCAGCTGCCCTGGGACTGGAAGCCCACTTTTCATGCCACGTCCAGAGCTCTTTCTCCCAACAAGCCTGTCTTTGCCGATAGCCATGTACATTTAGGCGACGTTCTGTGGTTTAATCGCCTACAGTGGCCAACCGTGCCCATCGGCTTAGTGGTCCTTATCAGGGGCTCCTGGGAAATTCTCATCCATGGGTAGAAACTCGAGTTCCTTTCTAACAATAAGGCCGCACTCAGCATCATTGTTTTTCTCGTGCTCACATCCTCGGTGACTTAGCGTAAGAAACGAGTTGTTCGCTGTGCCACGGCCGCCCTGGAGATCTCTCTCTCTCTCTCTCTCTTTTCTCCCCAGTTTATCTTTGCTGCTTCTCCCCCTCAGCTTTAAATTCTATTTGTCAATACACACAATTCTATTTGTCAATGAAGTGTATAACATGATCTGATGTACAGGTACGTCGTGGAATGATTACCAAGATCCAGATAATGAATATACTAACTATAGTTACTGTGCCGTAGGTTAGAGCCTCAGAACTTATTCTTATAGGTCAAAAGGTACTTTTAGTTATAGCTCCCCATTTCCTCATTCCCCCAGACCCGGGCAACCATCATTCTATTCTGATTTTATGAAATTGGCCCCCCACCTTTCTTTCTTTTTTTTTTTTTTTTAAATTCCACATGTTACTGATGTCAAACGTCACACGGTATTTGTCTTTCTGTGTCTGGCTTATTTCACTCAGCATAATACCCTCCAGTTCATGTTGTCACAAAAGGCAAGGCTTCCTTTTTTTTTTTTTTTAAGGCTTCCTTTTTAATGACTGAATAATATACCATTGTGTTATGTATAACACATCTTCTTTATCCATTCATGTGATGATGATGGACACTTAGGTTGTTTCCGTGTCTTGGCTATTGTGTGTAGCGCTGCAGTGAACAGGGGAGTGCAGAGAGCTCTTTGAGAGAGTGATTTCATCTCCTTAGGATACGTACCCAGAAGCGGGATTATTGGATCATATGGTCGTTTATTTTTAACTTTTTGAGGGGCCTCCAGCCTGTTTTCCACAGTGGCTGCACCATTAACATTCCAGCCTGCAGAGGGTTCCCTTTTCTCTACATCTTCACCAGCATTTATCTCTTGTTTTTTGATAATAGCCTTTGTAACAGGTGTGAGGTGATATCTCGTGGTTTCGATTTGCATTTCCCTGATGATTAGTGATGTTGAGTACATGTGCTTTTTGGCCATTAGTACGTTGGCTTTGTTAAAATGTCTATTCAAGTTCCCTGCCTATTCTATTTGTTTAAATTGAGGTATAGTTGATTTACAATATTAGTTTCAGGTGTACAACATAGTGATCCAATATTTGTGTAGCTTATCCTCCATTTAAAGTTATTATAAAATACTGGCTATATTCCCTGTCTGTACAATGTACCCTTGTAGCTTATGTATTTTACACATAGTAGTTTGTACCTCTTACTCTCCTCCCCCGTCCTGTCCCTCCCTGCTCCCCTTGCCCACTGGTCACCACTAGTTTGTTCTCTGTTTGGTTTATGTGAATGAAATGCTCACACGGGGGTGCATGCCGGCCTGCCCTCCCGAGGACTGGGGCTCCGGAGTTCTTCTGGTGAAAACGCCCTTTCCTCTCTGGCCGAGCCCTGTGTCCTGGGGGACTTGGGGGTTGAAGCAACAGGGGCTCTGGGTTGAGGGGGGAGAGGGGCACACAGTGGGATAGTCACACACGGCACCAGTCGGGGGAGAAGAGGTCAGGCCCGACCAGGGCTTGGCCCTTGACCCTGAGGACAAGTCCCCGGAGGGCAGAGAGCATGGAAACAGGCAGCGGCCAGACTGGCGGGTCTCAGCACCTCCCTCCAGCGTGAGCCTGGCTGTACCTTGAAGGCCAGCCTGACTTAGGAGGATTCGGACCTAGGAAGCCTCTGCCCCTCTTCCTCCCTGCCCAGGGCCCCATCTTATAGCCCCTCTGGGATTCCTGCAGCAGAAGAAAAGTCGTCCAGAGCATTTATCACTAGAGACAAGATTGGGCATGGTGACAGGATGGACAGGCTGTCCCAGGACATAGCTCGGGGCCCGGGCAGATGGAGGAGGCTGCCTGTTCTAGCTCCCTGAGTGCTCTGAGGCCGCCCAGCATCCCTGGGGCCCATGCCCAGGGGTCCAGGCTGTCGCAGCTCCTCCTGTCCAGCTCCCTCTCAGCCTGCGCCTCTCAGGCAGGGTTCTCAGGGGACAAAGGCTGAGAGGGGTGGCTATCCCCATCCAACTTGGAGCCCTCAGTTGGTCAGGGGCTCCGGCCAGGTCCTTGTGGCCGACTGGTCACCCTAATGCCCAGCCCATCGTGACTGTCCCTGTTGAGCTGAGATTTGCCTCCGTCAGTTTTGTCCCCACGTGGCAGGGTCAGGAGGAAACACCCCCAGGAAGAAAGAACTGTCCACTAGGGGCACACCCAGGACGAGGTGGCGGGTTGACACGAGTGATGCTGAAAGCTGGGCCCTTTCCCTGTTCTGCGTGAAGCCAAAATCCCGCCCGATGACAGAGGCTGAGGGAGCTCAGCTCCCTCCATTTTGCTCCCCCATTTGTTTTACGCATTTGTTTTCCATGCCGACTCTGTGTTGGGGCGTGTGCGCAAGACCTCCACCCGCAAGGGGCTGGTAGGAGAGTGTGAGACACAGACACACTGGACCCACTGCGGGTGAGCGTGGACCTTGCAGTGAGTGGGGGTGAGGTGACTGCAGGTGTCGCTGAATGCAGGTGCGTGTGCCGGTCGCACAGGGAGGCCAAACAAACCAAAACGTCGGAGTTCGGAGCAGAGAAAGGTTCATTACAGAGCCGAGCAAGGAGACAGGTTCTCGTGCCCAGAAAACCGCAAACTCAGCAAAGGATTTTTAAAGGCCAGGTGACGAGGGGCGTGGTCGGTTGCTGCAGATTTCTTGGCATGTGTCCTAATCCTTTGTTCCTGCAGCTGTCCACGGAGGTCAGGTCACCAGGTTCCTGTAAACCTCCAGCGAGACATATGTCATTCTCTGTTCTGCAACTTTTTATCTCTATAGGAATGCGAAAGTGTTTACATTCAAAGGTCAGAGCCTTGAGAATGGGCTGTCCTGTCTATTTCAGGCTACAGGCAACATTCTTAACCGGAGCAAAGGCAATAGAATACAAAGGTTAAAGTAAAAGAGATCCAGTATGGAGTCAGATTTGTCCTTCCCTGTTACAGGGGCAGCTGGGGAGTGCGGAGGGGCGTAGTGTTGGCCTGGAGGGTGGGCAGGCCCCTGGGGCAGGTGCTGAATCCTAAGGGTTAAGTAGGAGACAGCCCACCACTCCCAGCCCTGTGGCCAAGACACTGTTTAAGGATGAGTCCAGATCGAAGAATTTATGGCGCCAGAAGACAGCATCTGAGCAGCCGTGGCAAAGTAGATGGCGCCAGGCTCAAGGCAAGTAAGCAAAATACGGCTGAAAACGCGGGTAAGTGCACATCCAGCCACAGGCGCTGTGGACAGCAGCAAAGGTGCCAGGCGTCTTGTAAGAACATCTGGGGAAGGGCAGCTGCTTGGGTGTTTAAACCAGAACCTTCTGAACACAGGCAGCTAAGAAAAGCCCCTTCCAGCAGGATGCATTGCTTCTCAGAACCTTCCTTGGAGGGACATTGTAGATAACGTGGTTTCCGTTACAGAGAGTAGAGAGCAGAATTTTAGCCTAAAGGGCAGAATTAACCTTCCTGTTTCCTTTTTTCCAGATTCATTGTAATCAAGTGCACATATAGTTGCCTCTTGTCCTTAAAAAGCTGTCATATTTAATTTTTTTTTGCCTTTGTACTGTCATTTCAAAGAATCAAACAATTTTTAATAATCAGTGTTTGGAGCTTAAGAAAACGTTGGTTGAATTTTTCACGTTCAAAGGCAAGTTTCAACCTTTAATATCCACCAAACTTCAATTAATTTATTTCCTCTTTGAGGACCTAAAGGTGATCTGAATCATTTTTACTGTCATGTAACATCCCCAAACAATGTTTTATGGGGCTGAGTTTAGTTAATAGTTAATAGATTCAGGCTTAGTTAAGGCTTTCACGGGGGCAGCTCCTTGTTCTAGAAACGTCTGTTTATTATCAGTTTAATGCGGGTGGAACTACTTATTCACTCTTCAGAAACCCTTCATGACTCCTAATTAAAGTCTTTGTCTGAACACAAAATAATTAATACATAAAATGAAGCCACGGGAAAGAAGCAACTGTGAAATAGTCACTTGGTTGTATGTTAAGCAGTATTTAATCATTAGAGGAACAGTGTTTGCACTTTTGGAAAGAAAACAAGGCACAGACTTCATGCTTATTTAACACTTTGACTGGTTCTTCTCGGAGGTCTGAAATGAGCCTCATGGAGCACCGCAGCAGTAAATCACGGGCTCTGGAAATTACTGGGTCTTACACAGTAGTGTCATTTTAAACCTAAATAGTTTGGTGGTGCTCTGGCCCATAAAACTGACCTCTTAGAACAACATGGACTGTTTACACTGAAAGACAAGTAAAGGAAATAAAAACAACACATAAACTATAGTTGCTGCCAGGACGCCATTTATTCTGGTTTGGTTTTGGCTTGAAATCTGATGCTGCTGGTGAGCATGGGAGTGCTTAGTGCCGCCAAAGAGGGGTCCGCGTTTGCACCCCGAGGGTCCCTCTGGCCTATCCTGCCCTGTGAAGGCTTCTGCAAAGCACCGCCGGCTTTTCGGGGTGGGCTGACGGCGCCGGCCCCCAAAAGGTGGAGATGTGTCCATAGGAAACGAGATCTCTTTAGTGGGCATATGAGGGCAGAGTGAAAATTCACAGCAGATTCTTTTTATAGAAACTGTAGATAAAGGTGACTGGCCAGCCCGAGGGATTGGTCACGGGATAAGGGATTTTCACCTCTGGGTCACTGCTTCCAGCTACACCTCGAGGGAGACCTGAGGTCCCCAAGTGAGGGGAGCAGTGAGTGTGATGTGAGGCACCCCCCGGCCAGTGCTCTCGGGTTTGGGTCCGCATCTGGCAAGAGGAATGTGGGTGACCTCGAGAGAAGTGGGACAGGGAGGGAGGTGAGTGGTGACAGAGGAGGGTGGCCCTGGTACTCATCTCGGGATCTCTGGCTTGGGTTTGGGCTCCAGGTAAGGACAGTGGGGCTGGGGAGGAAGAAGCAGTGGAGGAAGGAGGCCAGTGGACCTGGACTCGGGCACTTGGCTTTGCCTTCTATGAAACGCCTCTGTATTTCCTGTGCTCTGGGAAGGGCTGTTACAAATTGTGCAGGGGGGACTTGGATGGTCCCGGCATGTTCTCTCCCCTGGATGCTTCGTGGCCAAATACACTTTGGCTCAGAGCACAGGAATTCCCTGCGTTTTTATAGTGATTTCTGTTGCCAAGACAGAGCCAAGTGCAAATCCTACCATACTCCCCCCACTGCAGCCCCCGCCCCGCATACACTGTATATTCCTCTTTGATAATTTGGAACATATAGAAAAGTGGAACATATAGAAAAGCGGAAATCACCTGTGACCCCACCGCCTGGTCATAGCCACTGTTAGCAGGTTCGCGTCTGTCTGTCCTCTGTCCACGTGTTTTCTCATACAGTTGTGTTATTATGCATGTGCTGTTTGATGCTTATTAGAACACGATTTTGTAATATTTCATCAGTGCATATGTGCCATTATTATGAAACCAACCCCTTTACTCTTGGACATTCAGGTTGTTTCCAGTTTCGTGCTCTCCTAAAGCTCCCAGCTGTTTTTGACTCATCAAGCAGGGCATCTTGTGTTCTCCCTGGGTTCCCCCCGGGGGAGCCCATCTCCGTGGGGAAGTCATGGCTCTCACGCCCCCTGTGCCCAGCTGCTCTTGCTCATCACGGACCGGGAGGCTCCCATGCGTCTGCATCCCACTCATCTTGACACTGTGGCTCTGCAGGAAGCATGGGCCATCTCATCCCCACCCACGCCTCCCGTTCAGCAAGCATTTCTTCACACTTGCTGTATGGAGGGCACCAGGCTGGGGTGAGTGGCAGATAGAGGAATGAGGTCCCTCAGCTCCAGCCCAGAAGTCGCTTTCAGTGTACAGGGAGGAAGAAGGAAGCTGAGACCACACCTGTGATCCAAACAGATGGAGGGCCCTTAATGCCATGTGCTGTCGCAGACAGAAGAGGCTACCTGGATTTTGGACCAGGTGTGGTTCAGCTGAGCTTTGAGGAATGGATGGGGGTAAAGGGGGCAGTGATGGAAGGAGGAAGGGGTCTAGGTTCTCAAAGGCTGGCAGGTGTAGCCTCAGTTGGCGTGTTGTCTGCCTGGAGTAGCACAGATGGCAGGGGTTCTCCTTGTGGAGGGGGTCTCATTGCTTGCAACGGTGAGACAGCTGTGGGATTAGGGATGTTCTGAATTTGTTTGGATCGCACAGGAACTTATTAGCCAAAAAGGCACAGAAAAGGAGATGGAATGTTTTGACTCGTGAGGTTATATTTGGTCTCATCTTTCCCACATCTTGTAAATACAAAGTAATTTGTAAAGTCTCTTTAGGTGTCCTTGGAATCTTTCTTAGTTGCCTCAGATTCACCACTGCTGGGGGGCAGGGTCCATCCTGGAGGTCCCAGAGGCTGGTGAGGCCAGCCAGAAGCTGTGTGCAGAGGCGGACAGGTGTTGGCTCGTGGTGTGTCCAGCTGCTCCCCTCCGGATGTGTTTGAGGTGGCCCCTTACTCTCAAAGCCAAGGTTCAAGTGTTTGTCATAAGCACATCTTTTCTAGCGGCCGCCAAACCATCTCGGGACTCTCTCTCCACGTGGAATGCGTTTCCTTTTCTGAGTCCATAGCTTTGCAAGGAGGACAGGAAATCAAAGCACTGAGGTTCTGATTCAGATATTAAGGGAGCCTAAAGGGGCGTGTTGCAGCGTTTACTAAACCTCTGATGAACAGGCCACTGTAAGTCTAATTATTAATCTCTGGGAAACTTGACCCTTCAGTTAACCGAGTCATAATTGCATTGTGGACCATCAAAAATCTTGCATTATTAATGAGCATTTAAGGTCAATATTCGTTCACTTCACTTTATTGCCTGTGATATTTATCACTTGTAATATGCCTTCCTGGTTAATTATACAGAATCATGCAGCATTCACTTTTGATTAATGTGGAAAGTTCATGCAGACTTTGTTAAAAAAACATTTACTATGTGTGATGTATTATAATAAACCATTTTTTTTCCCCGAGCTTTGTCCTATGTACATATGTTTTCAATATTTAGAAAATTTTCCCGTGTGGAGGAACTTCCTAATACATGAAATTGAGAAAATTTAATAAATCACGTTAGCCACCTGCACGCTGTGTGTTTTTTATTGTGATATGATCTTCTGGTGGGAAAGTTGGGGTCATAACTTAGGCAAGATGATAAACGCATTTTAACTTGAAGGAACTGCTGTGAACCTGTATTCCAGGCGTCCCTTTATTGCACAGGGGACCACGAGGGGTAGTGGAAGGAGTATGTTCTTGGCGTCTCAAGACTTGGGCCGTAATTAGCTGTGTGACCTTGGGCAACGTACTCTGCATCTCGTCATCTCATAAATTAATCTGTATTCATTGATTAATACCTCCCCAGCCTCCCTTACGGAGCGGGTTGGAGGATCAAAGACTCCAATGCATGTGAGAGGGCTTTGTGCTGTGAAACACGCCACACCAGGTTGTCGGGTTCGTTTTGGGTAGAATTCCCTCCAATTCGTCTTGCCGCTGTGGCATTATCCCTTGTCATTTCTGGGCAGACGTTGTTTCCGATCGAGAGAAGAGAGAAGCCAGTTTGGTGATGAGCTCTCTGTAGCATAAACAAGCTTCTTGGAAGGGAGCAAGAAGCCAAGTCGGTGTGTATTATGGGCTAAATTCTGTCCCCACCTCTCCCAACGGACGTGTAGAAGTCCTGCCAGCACCTCAGAGTGTCAGTGCGTTTGGAGAAGGGGCCTTTAGAGAGGTGATAGAGGTAAAGTGAGGGCGTATGGGTGGGCCCTAATCCAGTATGACTAATCCCGCGGGACTGGAGTCGTTGTAAGAAGAGGAGATGAGGACACAGACACACACAGATGGGGGATCACGGGAGGACCGTGGGAGAAGGTGGCCGTCTGCAAGCCAAGGAGAGAGGCCTCAGGAGAAACCAACCCTGGGGCAACATGGTGTTATGGCAGCCCCAGCAGACTGATACAGGCCTGTTAGTGGAGGGCTGGCCGAGGGCCGAGGCGCCTTCTCCCCCTGGGTCTGAACACAGTGCTGCTTTGTCTCGCGTCCTGGGCACACAGGGAAGGCATGGTCCACAGGCCCCGGGAGAATTAGCAAGACCCAAATGAACAACACGGTTCAGTCCTGCCAGGGGGTGGGGAGGGGCAGAGAATGTGGCTTCCCGGGGTCTCCTGAGCATCTGGTGGGCGCAGGGTGAGACTGGGAGGGGGAGGGGCAGAGTACTTTCCAGGAGCCCTCTCTGGGCAAAGGGCCGAGGGGCCTTGCTGTCGTCCCCCAATATAGATCACAAGGGAACCCAAACTGCCAGTTCCTGCTGGAGATTCTGCTTACGAGGAGGTAGATTTGCAAAGTGTGTCTGGTCCTGGTCAGGGCTGGCCATCGTGGGTGAGGCTGAGGTCCGGCCAGGCAAGGACAGTCTAGCTTTGTGCTGGCCTCGCAGACAGGAGCCCCGGTCCCTGAGGATGCACTGTGCTCTCAGGCCACCGCCCAGCCTTGCCAAACGTCCAGAGTTCTGTCAGGTCCAGACACCCCGGGAAAGGGATCCGTCTGAAACTCTTGCAGGCAATGGGAGCCAGGAAGGACGTCCACACCCTGAGGTGCAATAGCAGGGCTCATAATGACACGACCACAGCCACGGTCCACGGGCACGTTCCAGGCAGACCATCCGTCCGCAGGCCCACTGGTGTGGCTTCTGGCATCTCGTGATGATGCATCTTATGTAAATCTTATGTTTCAGTCTCCCCATCTTTGAAAAAGGGATGCTACTTTGTGCATTCATTTGCCAGAGGGAGATGGACGTGAACGTGAAAGAACACACAGTTTTCAGGACTCTCCGGTCAGAAGGAACATTCCAGAGCACCATAAATATCACCTTGTTCCACACGTGGGAAAGGGAGGCCGCAGGCGTTGGCCTCCTGTCCTCTCTCACCTGGGTGTAGGAGGATGACATTATCAGGACATCTGGAGAGACTTTAAAATCAGCAGGAGGCGGAGGCAACGTGAATTTTGATATCAGGTCAGATAACTTCCTACTGCCGGGTGCCATTAGGTGTGAATGTTGGGGGGGGGCTGGAATGTTCGGGACCCATGGGGTTCGTGGCCTCGTCAGCCAGTCAGCTATTGGGCGCCAGTTATGGGATTAGCGTGCAGACAGTGATTTTCAATTAGAAGGACTCAGTTTATAGAAAACAGTGGAAATTGCTGAGTGAAAGAGAAAAGTTAGCGTGATTTACTCTGATGGGGACCGAAGTGTGTGAAGGCTGCGGGCTCCTGAGCACATCTCCAAGCGCTGGGTACATCTGCACCATCTTCAGAAAGAGGAGTTTTATTCTTTTGCATCCCAACTTTTCTTGGGCAAGGAAATGGTGGGGCATGTGGAGCTGCCATGTGCGGTGAAGCCTCACTCCGGACCCTGCCTCGAGCCCAGCCCAACCTGTCTGCCTTCCTTCCTCCCCTGGGTTGGGGCTCCGTCATCCCAGAAACGATGCTCCACCCCTGTCCCTGGGGACAGCTCAGGCCCAAAGGCCAGTGACTAATTTCCTGAGCCACCTTAGCTACGAAATATTCTCTTATTTGAAACATTTTTTGATAAATTATCTGTCACCAGTAGATGAAGTTAACATTTCTTTTGATCGATAAAATAAATATTGAGGTTATGAGTTAAATACCATCTAAATTTCTAAAGACTATTGCATACTTCGGTGTTCCTCTGATTCCAGCCCAGCTGCCTTAACAAATTTTGCAGACCTTTTTATGATTTTCATTTATAATATATGATGGGTTTGTACAAATCTCCATGTGTGAGATCTATTTAATGTTAACATTCTTAAATTGGAGTTGGTTATAAATAATGCGCCAGGAGACGTGGAACGGGGCACATTCTTTCTTTGTGTTGCACCGGTCAGGACAACAGTCACATTTTTAGGATTTGTGAAGAGTTTTGCACAACCTGGACCCAGATTACTTCTGTTAAAGAGAGAGGGCTCTGTCCCACTTTATGTGCATTAAAAACCTTTAGCCAATTTATGGTCAAAAATATAAATCGTGTAAAGAGCTTGCGGACAACATTTATTTTGTATGTACATTAATGGGCACTTCCACTTTTCCTGGAGGCCAGAATCCACTTTGAAATTCATGTTTGATAAATTCCCTGGCTTTCTGAGTAATTTAACTGTCTATAGGGCTGTTGATCCTTGGAGTGTATCACTGAACCTCAGGGACCTGTAGACCATTTCTGCATATCCAAGTTCAAATATATGCTCAAGATTGGTTTAAATTTTAAGTTGTTGGTCTTATTTCTGATAGATTTGTTAGCTTATCCTCCATTTCATTTCCGAGACCTGCTCGTAATCCTCAAATACTCTCTTCTTAAACACATCTTTGCTAAATTCATTGATTGCGGTAGTAAAGTGTATATTGAACAGTCGTTCTGCAAGCATGCTGTAACATGAATATTGTTGGCGCCTTCGCTCAAAGACCAGAAGTTTGATAACCTGGCTGTCAATTATCACCTGCATTCTAATTTGTTCTTAGTCTTAGGTAGACTATTAGTTTTCACATCTGTTCCAGTATGCCCTTCACATTTTCGCCAGTTCTGATAGGTTTGTACTAATTTTCTTTCATGCTATCAGTTTTGCAATATAAAATGCCAGCCTAGTCTATTAATGTTTTTGTTTATTCTAAAAATTCTTGACATTTTGTTGGTATTACAAATATTATTCTTCCAAATAAAGTTTGGATAAAAGTAGTTGTTACTGATAAAAGTAACTGACTTTTTATCCCTCGTCTATTTTTAAAGGAAATTTCTAGCATTAATAAGTAAGTGAATTCTACAAACACTGAATTCAGACCATTTGCCACGTTCGTAAACAACTTTTTCTTAGGCATGTTAAGATTCCCCAGGCATTTTAATAAATATGTCTATTTTTTGAAGCTGTGACCCTCTCATATCTCCTTGGACTGTAATTTGCATTTAATGGGCGAGGACACTCTGGGTCAGGTAGTTAGTGGCTGGTGCGCCGGAGGTCGAGCTGGTTCTGGCACCCAGGTTGCCACACCTCAGGTCAAGGCTGTGCCGAGTGTCATGTGTTTCTCCCTAAACTGGGTTGCTTTCTGCTGTGCATCTTTCTGAAAGCAGCTCTCCCAGTGAAATACACGTTAGTGCAAATCGCAGAGTATCGTCCATCTTCCTTCTCTTTCCACCTGTCCTGTCTGTGGAGCTTACCTATTCAGGGCCGAGCTCAGGGACAGCCGGAGACTAGTACTCTGCTTCTTGGAGCTTATGTCTTCTCCTAAGTCAGCTCCGAAGTTTGAGGCCTTTCTTACTTCTTTATATTTTTCTCCTCTATAAGGAAATTAGACTGAGGGAAAAAAAATCCTTCTGTGTGGCCTGTTCCGCAGGACTTAGGAACTTCCTCTTCTTAGTTTCCAGGTCCAACCTGACTAGCAGCGCCAGAATTCAAATTCACAGTCTCTGGGGCAACATTTTAATAGAGTTTTTGCTGGTGTTAAAGCTTAACTCTGGTGTTATATTCCTACTCTACCACGGAGGTTTAACCACCCCATTTTATTAGCAGCAAAATAAAAGTATCAGGGAGCTGAAATCTCGGTGTTTGTGTCCTGGGAGAGATCAGCCTTGCCCCCTTCTCCCAATGGTAATTTATATCTTTCTGGATCAGGGTGCACGTAAACTTGGAGAGCGGTAAAAAAAGAAGCCATTTGAGAACATTTCTGACTTAAATGAATTATGTGTAGGAAAAGAATACCCAGCCCATATTATCTTTGCCTTTTCAAGGAAATAAAGCTTTGATAGCAGGGGTATTTGATACAGTTACGCACCCCGGACAAAGATTACTTTAGAGGCTAAATTAATAGATCTGGAACATGGAGATGAGAATAATGAATCCATCTCATTTTAAGATTTTTTTTTTTCAACTTATTTCTAATCTAAGCTTTTGGGCTTTCAGAAGAGTGTTGGGTCCCGCACTCTGTGTGTGATCTCAGTGTGCCTTTAGCTAGGGTGGTGCTTTACAGACCAGTGCCCCAAAATGATGTTGATATCACCTTGGTAGGTTACATTTTCATGCTGTTGGATTCAAAATGGGAACAGGAAATTGCAGCTGTGGCTCTTAAAAGGAGCTAAGGAGTATCAGTTCAGTGGTTGAAGATCGGTCAGGGTGTAATTTCTCATTTTAAACAGAGAGCCCTGGACTCACACTCGGGGGCTCCTGCCCTGGCTCTGTCCCTGACTTTTCCAAGTTGCTTCAAACTCAGTGACAGTTTCCTTTGTCCATGATGTGGGGATAATGATGCCCACGCCCTAGTTCTGTAGGGAGGATTCGATGAGATAATGGGAGAAAGGGCTTCACAAAAGATGAGATGCCCTACAGTGCTGGCCTCTGGGAAGGGCTCGTGACCCACCCAGCATTTTTCATCTGTCCCCAGGGCTTTCTCTCCTGGGTTGGAAGAAGGGCTGGAGGAGCTAACATTCGCCTTCACTAGGGATGCCGGGTCAAATATCGAGGACCCAGTTAAATGTGCCTTTCAGATAAATAAGGAGTTTTTTTTGCATAAGTATGTCCCACCTACTGCATGAGATATACTAAACATTATTTTGTTGTTGACCCGATCCTGTGCTTTCAAGGGTTCACCCCGGCAACACTAGCTTTCACACCTGGCTGCAGGAGAAGGGCTTCCTCTCTTCCGGTTTCCATCAGGACCTCAGATCCCAGCCATCGGCTGAGCACAGCACGGGGTGGCACTTGGACCCGAGGCCAGATGTTCAGCTATGGCTTTCATCCACGTTAGCCCGTGATTTCCTACCTCGGTGCCCAGCAAGTCCCTTGGCCTTGCTGAGCCTCAGTTTTTTAAATCTTTTATTTATTTTTTATTGGAGTCTAGTTGATTTACAATGTTGTGTTAAGTTTCTTCTGTACAGCAAAGTGAATCAGTCAGATGTATACATATATCTGCTGTTTTTTAGATTCTTTTCCCATATAGGCCATTACAGAGTACTGAGTAGGGTTCTTATTAGTTATCTATTTTATATACAGTAGTGTGTACATGTCAATCCCAATCTCCCAATTTACCTCTCCCCCTCTTCCCCCCCCGCCCCCGGTAACCATAAGATTGTTTTCTACATCTGTGACTCTATTTCCGTTTTGTAAATAAGTTCATTTGTACCATTTTTCTAGATTCCACATATAAGTGATATCACACGGTGTTTGTCTTTCTCTGTCTGACTTACTTCACTCAGTATGATAATCTCTAGGTCCATCGATGTTGCTGTAAATGGCATTACTTCATTGCTTTTTATGGCTGAGTAGTATTCCATTGGGTATATGGACCACATCTCCTTTATCCATGCCTCTGTCAGTGGACATTTAGGTGGTCTCCATGGCCTGGCTACTGTAATTATTTCATTCATCTTTATGGCTGAGTAATATTCCATTGTGTATATGGACCACATCTCCTTTATCCATGCCTCTGTCAGTGGACATTTAGGTTGTTTCCATGGCCTGGCTGTTGTAAACAGTGTCTGAGCCTCAGTTTTCACCACTTTCAAATGGCCATCAGAGCTCACCCTGTAAGGGTGCTGTGAGGGCACAACGAGCTGATGTAAATTTGGGGGAGACTTTAAAGCACCTGGTGCAGCAGTATTTCCACGTGCCGTGCCCGGGAAGCACAATCATCTGCTTGCCTTCCATGTTATGTATGAATGGGTGGTTTGGTGTAGCAGTCCAATAGTTTGATCAGGCATCTTTTCCAACAAAAAGTATTGAGACAACCTATTTTCCCCCAATTTAAGCTTTACCTGTCTTATATCGGCTTCACGCATTATCAGTAAATTATTTTTATTTGCTTTGCCCGTTGCTTGCAGGAACTGGGTTTCTGGTTCCATTTTTGGAGCAGTCGCTGAGTGCCTGGCCCTTTAAAAGGAGCACTTGGTCTGTGGCCCTGGCATCTGTTGAATAGAAAAGCCAGCGGGGAGCGACGACGTGTCCCCAGCTGTCAGAGTGTCTTATTCCTCCCTGTAGGCACTTCTAGAAGCTGGCAGGGGCCCCGGGGGTGGGAGGGACTCAGTGCTGGCTGTGCCTTCAGTCCAGGTCTTGGGAAGGTTGATGGGACTGGAGCCAGTCCAGCAAGACAGCAGCAGGTGTGAGCAGGCGGGTGGGAGTGGGGCAGATGTGGCAGATGCGGGGCCTCTGGCCCCCGGCTTGGCTGCGTCTTCCCACCTGTAGGCTCTGCCCTGGGGGTAGGGTGTGGGTGACCCCTGCCCTTCGCCCTTGACCCCACCGCTCGGCAGCGCCATCCTTTTCCTGGCTTCGTCCAGGAGCCTGAGTTAACGTTTGCAGTTCCTTTCTTTTCCTCTCCACGAAGGCTGTGTTTTCTCAGCCATTCTGGGCACTTCCCTCTCATTTCCTGGGAAAGAAAAGCTTGACCCGTCTCCTCTCGACCACAGTGGTCCTCCCTGTCGAGCTGGGAGTTGTTCACCGCCATCCCATCAGATTCATCTGGTCCAGCCACCTTGTTGGCTTTCTTATTGGCTCTTTCTCTCAGCTTCATTTGGCCCGCTGACGCTTTTGAGATTCCTTCTGCTCTGGTGGAGCCATTTGTAAGGCTTCCCCTGGGTTCTCCGCAGCGTTCGCTGCCTCTCTCCTCCACCCCCTTTCCGCTCACTCTTTGTTTTCCATTGTTGCAGCAGGCTTTCCTTGGTAGGAAACTAGTTTTTCTTTTTGGCTTAATTTTGCATTATTCTCACAAAAGAGTAGAATTTTCCTGTTCCCCACCCCCTGTGATGGATGGGAAAGAATACTGTACCAATTGGTTGAGATAAAAAATTAGTGCTTCGCCATAGGGAAGCCAAATTAGCCATCAGAAGTAGGTGCATAGAGTATTTAAGAGTCTTTCGATTCATTCTCGTGATGTGAGACCTTTGGACGCCAAGTTTTACGTGCTGCGAGGGTGAAGTGGTGATGGGTTGTTACAGATTTCACTTTTACCTTTAGTGGATTTATTGACCTGCTCTTCTGTGATGTGAAATAAGGGTGCGGCCAGATCTGAGGGTGTCTCCTTTTGGAGAGGACAATTCCCGTGTGTGTATTTTCTAGAATGCAGGCTCAGGGTTGCAGGGACTAAGCCAAAAAGACTCAGAACAGAATGTTAGTCAAAACGCCTACAGTTCTGGAAAGAAAACAGCAAAAAGAGGTCCTTCGAACTCAGATAGGTGTCACTCAGCACCTAAAAGTGACAGCTAATCAATTCTTTTATCACCCGTGCAGAAGGAGAAAATCCTAATTTAACAGAGTGTTGATAGCAAATAATTATTCACAAGGAACATTTTTGACAGTGACTCATTTGTTCTTATTTTAAAAACATAAAAGCATATACTCTGTTTCTTAAAAGCTGTTGTCACCTTCCGGGGCTCCTTACTGCATCATTGAGGGATTAGTTTTATTACAGAGTCTACAATCTAACCTAAATCATTACAACAGCAACTCTTTACTTTTGCCATCTGAAAGCGCTGTTACAAAATACCGCAGTCGTGGTTAGGGCATGTTGAACATTTCCTTGGCTAGTCTCTTGAATGCGTAGTTAAAAAATAAGGACTTTGTAAGTTGAGTACATTTGCTGATAGAAAGCGATTTTACCTATGTGAGTTTAAGAGACAAACAGATGTATTGAATTTATAGTTCCAGTTAATAGGGAGATACGGTGATGCCAGCACTGTCCTTTTATCTCAGAGAAGCAGCAAAACTACATTTTTTTCAGCTAGTAGAAACACATTTAAATATTTCACATGAAAAAATTTACTTGCTGAGATTAGTTTACAAATGCCTTGTATGAAATATCACTGCAAGTGAAAATTGAGAGCAAAAGTATATTCCTGTTTCTTGGCAATCTGAGAAAAGAAACTCTATGAACACTTCTGACTGTGGCTATCTTTGGTGGTTATAAAAAAGTTGGGTTTTTCTTTTTGCCTTTGTGACACAAGGTTTGGCCAATATGCATATGTTGCATTTTCACTAATCTATTAATCGAGTTTGAATCTAGATGAATCATCTAGAAGCATATTAAGCTAATTTTCCATCTCTTTGATTTTTAATTGAGATCATAGCTTTTTATCCCTGCTGCTTTCCCGTTAAAAATAATCCAGCTTCTGTAGGATGTGCTGGGTCTTATGGTCTTTGTGCCCCAGCCCTTGGTTTGGGAGTAGGGGTACAGAGATCAGTACTGCCCGCCACAAGATGGTGCTCTGCAGATGAGGGTTTGTGAGTTTTGCCAAGTAAGAATGTAATTCTCCAGGACTATGGGGTGGCAAGAAAAACCCTATTGTTTTGCAGAGTCTTTATTATGGATGTTCTACATCCAGGACCCCTGGCTGTACTGGCTACTGTTCCCAAATACTAAAGCACACCCAGGATGGTCCAGGTAGAACTAAAGCACTAAAGACACAGTAGCGTCAAGAGCTTTAATTGTTTAGATAAACGTTTTCACCTTGAAAGCCTCGTTTGCTGCCTCTGGGAGGTCTGATCTGTGGAAGGCAGCAAGCCGGCTTTCTCCAAAACTGGTTTCCCATAGTTTTTTGTTTGGATACTTGGGAGCAAGAAGGATGTTCATTATTACAAGTGTTGCTCGGAACGACATACCGAGCCTCGGCGTCGAAAAATCAAGTGGCTGGTGGGCGTCAGTGGTTCAAGCTCCGCTTCCCACTCCCCCACGCAGCGCCCCACGCAGGAGCAGCCGCAGCCAGAGCCGCAGCCAGAGCCGAAGCCCAGAGGCGGCTCTCTGCCAGCCAGCCCGGTCCAGGCACGTGTTGCTTAGCAACGCGGGCCTGGTGATGCTGACACGTCGGAGGGGAGCAGCTCGACGCCCGCCGCCCACCAACGGTGGGCATAAATTCGTTAAGTAGAGGAGGAGGAAGCGTGGCCTGGCGCTGTTCTTCTAGACCCGGCCTCCCGGTGCCGAGCAGGGAAGCTTCACTTATCATCCGCCTTTATGAGGGCAGCAGGGGGGAAACCTTCCACGGTGCATTGTTGCCGTCCCTCAGGGGTAAATTTTTAGCTGCAGAATTTATGAGTTGCACATTTATTTGATTTGGCTTTTGGTTAATTTTTTTTCTCCTCTTGTCAACCTGACAATATGAGGGCAGACGAAGGCAGTCCCTGTAGAAGAGGCAGTAAACGGTGCTTGTGCAGCTGCTTTACAGGGGCTTCTAGCTGCTCTCCTGTCCCCTCCCTCTCCCCTTCTCCCTCCTTCCTTCCTCCCTTCTTTCTCTAGTGCCAGTTCAGCAAGGCTCACGCAACCAGAACGCTCCACTCTAAATAAATAAGTCCTGAAATAAATACTGATGTGCGTCTCATTAACATTACCTGTCAAATCCCTGAGCACAAGACCCCAGATGGCCCCCTGGGTCTCCCAGTAATTTCTGGAAAGGATAGAAAAAATATGATCAGTGGGTGTATTTGTGGAAATCATTAGCAGGGTGGGGGAAGATATGCTTATAAGTCAATAATTCTTTTTGACAGAAACTTAGCACTGGTTATGTGATGAGTCTCCTTAATGGAAGGAAAAGACATATGGCCTGAGTTTTACGACAGATGTCAGGAATCCTGAAAAGTGGCACAAGGAAGATCTTGGTTATTTTTTTCCTTTTTACTCACATGGATGTACAGGATGTTTTGTCAACTTAATGCCTGTTTTCTTTGGTTCTTCTGATCACCCAGTGGCAAGAGAATGTAGTGACCCACCTTTCAAAGGATGGGAAATATCATTGAAGGCAAAATTTATGTTAGCAAAGGTCTAAGGAGCACATGTCCATCTGAATTCCTAAAAATCATACAGTGTTGGATTTATTCCACATTACCTATGCAGGGTGTTCATCTCTGGGGTTTAAAAGTCAGTACAGTAAGATTCACATTTAACTCTCATGGGATTTCTATGGCTCACATGTTGTTTACTCTGGAGAATGTTGAGTTAATGGTTCACCGCCAAAGAGCTCTTTCTACTGCTTTGCATTTTGAGATTTATAAACGTGCCCCTCAGCATGGCCTGATAAAGGTGTGGTCATTGGATCCCAAGAAAAAAATGAATTGTCAAAGCAGATAGGTGACGTTCCAGCTCATGTGAGCTTCTTCATTATTTCTTTGAAGGACTCATTTCAAGTGATATATGCAGAATGGCACTCCCAAGAGAGCCGATTATGGGCCATGAGTGGACAAGTTTAGACACTGGCCCTGATTTGGAGAACGTGTTCCCAAGGCATCACTATTGGATTTGATTTGGGAGAAGAGAAGCATGAGATACAATGCAGCACTTTGTAATCATTTATTAGTCTTGGAAAGGGCCCTGAAGGTACTCGAATTATATAGAAGACGGCAGTGATAAATCAGACCGTGAGTGCGGGGGGCATAGATTCTATGGCGGCACAGACATTTGCTTCGGAGCTGCCGTTGTCTGGCCTCACCTGGGTTTGTAAGCAGAAGGGAAACTTAGCTGGCATCAAGATGCACTTGATTTTCCTTTTTTTCTCTTTCTAGCACAGAAGCAGACCGGCAGCTTTCCTCCTGAATCGTGGAAGGGATGGTGGACAGCATTTTATCGAGAGGCACAGAAGCAGACCAGCAGCTTTCCTCCTGAATCGTGGAAGGGATGGTGGACAGCATTGTATTGAGAGCAGGGTTTCGAGTGCTTCTGGCTTCCTGGCTGATTGATCCTTTCACTGGCTTTTGCAGACCAAGTCTAGAACAATTTAATGTAACATATCTATTGGAGTCGGCTAGACATCCTTGCCCTTTCTCCCGCGGCTAAGCCCACCCTCCAGGTTTGCACTCTGCTCACTCTTTCTAAATGCCTCCCTGTCTAATCATCTCACAAGTCCATCTCCTTGATTTCTTTATTCTTGGTCTCCACCTCCACCCAGTTCATTTCCCTTTCTTCTTTTGTTGTTTCAATTCTTGCCCTTCCCTCAGGTCCACAGCACGAGTGAAAATGAAACATTGACTTGGATTTTTGGAACCTTCAATGCGAGCTGCAGGAGAGGTGGTAGCAGAAGGCACGTCACTTCATTAGATCATGGAAGGCTAACTTAGATGCCCTCCCAGCCCAGGACTCCCTGCTGCTGAAACCAGCATTTTTTTGCCCATAGTCGGTTGGGCCAAACCAGACATTATTTCCCATCCTGCAGATGAGCAGAATGGAATACAAACTTTTTTTTTTTGCAGTACGCGGGCCTCTCACTGCTGTGGCCTCTCCCGTTGCGGAGCACAGGCTCTGGACGCGCAGGCTCAGCGGCCACGGCTCACGGGCCCAGCCGCTCCGCGGCATATGGGATCTTCCCGGACCAGGGCACGAACCCGTGTCCCCTGCATCGGCAGGCGGACTCTCAACCACTGCGCCACCAGGGAAGCCCTGGAATAGAAACTTTTTGAATTGACCTTGAACCTCTCCCAAGCCTTTCAGAACTGGCTGGGGTTTTCACAATTGCCTTCACACAGGTGTTTGAGCACAAAGGTAACACTTTCTTTAGCAACAGACAGTAAGAGCATCCGCACCCTCGATCTGTGGGATTCTGTTCTCAGAATCAGGATTAACTGGGTCATTTAGAGTAAACAGTTTCAGCTGAAGCTTTACATTTTTATGTATAATTTTGCACACGTAACCACAGGTCCAGAGAGAAGTCAAAGTTGGGAAATGCCACTTAAAATTTTATTTTCTAATTTTATCAATTATAAATTTATAAATTTCTGGTTCTAGAAAGCTTTTATTTGGCTTTTTACTTTGCTTATTTAAATGCAATTCAGTTTGTTCTTTCAAAAAGAACAACTCCAGTTTCCTTTAAATGAATTATTTAATTATCTAATGGAATTTTTCTATGAAAGCCTTCATATAAGACATAGCAATATATTTAAATCAAATTTACATAGTTCCTCTCTTCTTGTCAGAAACAGTATTTGACCCCTGCAGCGTGGACCACGTTTTTCTAGTTTCCAGGCCAACGCATACGTTTTGCCATCATATACGTTCGCAGTGAAGAGTGGCTTAAACGATCTGCTTTGCTCACTGCTTCATTATGTTACTTTACTGTTCCTGAAGACCTGACACAAGGCAAATTTACATTGCTGTCCTCCTAATTAGCCAGTAATCCTTAAGGATTGGAATGAAACATACCCAGAGTCATTTCCTTCTTCACTAAGTATGACGTCAGCTTAAGGAGACGGCGACTCTACAGCAGAAGTCGTCTTGGTGACGACAGCCCTCACGTGTCTGTCTCCCGGGTCACAATGCATTCAAAGCCTCGTGATGGTTTCCGCATCATCATATAGCCCATCACAGGAAATCAATCAATACCCTTTGCAGCTGGGGAAAATCTGCTCACTCGTTCATCAGACGGTAAAGATTCTTGTAGATGCTGCTTCTGTTTTTTAAATTAAATCACCTGTGCCTTTCTTGGCCTGCAATCCACACCCTGCCATATCTGCTGCACACTTTGGGTTGGAAACGTGTCCATGTCACACACATAGGATCTACATGGCCCTACAGGCAGCCCGGGGGCACCGGTGCCTGCTCCCCTGGCTCTGAATCCTCTTGCCTCTCTGTACACATGGTTGTTGTCTCCCTCAAACTACAAGACGCTGCTCTTCACTCTGTGCTTGGGATCACTGCCGATTGATTTTCCCCAGTTCTTTCTTCCTAAATCAGTCCTGTCTCACCCAGGTCTTTCCTGTCGTACATGGCGATGTGTTTCAGAGAAGGCAGGTTATGTCCTCCTCCCCAGGGGTAGGTCAGGATTGGCCTAAGCCAGTGCTTCTTAAACTATTTGGACCATCAGTCACAGTAAGAGATTCATCTTACATCACAGCTTAACACACACGTAAACAGGTAGGAGTGTTTACACATGTGTTTGTATCTACATCTGGACTCAGATTTCTATTTAAGAAAATGGGAGTTGGGACCCACTCAGCTGGTTTCCTCAATTTTAGTTTACAATGTGTGGTGTGGTCTAAGCCAATCATGATGGTTCCACTCTCCTGGCTAGTGATTGGTTTAGGTGAGGGCATGTGATGCAATTCTGGCCAATCAGAAACTGAGGGGCTCCTGTGACAGGTTTGAATTACTAGCAAAGAGACATGAGGGAAGGGGAGTGACCAGTCCTTTCCTGCTGGGTGTCAGGCTGCCTGCTTCTGATGCCTGAAACTGAACAGGCCAGGAAAGAGGCCAGGGAAGGAGCCAGGTGAGATGGCAGAGGGGAAGAGGAAAGACAGCCCGATTCTTGGTTACGTTGCTGAATTAATCATTGCTCTCCCAGGCCATTTCAGGAACTCTTGTTGCGAGATAAAGTTCCCCATTGTTGAAGCCAGTTCAGTTGGAGCGTTCTGTTACTTGCTTCCTGACTTTCTTCACAGTGTCTAGGAATCAATAATCTGAGCTGGAGGTCTGTGATAAACGATGTTCATGGACCAGGGTCACAGGCCAATTCGAAGGGTAAGATGAACTTGGAACCCTTTTTGTCCTGTTAAGCTGACCGAACATTTGTGGGTTTCGTGGCCTACGGGACTGGTTTTGGGACCTGATTCAGCAGAGACCACCAGAATGTGTGATTTGACCTTGTGGTTTTGCCTATTTGTAGGTAACCTGGAAGGTCCTCGACATGACGTCATTTGCAGTTTTGCTGAGCCTTACGTTTGGATTTTTGCCTGCCATGAAATAGATTTGGTACGTGGTAACTATGTAACAGATGAGCCTGGATAATTCAGCAGCTTTATGGTGTATCTTCGTAGTTCTCCTGTCTTTGTGGACTCATTGATTCTTTTTTTTTTTTTTTTTCCTGTACGCGGGCCTCTCATTGCTGCGGCCTCTCCCGTTGTGGAGCACAGGCTCTGGTCGCACAGGCCCAGCGACCATGGCTCACGGGCCCAGCCGCTCTGCGGCATGTGGGATCTTCCTGGACCGGGGCACGAACCCGCGTCCCCTGCATCGGCAGGCGGACTCTCAACCACTGCGCCACCAGGGAAGCCCTTCATTGCTTCTTAAAATGACTCAAACTCATTTTCTCATGTTGAAGTGTTATCTACCCACTACCTCCCACGCTCAAAAAGCTATTTATTAATGCGGGAAATGGAAAGAAAGTGGAGAAAATGAGGATTCACAGCCAAGAAACGGAATCCTGGACCGAGTTGGGAGTGAAATGTGGGCATCAGTGGCCCAGGCCCAGCACAAGGAGGAGACCCACGGAGGGGCTATAGGATTAAGAAGAGGTGACCCGGGAGACTGCGGGAGGGCTTCGCCCGGTGCACAGACTGCTTGCTGACGAGGGCTGAGTGTCTGTGGAAGCCGGGGAAGCATCCGTATCTGACTGTGCACTGACTCCAGGTAAGCTCGATGGGAATTATGTCCCTGGATGGGGGTTTGCCAAGATCTTGGTCACGTCCCCAATGAATGTCAGGGTTTTCTAACCTGCAGCGTGTGAATGTTCTGAAGGTCACAGGGTGGCCGGGGCTCTGCTTTACAGGAGATGCGAGTTGTTCCTTTTTAGGAAATTGCAACAGTCCTTTTATTTTCGATAGTCGCGCTTCCTGTGTGTCCTCATGGGCTTGTGTGGGCTTTCTACTTGGTCTCCTGTGACTCATCTTTGCTCAGGTACAGGGTTAGGTATATCAATTTCCATGGAGGTAATTAATGAAACAACAATGTATTAAGTGCCTACAGCATGAGGTGCTTGGTGGGTTCGAAGAGATGCAGGAAGCAGAGGCAGAAAGGGGAGAAGTGACTCCCTTGGTGATAGGCAGGTAGCAATGGAGGATGTGGACCAAAGCTGGAGTCAGGGCTCCGGCCACTTGTCTGGCCTGTGCCCTGAACACCCGGCATCCCTCATCTCCAGGGCGTAGCATTTGCTCACAGCATCTGTGCAATGCTGGAGCCCGAGGCTGAGCATTGCACAGTGACAGTCTGCACCGAGCACCGGGCGCTGGTCAGTGCTGAATCCGCCTCCAGGTGAGGGGACTAAAGTGATGACTCGTCCTGGGATCATCACAATGGAGATGACGTACCTGTTTGTAAACTTACCTGTAGTTCAGGTGTGTACGTTCAGATATCCTTTTCAGAGATGTGACAGGGTTAGGGTTAAGGTTAGGGGAGGGAGCAGTGCAGGGAGAGCCCCGTGCATCAGGGAGAGGGAGCTTCAGCCAGGAGCAAAGAGGAGAAGAACTCAGAAGATTCCAGAGAAGAGCCTTTAGTGTGATGCCCAAGACCAGGGAAATGGGTTGAAACATGTTGCTTCGTGGTCTGCCAGAGACAAGAGGTACAGTTTTTAAAACGCGTTCTTAATGCTTTCATCACTTGGGGCGACTACAGAGTTTTAGGTCTGGAATTTATCAGTTTCCTTACTAACAGAGATATGTAATGTTTGGTGCCATGCCCAAGTTAATTAAAGTTAATTAGAAACTGGTTATGTGATTTTGAATAGATAAATTAGCCATTGTGCCTGAGAAAGGTAAATTTATTCTTTGAAGAGTCGAGTCAGCCCCCAAAGCACAGATTCCCAGAGGGCCTGCTGTACCAGGTGGAGTTTTGTCTCCTGTTGGGCCCAGAGGCTGAGACCGCATGGTCATGGTTCGTTTTCTATTCTCTGTCCGTCCCCCAGCTCGGAGGCACTGGCTTGTGGGAGGTGGTCCGCTGCTGGAGTCTCTTTCATTAACCCAGACACCAACAATTTGAGGTTTGTTGAAAAATTTTTTCTCTGATGTCTGTGTTTTGAAATTCCTGAGAAAACCCAGAGTACCCCCTTGAGGTGTTAATTACGCTGTAAAACCATTTGCTTTGGGGAATCTTATTCACTTATTCATCTTTCAAAACTGAATCGCCAGGATCCAGAGTAGATAACAGTTAAACATAAAGTGTTTTGCAAGTCCTTCAGCTGAAACTTAGAAATGTGTGCATGGTAAAAAGCTTGGAGTCGTCAGATTTTTGGTTTCAATCACTTTCACAGCGTTGCTTGAACTCATCTTCCTTTCAGCCCCAAATGAAATAAATGATGCCAGTCAAGATGCCTTTTCTCCAGGACTAAATTGTAAGTGTTTTTAGGGCAGGAGAGGCTTATGGATTTTTTGCACGTTCCTGTGGATTCTAGAACCTTCCATGAGTTTGGTTCTTCTATGTTTGTTAAAAGTAAGTGTGGTGCACGATGTTTGAAACACAAATTGCTGGCCTTTCTGCGATGGTGACAGGGTTCATTAAAACCCAGATGTCCTGGGGTCTGAACACCCCAAGTCCCAGCCTCCTCCAAGTTTTCGGGGCTGCAAAGTGACAACATTGTCATTAGCAACTTGAATGCATGGCAGAAGACAGCAACTTAACAGAGTGAAACTTTAAAAATTAAAACTGGAAAAACAATTGTTATTGACTGAAGTGGAAAGTGAGTTGTCATTTGGAACTAAGTTATTTACAGCCATCCCTGGGGCTGTACCCAAACCACGTAGATGGTAAAAAAGATGCTTCTAAAATGTCTTGCGAAGCATGGAGTTTTCCAGTATCATTTGGAAGCACTCCAAGGAGCTCTTAGGACTCATCCAAATGCCTGCACGCAGCCACCATGCAGCTGACCTGCAAAATACGAAGAGATGGGGCCTGAGTACCAGCAGGTGAGTGCGATCCAGAAAGAAATGTAAACTGTGTGAACACAGCCCTTTATGTAGGGATTATCATTCAAATTTTAGGCAGACAGCGGGCAAAATGTAATCACTTTTCAGCATTACTGTACTGTATAAGCATATTAGGAGAGCTCTGTGATGGTAATCATGGAGTGAACTGGAAACCACCCCTAATTAAACTGTCTGCATCCCCCAGCATTTTCTTGTAATGATGTCAAACCGTGTAGCAATTAGTTGCACCTCTACGAATGTAAACACTGTTTGTAAATCATATAAACTTAACCTGGCTTCCTCATTGAAAATCTCCTGAAAAGGAATTAATTAGCTTTGTATGTTTTGGAATCACAATTTATAGGATCATTTTGGAATCTTTCACTGAAATGAAATTCATTTTTTTTCCCTGCGATTCGTTCAAATGGCATCTCTCTCGCAGGGTGCTGCAAAGGAAGAGCCAGCCCAATTGACTTATCTTCATTTTATTTCTGCGACGACCAGTGAAGTGTGGAATTTAGGATGGGGGTTTACTGAGTTAACCCAGTTTTAAGATATTTTTCTCAAGAGGAAGGTATCTATCGTGTGAAGGCTGCGTCTTTCCTGTGTTTTCCGCTTTCCAGACACTGTGGAGTGTTTCAGGCTCATCTGAAAGTGAAGTTCAGGCATCCAAGCAACCTTGATGCAGCTGCACGTCATCCTGGCAGACACGAGCTCGGAGCTGTGTGGGAACAGCTCCGGAGGAACTGCAGGAATCAAGGGAAGTGGCCGATGCCAGACAAAGAAATTGAACAAACACAACAAACGCTCAAGTGTTTTTAACTCAGTGATCTTTCCTCCGCCGACAGGGAGCACAAAAGAAAAGGGAGCCAAGTTTCAAATGTAGCATGTCTTTGCTGGAATTTTCTTGCTGGAACCTTGGATCCTGGTGGTGGATGGTCTACCTGAGCCATCAGCTACATAGCACATTTACGGTTATTATATTTTACAGGTTGATAGATTTTTATATTCTGTCCAAGTCAGGATCTTACACCACCTGGTTTATTATTTAGTAATTTACAGTGCAGTCAGGCGTGTTTGGCTTAATGTAGGATAAACTTATAAATCTATTGTTCCTCCACTTGCCAGGGTTGGTGTGCGATGAACTACAGAGCTGGATGCGTCCATACATTTCAGCTCCGCTTTTTTTCTTTGATAGGGAAGCAGGCAATAGATAACACAGTGACAGTAGCATCCCAGGGGACAGCAAAGTGTGAGAGCAACACCACGTCAGGTTAGTAGGTCATTATTGTGTGAGCCGTGAACCATTAATGGACTGCTACGCCCAGCTCAGTCTGTGTCAGATTATGGCTCTTGGCAGGAGAATTGTTACCTAATAGCTAACTTTGCTTCCTCCCTATCGTCTTATTAGCTCTTCTGATAAAAATGTGCACAGGTATATATTAATAGGGGGCCTCACTGGAAAAAGACCCGATCCTGGTAATTTCCCCCATTTCTGCAAACAATGCCTGTATGTTGATTCTGCTCAGGGAGTTCTTCTAGGGAATGACATTCATTCACAGGTTACTTTCGGACGTCTTGTAAAGTACGTGGCCAAAGGCGTGGTGCTCACTGATGCAAAAGACTCCGCGATTAATGTTTTCTGTTGATTATGTAGAATGAAGAAATACTGGGAGTGAAAGAGAGCTAAGAATTTCCCCCTGTTCCCATCACCCAGACTCTTCAAACAACAAGAACCCTGACATACTTTTAAATTCCGGGAAATAAAGTCCACTCTTCTTGAAACCAAACCCCAGTAGCAATGACCAGGTGGCATTATATAATTTTTATCATGTATAAGACAGACAAGAAAAACATACTGTTTACGTGTGGCTTCAGATAAAAGCATGTTTTTCTAGGAAACGTATAAAGAATCCCTAGTTTTTGAGTTATGATGGCAAGAAGTTTATATTGTGTTTTGGGGACCTGTGGTAGAATATTTCTGCCATCTTTTGGAGGAATAAAGGTCACCACAAAGTTTCTTTCTTGTTAGTGGGCATCTCCAGACGGAGTCAGGAAAATGAAGGATTCCAAGATGTTTTCCAGGAAAGATGAATGTGCAGGTGAGTTTGGATTGAGATTATGCCCCTAAATCCCTGTGCTGGATTATGCCAATCATTTTTGGAAATTCTCTAGGATGTCAAGAGTGTGGAAGGGTATGGACAGCAAATACGAGGGAAATCCTTTTAACCAGATCGGCAGAAAGGAGCTTAGCAGAGTTGACAGTGTAAAGGAGGAGCTATGAAGACCGCTGGGAATCAGCCTTGGTCTGGGTTCAGCCCTGGACCACGTGCTGCTTTGCTGCTGTTGGCGCGGCTGCAGTGTGCTTGCCGAGGCGGGGAACCGGCTGGCACGACCGCAGCCCCGTCCTCATTTCGCTAAGGCTGTGACAGCAAAGGCCGCTGATGGAGACCGCGACTTTCATCTGCTGAGATGCCTCAGGACGAGGAGCGTGCCTGCAAGGGCTGTTAAAATGGGCTTTTAATGATACCGTTTGATAACATTTTCTTGTTTGATAAAGCACCTATATAATGGAGTTAAGTACCGAATTAATACCCAAATCTATTCTAATCCAGATCCCATTATTCATTCCTGAGTGCCTATGTGCATGTACGTAAGTGCGTGTTTCTATATAAAGGATTATGTTGCCCCCCCGGCCACATCATCACCCCAACATACACACGGGCAATGGCCCGGGAAGCCTGGTTCCCATGGAGTGATGCGTCTGGGGCCGCTGCAATTCCACACTGACCTATGACCCAACTCCAGGGTCTCTTCATCTGCACCTCCTTTGGACTCAACCACGGATTTAAGTTTAATAAAATCAAAACTGAGTTTAATACACATCGTGTCTTACAGAAGTATTAATGTAATTTTAATCCTGAGATCTTTTTCTCCCTTGTCTTTATTTTGTTATTACTGGAGCAAAGACCTGTAGGATAAGATGCCTGAAATACTTTTCATTTAATGATTAATTCCTTATTTGCCTTCCTAGCTAAAAACACTCAAGTCATTATGGTTTATTACAAAAGCTCAATTGATATTCCAAATCTTTCATTAACAATATGACAAGGGTGTGAGGAAGCATGCTATCACGTTGTAATCACCACCCCTTTGGAAGCCTTAGCCCGTTTAATTACTGGATAAAGGACATTTTAGGAATAAAATCTTGGTCTTGGGAAAGAAAGCTGATATGGGTGAGACACTTTAATCATGAATAAGTTCTGACAAGGAACAAGACAGAACCACTATCCACCTACTGAAATGGCTAAAATTCAAAATAAATAAATAAATAAATAAATAAAAACAGATGATACTGTTGGCAAAGACGTGGAGCAGCTGGAACGCTCCTGCACCGCCAGTGGAAATTAGAAACGGTACAGGCACTTTGGAACACAGCTCAGCAGGCTTCTATCCAGTTAAACATAAAACCGAGCAACCCCACTCCTAGGAGAGAAAATGAAAAGACATGTTCACACGAGTGACTTACCCCTGGATGTTCATAGCGGCATCATTCATGATAATAAACGCCCACGGACTATGCTGGAAAGAACCAAATGTGCATCAAGAGGTGAGTGGATCAACAAATTCCAGGTGTGTCCGTGCCAGGAACGCTGTGCAGCCACAAAAAGGAAATTGTTGTTGATACATCCGAAAGTGCGGCTGCATCTCAACGGTCCATGTTAAGTGAAAGGAGCCGGATACAAAGAAAGAATGTATACACTAACATGAAGTCATTTGCATGAAATTCTGGGGAAGATATTGTCAGCAAGCAGGTAAGTTGTGCCAGGAGCAGGGGTAGGGGAGGCTATGGCTGCAAAAAGGCACGAGGGAAGCTTTTGGGCTGATAGAGATATGTTGGTAACGTGATGGTATGAAATCGCCAAAACCCGTCTAACTGTGTGATTAGAATGGGTGAAGTTTATTATATGTAAATCATACTTTATTAAGACTGGTCAAAGTAGACAAGACTGAATATTTAAAATACAGTTCCTCCCTTTAAAAATATGACTTGAAAGCCAGAAACCATCCGGGGTAAGACGGTGTGTCTGAACACATCTGTGGCAGGAAGACAAAGTGAAAAGACAAAGGGATGGCTGGGGGAGATATCTTTAAACCATGACTGACCACTTTTCTCCACTCTTAAAGTACTCTTAGAAAAAACGTCAAATCAGTAGAAAATCATCCAGCAACCACCTCGTGGAAAAGCGTCTGGTGGAAAAATAATAATAATGGTAACTAACACGTGTTGGGAGCCTGCTGTCCTCTGACACTCACCGTCCAAAGTGTTTTATATTTTAACTGACGTGTGGTTGGCTTACAATAAATTGCACGTATTTCAAGTGTAAAATCTGATAGGCTTTGACATATCTGTGCCTATGAAACCATCACCGTGATCAAGGTAATGAAATATCTATTGCCCCCCAAAGTATCCCCCCCCAGAGTGGTGCTTTTTGATTCTTCTTCCTCTGCCCAGATACCACCATCCCCAGGCAACCACTGATCTGCTGTCTGTCACTATGTCTTAGTTTACATTTGCTAGAATTTTACATACACGGAATCCAACCACGTGTATTCTTTTCTTCTTTGACCTCTTCTACTCAGCAACATTATCTTGAGATTCGTCCATGTTGTGTATCAGTAGTTCCTTTTCTTTTAAAAAATGGTTTGTTCATTTTCGTTGCTGTGTAGTGTTTCGTCGGATGGATATGCCACAATTCACCTGCTCACCTGAGGCTGGAAATTTGGAACGTTTCAGGTTCTTAGCTATTATAAATAAGCTTCTGTGAGCATTTGTGTACAAATTTTATATGGACACATGCTTTCTTTTCGGTAAATAATTAGGAGTAGAATAGCTGAGTCACATGGAAGGTGTACTTTTGAAGCCGCCAAACTGTCTTCCAGAGTGCTTGTGCATCTTCCGTTCCCATCAACAGTGTGGTTCCGAGGCTAGTTCCAGAATCTAGCCTTGGTATGGTCAGACTTTTGAATCTTAATTAAGCTAATATGCATGTAGTAGTGAATTATTGTGGTTTTAATTTGCATTTTTCCAATGACTAATTGTGTGAAGCATCTTCTCATGTGCTTATTTTCAAAAGTATATCTTTGATGGAGTGTCTTTTCAAATCTTTTGTCTAGGTTTAAAAATTGAGTTGTTTTCTCCTTATTGAATTTTGAGAGTACTTTGTGTATAACTAATAAGGTTCTTTATCAGGTATATGCTTTGTTTGTAAGTATTTTCTCCCAGTCTATGGCTTGTCTTTTCATTGACTCAGCAGTGCCTTTAGCAGAGTAGAAGCTTTTAATTTTCATCAAGTGTATTTTATTGGTTTCTTTTTTTTTTAAATTGAAATGTAGTTGATTTACAATACGGCGTTAGTTTCAGGTGTACAGTAAAGTGATTCAGTTACACTGTTAGTTTCTTTGTATGGGTCATACTTTTTGTGTAGTCCCTAAGAAATCTTCGTCTAACTCAGCATCCCCCAAATTTTCCCCTGTGTTTTATTCCAGAAGTTTTATGGTTCAAGTTTTTACATTTAGACTTTCTCCATTTTGAGTTCCTTTTTGTTTGTGGTGCCTGTGGATATCCTTCCTCCATTGAACTGTCTTTGCGCATTTGTAACAAATTTATTGTCCACGTATGTGTGGATCTGTTTCTGGACTCCATGGCATCAGTCTCCTTGTCAGTCTTTATGTCAATACGACACCAGCTTGACGTCTACAGCTTTAAGATAACACTTGAAGTCAGTTATTCCTCTAATTGTGTTAGTTTTCAGAGTTGTTTTGGCTATTTTAGGTCTTTTGCGTTTCCATATGCATTTCAGCATTAGCTCGTTCATTCCCACCAAAAAAACCTCTGGGAATTTTGGTTGAGTTTGTGTGGAATTTATAGTTCAGTTAGGAGACAGCTGGTGTCGTAACAACATGGAGGCTTCTGACTCATGAACACATTACATTTCTGCACTTATTTGGGTCTTAATTTCTCTCAGCAATATTTTGTAGTTTTCAGTTACAGGTCTCGCAATCTTTTGTCAGAGTTATCCCTAAAGATTTCATATATTTTGGTGCTATTGTAAGTGATGCTATTGTTTTTATTTTAAATTCTGATTGTTGCTAGTATATGGAAATACAATTGATTTTTGATTTTGATTATGCATCCTGTAACCTTCCCAAACTCACGTATTAGTTTTAGGAGTTTTTGTATGTTCCAGATTTTCTACCGAGGTGCTCACGTAACCTGCAAATAGGCAGTTCTGCCTCTTCCTTTTCAGTCTGGATGCCTGCTACTTATTTATTCTTTCCTTACTTTACTGCCCTGCGTGGAACCTCTAGTACCATATTGAACAGAAGTCTGAGAGCAGACATATGTGTCTCAATACTGATCACAGGGGAAAGAATTCAGCCTCTCACCACTGAATGTGATGTTGGCTCTAGGTTTTTCTTAGATGCTCTTTTTCATGTTTAGAAAGTTCTCTTCTATTCCAGCTTTGATTAGAGCTTTTATCAGTATTGGATGTTAGATTTTGTCAAATGCTTTTTCTGAGTTTTCGAGATGATCTCATGGTTTTCCCTTTTTAGTTTGTCAGTATGGTGAAGCACACTGATTTTCAAATGTTAAACCAACCTTGCATTCATGGGATAGACCCCATTTAGTTGTGTTGTATTATGCTTCTTATATAAGTGATTTAAATGTATTGTTTCATTTAATTTCATAACAACCTTATGTGGTACAAATACTATTATTCCTGTTTCTCATCAGAGGAAGTTGAGGCACTGATGACATTGTCCCTTGACCAAATCATCTAACAAGAAGCACTTGGATAGATCTGGGGGGGTGGTCTAACCCAGCAGTCCCCAACCTTTTTGGCACCAGGGACCGGTTCCGTGGAAGACAATTTTTCCATGGACCAGGAAGGGGGGCTGGGATGGTTCAGGCGGCAATGCGAGCGATGGGGAGCCATGGGGAGCGGCAGACGAAGCTTCTCTCGCTCACCCGCCGCTCACCTCCTGCTGTGGGGCCCGGTTCCTAACAGGCCGTGGACCGGTATGGCCCAGGGGTTGGGGACCCCTGGTCTAACCCAAAGCCTGAACTCTTAACATCCAGAGTAGAAATGCAAACTAGAATATCACTGACACACTTTCACCGGTATGCATGGCCATGATTAAATATAGTAACAATATTTAGTGCTGGTAAGGGAATAGATGAAATTATAAATTTCTAGTAGGAAAGTAAATAGATATAAACCTTCAGAGGAGAGTTTGGTAATATCTCTGAAAATGTGAAATTTGTACTAACAAGATAATTCAGTGTATGTGCAAAGGTGTCTACGCAGTGCTTTTCATTGCAGCTTAGGCGATAGATACATTTTAGAACATGAATAGGTGGAATACTGTGGAACTGTTAAGATGACATTTTTTTTTCACCTGGGCATTTTTCCACTTTAATAAATGTTATCAAAGAAGCAGGTTGTAAGTCAATGTATGTAGTGTGATCCCATTCATATAAATCTAATCTATTTATGCCCATCCATAGGGTCAAGAGAGAAACCTGGGAGGATCCCCCTCAGTAAGAACAAATAATACAGTCATTTTTGTGTGTTGGGGGTGGAGGGTGGGAAAGGAGAAACGCAGGGAGAATGAAGGTGTTGTGCTGTGGTCCCGTGCTGTCATGCACCCACTGTGCTGCCTGCAGTTTCCCAAGGAGGGAGAGTCCATCACGTCAAGTAGCACCGAAGCTCTTCCAGGAGAGAGAGCCATCGGGAGATGCCATGTGGAATCCCTAGAGTATTGTCAAAGCTTAAGGGGAATGGAAGAATGGCCCACTGAGAGTAAAAATTGTCCTGGAAAATCAGGACACATGTTTGATAGATTCGTATACTCTGATTTTGTGTAGGTAGGATGACACCTGGGTTGTGGCACATAGACTCTTAGGGAGCTGAGCATGTTCCAGAATGAGGCCAGCCCCTGCCTTGACAGCTCCATGACAAAGGACCCCCTGGCTTCTGTTTGATCACTTCAAACAGTCAGAGCTCACCTGATGTTGCTTGAGAAGAACCTCATTGTTGAGCAGTGATAACTGGTGCAAGAAATAGTTTCCCCTACACGGAGCCCAAGTCAGCATCCTTCCATCCCTCACCCACTGATGTCGAGACTCATCCGACAAAACATGCTCCTCGAGCACCTGGAGATGGTGGTTCCAGTTCATCTATTCTTCTTCCGGTGGGACCCTCTCTGGTCTTCAGTGCTCCTTTCGTGCTATCGTTTCTGAGCCCCACGGTCAGTGCTCAAGATAGAGCACCGAAGTCCAGGTATCCTTTGATCAGTGCTCCCTCCCGGGACCTGGAAAGTGTGATTTGGATCATTGATGCTAACTCTGCTTTGTACTGTTAATTCACCTCAAACGTGGGGGCAGTGAGACTCTGCAGGCCCCTGTTTGGGGAACTCAAGGAGACAATTCTCCTCCTTCCTAGGTATTAAACACAGAACTTGCCTTTCATTCCTGGTGATCTTGGTCATGTTTTGTTTCTGTTTCTGGTTGTTGTTTTTTTTTCCCTCCAGGATTTAAATGTGTTGAGATGCAGTGGGCTGGATCGTGGCTCTGATATGGGTATCTCACTTAGCTCCTGCAGTTTGGGTAAGGTCCCACCTTGCTGTGCACTCCACACCTTCGGGTAAAACCCTGATGAGTCGCAGTCCTAGACAGGACCTGTGAGGAGCGCTTCATGGTGGGAGGCATGCTTGAGACACTCTCCAAGTAATCCTTCACCCTTGTTCTATACATGTAGGGGTAATTATTCGGTCACCTGTGAGTTTAGATAATCTCGTCCTCAGCCAGGTCTTGCTTCTCCATCCAGACCACAAATCTTTACCCCAAAGCAAGACCATGTCTGTCTGAAAAGCTCCCTGATCTCCAGATCAGGAAAGAAACATGGCAGCTCCAAGTGGTCATTCCGTCTTCACTGCCCAGCAAACCTGCGTCTGCTCATGTCTTGGCTTTGTTTCTGTCTGTCTGCCCTCGGGCTCTCAGCCTTCCCCCCATAGCCTGCTTCCCGCACATCCAACATCTTATTAAACAAAGACAACTGCCGACATTTAGAGGAAGAGCGAAAGCATTATCTTCCCTGTAGGTATTTCTAAACATCTGGATTATTTTCACCAGGCAGACAAAGTGTCTGAAAAATGGCTGCTTTTCCCTCTTTCGTTCAGGGGTCAGCAAACTTTTCCTGTAAACGTCCGGATAGTAAATATTTTGAGCTTTGTGGACCATAGAGTTTCTGTCACCACTACTCAACTCTGCCATTATATCAGGAAAGCAGCCTCAGACCATATGGAAACAAATAAGCATGGCTGTTTCAATAAAACTTTATTTACAGGGGAAGGCAGTGGCCAGATCTGGCCCCACTGGCTATAGATTGCCACTGCTCATCGCAGAGACGTAACCTAAATCTCAGCTCCAAAGAGAGAGACAAGCAGAGCTGCACTGAGGGCATCAGGAAGCCCCCTTAAATGAGAATCATTGGCACCTGGCTTTTAACCCGTAGAGTGAAGTTGTTCCGAAGTAGCTCTTGCTGCCCTACACCCTCTCGTGCCAGCATAGGACCCTTTGTTTACAACTGATACCGTTATGAATGTTCATCTATTTCCTGAGATGTTTTTCCTTCTTTCTATTTGCAATATGGAAAATGTTTCCTTTTCTCCCCCTACTAGCTCCATTTCCCCACATAGCACTTTGCTTTCATCATGTCGATTTTCTTCTTATACATCTTTTGGTTTGAGGAACCGCTATTTTTATAGCTGGTGAAGGTGTCTCAGTTAGACAGCCGCACGAGCCCGAGCTGTTTCATGCTCACAGCTAATTCCCTTCCAGACTCTCACACTTTCTCTTTGGAACCGTGAAATAATGTATTTGTGAAATGTTCACACATGCTAAGAGCAGAAGTTTTGGACGTGCCATGTATGTTTGATTTTCAGATCATTTAATTCTGTTACCTCAGAGAGCCATTTGGTTTGTGGTAAGAAGGGTTAGCACATTTTAATACTGTGAAAAAAAGTTCTTTTCACTAGTAAGCATCTTCTAAATGACTGAAATTTTCAGGTAACTGAATTTTTATCAGTTTTTGGTATCTAAATTTCCCAACTTTAAAACAAATAGACGAGTTGGCATGCATCCTCTAATAATGAGACAGAGTGGCTTTGCTGGAAAAAAAATAACTGAAAATGTTGAGTAAGTGGAATTTTCGGGCATAGCTCTGGTGACACCGGGGTTCCAGCGTGCAGCCTGAAGGCTGGTTTTTCCTCACCCAACGTTCTTCCCATCCTCCAATGCCTGTGAGATCACCATTCATTTGCCTTCATAAGCTGATAATATTTCTTCATCTGCCACTCGATCAAAAGCAAACTTGAGGGCAGGGTTTGTGTCTTATTCTCATTTTTCGTCAACGCTACATTGGATGCGCTGCACATAGTAGGGCCTCAGTAAATGGCTATGACATTGACGGTGCAGGAGGACAGCCACCCTCAGCATCAGTCAGCAGAGCATAGCTGCACATGAGGCTCAGCTCTGCAGTCCTTCACTTATAAATTCCTAACCTATAGAGGATGCAGAAACATCATTGCAGTGCCCCTGCTAGCTGACCCTCCTTCCTGGGAAGCTGCCATCAGGGCAGGCTGCCTGGGGAGAGAACACCTAGGCTTTTATTTTGTTTTTTAAATTCTCTGGCTGTAGAAGGCGGCCAGGAGTGGATGCGAAAAAGCATCAGTGCAGCGAGTGCCCCTGGGGCCGTTCTGGGCTCCACATGGGGTGATAGTCTTTTCCTAGCCCAAGTCTCTGCCCTTGGAATTTTTACTGCCTACTACAGATTCCTCTAGCTAGAGATCCTTTTGCTTAACAAGTATTTTCAGGAAAATACTGAACTTCTGGGTGGGTTAAATCAATCATCCATTTGATGAATAGATACAACCCCCGATATGGGATACATGTTCTCTGATCTTTTTGATCAAGAATTTCCACTGTAAAATTTTGAGCGTGGACCTCCAGCACAAGCCTATTTATTTTATTTATCAATTATATACACGTGCTATTGCACCAATATATTATGTGTTTTAAAGCGAGCGTGAAATATTAGTTAAAATAAGAAAATAAAGAAAACTACGATTTCTTTTGTCTTTGTGCTCCCCTCTGGAGAGCAGTAGTGAGGGGCTGTCTGAAGCCCCAGAGCGGCACATCCCTCTCTGAGGAATGGAGACATCTTTGGGGCCAGACCTCCCACCCCGTGGACCACACCCTACCTGCTTGGGCTCGAGCTCACCTGTCTGGAAGCAGCTCTCAGCTCTTGTGGTGACATTGCTTCTACAGGAGCAGGTGTGTCCAGGCCCAGCCAGTTGATGACAGAGGACTTCCTGGGCGCACCTGTTCCCATGGCGGGCGCTGCCTCGGGGACCGCGGAACAGTGACCTGAGCCTGGTGGCTTGTGGAGTGATCCGCATTATCCACTCAGAGAGCCTGCACCCAACCAGTGCTCCTGCTTCCTCGTGATCGAGACATGATCTAGCTTAACTGATGTGGTGAAATATGTCTACATACATAGGGTGTCCGAGAGGTTGTGGACGCAGTTTCATAGCAGATCGTTTTAATCACCAGATGGGAGTTAGATTTTCTGAGGAATCCCACATTTAATCCTTTTGTAAAGAATCTCTCTTAGAAAGAAACCACCACTCCCTTGTTTTGTCTGCTTGGTAACCTCTGACTTTGAAGATAGGCGTGGATTAGAGCAGGTACCTACTTACCTGATGTCCCTCCGCCTCCCTGCCCTCAGAGTAGGATTAATGGCAAAGAAGACAAGGTCACGGATTTTCAGCTGTTTGGAAAAAGCTTGCTGTCATCTAATGAAGTAGAGCTTATTAGCATCCCTTTATGCACCTTTCATTAAACGGCCATGGAATAACCTCCTTGTCTGTGATTCGAAGGCCAGGTTACTTGTAGGGATATGGATTCACATTGAAAGCCCCGGGTCTGGGGATCCAAGGAGCCATGATTTTTGATCAGGGTTGGGGACACCCACCCTATGGATCTGACCCATGTTTGCTGGATAAAAGCCGATGCGAGTGAGGGCCTTGCCCCAACCGCCTGCATTTTCCATTCCTGACCCCCCACTCCCCATGTGTGCATCGTCTCAGGTGTACAAATTCCAAGAGAGTTTCGGTGATGATGATGATGGTGATTTTGTGGGTGTATTTGCAGACCCCCGGCCAGGAGAACGTGGCTCCCTGAGGGCACGTGCATGTGTCATGGCCCTTCAGAGGTGCCTGTGGTTGTTGAGCTTGTAGTATGACTCATAAGGCAGAAGAGACGTTTACAGTATTTTCTTTTCCTCTTGTAATTAATACCTCTTAAGTTGTTTAAAGAAATACAGTACAATCACCCTTTTGAACAGGGTTATAACAACATGATCTTTAGAAGTTAAAAAACAGCTGGTTCCACTCAAATTCTAAATACATTAAAACAAACTTTGAAGTAAATAATCTGAGTTTCTGTTTTCATAAATTACAGTGATAACATGTAAATTTCTCCATTCGGCCATCTTTACATAAGCCCTTTTGTGCTTCCCTCTCCCAAACTGTGAACATATTAGAGATTCTTTCAAAGAAATTGTAAATATACTTCTCTTTAAAAGTAGATGCAATAAATCCAGCTGCATTTAGCTCATATAATCAGGTGGCCCTGAAAACGTGCAATGCCTAATACAGGCTACAAAAAAAGAAAAAAGTAGCAGAGGTTTTTTTTTTTTCCCCTCTCCTTTAAAAAAAAAAAAGGCAACATTAACTGTTTCACAAAAAGTTATTTGTTTCCTCTAGAAGCCCAGCTAGTGAGCTTTGGGGGATTAGGGATCCATTTCACCTATAGGTTATATGAGCTTTTGTTATTTGTTTTCATACAAAATAAACCGCAAAGCTCTGGCTAATGTACTATTGTGTGGAGTTTTGGTGGGAATATTTCAAAAGTAGTGTGTATTTTCCCTTGATTATTTCTCCAGATCCTTAGGGATACAACCCAATCGTGGTGTATTCCCTCAGGTAAAATATGTTTCATTTATAAACTTTTTTTCCCTGCGTAATGAAAACAGTTTTGGCTTAGCACGCTGTTCTGGTCAAATTATGTGGCCAAATTCCATCGAAATGATGAAGGGGTAACACTCAGACAAAGCCACCGCTGGGCTCCGGGGAGCTCACGGGTATGGGGAAGACCACTTCCTTACACACTCTTCAGCCTGCGGTTGGTTCCCCTTTATACCAATATTTAAATCTTGGAGTGTTTCAGGTTGAGCATACAACATACAAAGATGCATAAAGTTGCAATGAGCAGAGCCTAATAGCTTTTTTAGACTCTAGAGAGATACAAAAAGACACAAATAGAGATAAATGATCGGAAAGCAACAACTGCTCTAACGGCCCTTTCAGTTGCGGTATTTAACATATATTCCTTTTGCTCCCGGTTCGCGTGGCTCTAGAATGTAAAGAGTCATTGCATTTTCCATCTTCCCTCTTCAACATACAAGCACCTCTAGAAAACTACTTGTAGAATATTATGTAGGTTTCTCTGCTTCATTTAGCTCCTTTTCTCTTAGGAAAACACATTATGATTTTGTACAAGCCTTGATCGATTTCTTAGGAGGCCTTATCTGATTGCTTTTATATTCTATTGATTTTTCTGAATTAAGTTTTATGGCCCTCAATTATTTTCTCGTGTGAGTGTTCACATCTACGTATGGTGCACCGTATAATTACACAGTGGCATGATTATGTGCTAGTTGATAATCCCATTTTAATACACGGCACTTTCCCTTTTTATGGAGATTATCTTCCATATGCAGACCGATCTGTTGAATTCCGTGCAATGAAGATAAACCCAAATCACAGAAGCACTTGCTCACTGTAGAGGCCACTCTCATGCATTTGTGACATCTTGACAGAAGCGTTTATTGCAAAGTGCTGTGATCATCAGCTTCATTAGGAAAGCGTTTAACAATCATAGGAGATGATTTTTATAAACCTGCTGTTCTGCTGACTGGGGGATACCACTATCACAGCACAATTAAGTTTCAAATGGGTTTTGAACACTGATGGCTAATATAATTCAGCCCTAGCGGTAGACTGTTGCATTATACAATCATTTATCATTTGAGGGGAAATTCTGACAATGCTCAAACATTAAGGCCTCGATTAAACTGTCTGCTTTTCCGTCGTCTTTTGGAAACAAGCACAGTCTCCTTCAGGTGATGTCTGAAGAAGAAGTTAAGACAAAAACAATTGGTTGAAGAGAAGTTTAATCAATTTATTACATGAGTTGAGTGCTGGAAGATACTTTTCTTACACAGTACATGTCTATCAAAGCTGTCATAAGTGACACTACAAATGCAGGCATGCTTTATGGCAAATAGATCGGTGCTATTGTTCTAGGTGTTTGGAACCTTTTATGAATATAAATGTATGGGAGAAAGCATCCCGGGATCTGTTTGCCCTCCTAAAATAATTTATATTCTGTACAGCACATGGCTGACTGATTTCCTCCTAACATTACAAAGTGGTTGTGTTATTTCATATTGCTGAAATTTGTATTATTATTTTTTACATAAGAAAAGTCTTTTGATCTGCATTTATTAAGGAGAAAGAGATGCCCAAGCTTAACCCAATCTGACATAAATGCTGCAATATGTTCATTTTCTCCCACTACAAATTCAATACATTCATATTCAGAATCCTTTATCTAATAGTGCTTATTAGATTGTCTTGGCTACAGCTGCAAAGCAATATATCACTGAAAAATAATAGGCGTGTCTTTTTCAGACGATGATGTGATTTGCCTTAGCTCGCTAGCATGAAAATCTGTGCCATTTATTAATAAAAGGCTGTGTTAGATGAACTAACCTGCTTGACAGTCCTGAGAACAAAAGAGCTAATTTCTCTTTTGTTTGTTAGAAAGACTTCCGTGCTATAATAGGGTAACAAAAGGTCAGAGAGCGCTGAGGCTCAGAACTGCTTCCTGCTTAATGATTTGTTTTACAGCATCTAATAAATTTTCAAACATGCATCAACATATTACTGGTAAAGAATCTGGGAATGCAAACACAGATGATCTCGAGTTTAAGATGTGATCAAATGTTTATTACTGAGTCAATAGTCCAACCTTTTTTATCCTTCTTAGGATTTTTAACAAGAAACGCCCTAAGAAGTGGTGCGCAGGAGACTTTACATGAAGTTCAAGGCCTCTCCAAGTCTTTGAGCTTGTGGTTTGTAGCTGAAAAGTTGTAGCTTAATAGTTATGTGAATTCTTCAGTCTTGTTCAAATATCTGAGAAACCTCATGCGTAATATGATATACAGCACTGTTGCCTTCCAGATGCACAAAAGAGAAAAGGTCTCATTTCTTTCATTGTAAATAGAGTGACTCTTTAAAAAGAGACTTTTTTTTCTTGACCTGGGGAAGTCACATGGACTTCCCAGAAGGAGGAGTCTGTTGTGGGTGTCCTGGGATTGTCGTGCAAATCTATCATTGCTGGGGCCACAGCCTGGTTGTGAGAGGGTCCCATGGTGGGGTAAAGCCCAGAGTGGCCCTGGGTTGTTCACTTCCTTCAGTTAGTGTGGCTTCATCCTTCTTTTCTGGTTACAGAGAAGCTCCTACAGACATAGCACTTTCAAGCTGATTTTCACCTGCTGCGTACATGGTGTGGGTTTGAAGGTTGGTGATTCTGAGAGCAGGACCACCTTATCTCACCAGGGTCACACCATCTCCTGCCAGAGAAGGCATTTTTCATGTGGTGGGAAGTTTAGCACGATGCTTAGTGAAACTCCATGATAAAAACATTATTTCCAAACACGTTAGAAACAAAAGTGAGAGTCTTTGGAAAGCAATTCTTTTCTGAATTAAGCTTGAACACCAGATCCAGTGCATCCTTTATGTCCTGGGCTTTCACAGTTGTGAGTTTCCATGGCTTCCCCGCGGCTGTGACAACAAATGGAGACCTCCAATGGAGGCTGTGTGGAACAGTGCTAACATCAAATGCACTTAGGCAGACACCCATAATGAAATAGTAAGGAAAACAGTTGCTTAAAAATATATCCTTTCTGTGAACAACAGCTGTGTAATTTCTTTAAAAAAAACCCAAATGCAACGCTTTGCCGATTTTCCAAGGGTAGCATGAAGTCCAGGGTCTTGCACCCCGTAAGGGGACATAGAAATGTCAGTGGTGAGCTAGAATTCCTATCATAGGTGGGAGCCGGCACAGCATCCACATGTGGGCCTGGCACACGGCTACAGCAGATATACCATGTTTTGATTTTTTTGGACAAATATATATTTGGTTTCCTCACTTTTCATGTGCACGACTGAAGGTGACTTGATCTGATTCAGTTTTTCTTCTGAATGTGATCAAATGAGGGCTTTGCCTTGGTGAATCCAAGGACAGCTGAAGCACGTTGGTCCATAGTGGGGAGTGATGGGAAGAAGTCCACTGTGGTTCCTCAAGTGTCTCGACATTAAATTTTTTTTTTGGTACGTGGGTCTCTCACTGTTGTGGCCTCTCCCGTTGCGGAGCACAGGCTCCGGACGCGCAGGCTCAGCGGCCATGGCTCACGGGCCCAGCCGCTCCGCGGCATGTGGGATCCTCCCGGACCGGGACACGAACCCATGTCCCCTGCATCGGCAGGCGGACTCTCAACCACTGCGCCACCAGGGAAGCCCTCGACATTAAATTTTAAGGGTGAACATGTTCAGCTTCAATAAGGAATAATTGTAAAGCTCATCGCGTGTGGGTGACAAGGGAGAAGCTTCCTCCAAAACATGCAGGTCCCTCATAATCTGTTTCTAATGAAAACTTGGGAAATATTTGTACAGGAAGGAGAAAGAAGGTCTTGAGTGAGTGCCAGGAAGAAGCTTTATGAGCCAACAACACTGGGGTGGTTTTCAGAAAGACCTGAAGTGTAACAAAAATGGTCCTGCCCAATAGTGTTGTGAAGGGGAAGGGATGGGTGACATCGAAACTGTCTGCACAACTAAAATTTTTTTTTTTAATTTTTAAAAAATTTTTATGATGCTCACTAATTTGGTGATGCAGACTGCATCAGAAAAGGGAAGAGATATGGGGACATAATGTATATATATTACTGATTCACTTTGTTATAAAGCAGAAACTGACACACCATTGTAAAGCAATTAGACTCTAATAAAGATGTTAAAAATATAAAAAAATAAAAATGCAATTCAATCCAAAAAAAAAAAAATTAACCCGGTGGGGAATCTTGCTAGAAAGTTCTGGCTGTGGGTTGCTGGCTCCACGAGGTACCAAGCAGAGCTAATGAGGTGGGATGTGGTCCACAGGATTCCATGGAGTGGATATCACCTAGGCTGGGTGTGGAGATGCCCTCCCTGCAGCCCTGAGCATCTTGCCACTCTCTCTGTGCTGTCCTTAGCCTGTGAACAGCTGCTGACTTCAGCTCTTTGGGGACTGGTCTGGGAGTTGCTGGAACAGCCCACGATGATCCCTGTCTGAGCCATGGCTGCCTGGAATGGTTTGCTCCCAGGCAGTTGTGGAAGACTTTGTGCCTCCTGGGCAAAGGATTTCTTAGAGGCTTGACCGTGAGCCAGAAGGTGGAGCATTCACATACTTGAAATAAATGAATTATGGGTTTGGCTTACATTTGTGGTGGAGAATATTTTATTACTAGATCAGTTCTTATTGAAAATATATGTGTTGGAGGTCTGGTTCGAATTAATCTGCTAATGTGTATGTATATTGTATGTGTATGTTTTTTCTTTTAGAAATATGGATTGCTGGGGATTGGTAAAGATTTAATATTTTAGTTCTTTGTATCATAAAATTAGTATTCTTTGTTGTAATTAGTGTTTTATTCAAGTCTGTCAAAACCATAAATTATTGAGACTTAAAAACAACGGTAGTGTCATGTTTGAAACTAAGCACTGAATTTATATGCCTTGGTGTTGCAAACCAACTAGCTTCTAAGTGATGGCATCCTTAGTTTTTCATTTATTTTATTTATTTATTTTTTGGCCATGCCACGCAGAGCTTGTGGGAGCTTAGTTCCCAGACCAGGGATCAAACGTGGGCCCTCGGCAGTGAAAGCGCGGAGTCCTAACCTCTGGTCTGCCAGGGAATTCCCTATCTTTTCATTTAAATATAAATTGTGAATACTGCCATTTTAGGAAGCAAAGTCACTAGTATTTAAATCATTGAATAGTTTTTTGAGGGAGATAAAGTTAAAATGAAATATTCCACGTGAAAGTGTTTGAAAGAAGCAGAAAACTTAGGAAAAGAAGTGAGAAAAAGGGATGATGCCAAATAAATCCTGTTGATCAAAGAAAAAAAAGTCATAAACCAGCAAAATTCTTGGTTTTAACTAGAATGACATAAAAATACCTAAGAAAGATAATGAAATTCTTTCCTAATCATTAGATATCCTTTGTCCACATATCACTTAATGAATAAACAGTATTTCAGTGAATGAATATGTATGGTTCTTTAGTCCGCCCCATACTGTTGGGCATTTAGACTCCTTCCAATTTTTGTCTATCATAAAATAATGCTGCAACGAACATCTGTGTAGTTATTTTTTGCACATAGTTATTTCCTTAAGACAATTTCCTACAAGTAAAACTTCTGGCTAAAGAGGATAAATGTTTTCAGGTCTTTTGGTGTATTTTATCAAATTGCTTGTCATTTTGTATCTGTCGACATGCCTCATAAGAGGTGAGGAAGTTAACTCTAACTTTTGTCCCCCCCCCCCACCCCGCTTCACCTACTTTCTGTTGTTTTACATGATGAGATTTTAGAGCTAGTTTATTATTAAATTATTCTTATTTTTGAATCTTCAAAACTGCATTTTTTTGGTAAACGTTCCTTTACTTCTGTGATGATTTGGTTTCATTGTTTATCCCAGTAGTACTGTTCTAACATAATTCTAAAACTCTTTAGTTCTGTATTCTGATTCATCTTTTAGTCTGCTGGAGAATGTCTTGGAATACATTTTTCTCTAGGTTTTGTAAGTAATGCACTTTCCAATTGCTTGTACGTTTGAGAAATTTTCTCTATTGCTTTTATCCAGGTTTGTAAGGAAGGCATTTTATTATTGAGTTCTAAGAGGTTTTTATATGTTCTGGATATAAATTCTTTATCAAATTTTTGATTTGCAAATATTTTCTCTCAGTTTTTACTTTGCCTTTTCATTTTGTCAATGGCATCTTTAGAAGAGCACACAGTTTACATTTTGGTTAAATCTCATTTATTAGCATTTTATTTCATTGTTTGTGAAATTTGTGTCCTATCTATAACATTTTACCTTCCCCAAGGTTTGAAGAATTTCGTGGTGTGATCCATTTTGTGCTAATTTTGTATATGGCACTAAGTGAGAGAAAGGGTCATTTTTACCCACGTGCATATCCATTTGTTCCGGCGCCAATTTTTGAAAAGACTATTCTTTTCTCCATTGAATTGTCTTTTCCTCTTTGTTAAAAATAAATTGGCCGTATACGTGTGAGTCTATTTCTGTTCTCTCTATTCTGTTTCATTGCACTGTGTGCTTATCCTCATGCCAGAACCCCAGTGGCCCCTTTACTGTAAATTTTCAGGTAATGTAAGTCCTCTAATTTTTCTTTTTTAAACTTGACTATTCTCGAGCTTTTGAATTTTCATATAAATTTTAGAATCAGATTGTCAATTTATACAAAAAAGACCTCCTGGGATGTTGATTGGTAATACACTGAATTTATAGAGTAAGCTGGAAGGAACTGCATTTTTAATAAAAATGAGACTTCCAATCCATGAACATAGTAGATATCTCTCCATTTATCTGGTATTCTTTAATTCCTTGGTGGAAATATATAGTTTTCATTGAACAGGTCTTGCACATATTTTGTTAGATTCTACCTAAATATTTCATGTTTTTGATGCTATTTTGAATGGTATTTTAAATTGTTCATTGCTACTATATATAAACACAGTTGATTTTTGTATATTGACCTTGTATCTTGTGACCTTAATGAAATGTTTATTTCCTTAGGATTTTCTACTTCTTCTTTTCCAATGTGTGTGATCTCTCACTCTCACACTCTTTTATCCCACACTGTCTCTCACCTTATTGCACTGGGTAGGCTCCCCAGTACGACAATGTTTACTATAGCCATCCTTACTTTTTCCCCAGTCTTAGAGGGAAAGTCATCAAATCTTTTGTCATTAGGTATGATGTGAGCTGTAGGGTTTTCATAAATACTCAGTATTGTCTTTCTGCTGAACAAGATTTTAATTTTGCTAATTTACTATTGCTCAACCCATTAACCTTTTCTTTAGTGTGTAGTGCTTTCTGTGTCTAAGAAATATTTTCCTGCTGTAAAATCATGAAGCTATTCTTCTATACTGTTTTCTAGAAGGTTTGTTGTTTCATCTTTCACATTTACATCTAAAAACTACTTGGAAGTGATTTGTTTTTTCTGTGTGGTGTGAGATATGAGCTACAGGTCAGGAATTTTTTTTGTTTTTCCTACAGATATACAGGTGACGGAGTGTCATCTACTGAATAGACGATTCTTCCCACTTTTGGTGTCATCACTGTCATAAAGCCAGTGACCATAAATGAGTCTATTTCTGCACTCTCTGTTCTCGTCCACTGATCTGTTGTCTATCCATGTGCTAATACCACACTGTATCAAGTAAGGTAGCTTTATAAAAGTCTTCATAGCTGGGAGGCTACACCTGCCAACTCTGTCTTTCTTCTGCAAGACCGTCTTGACTCTCCTTGGCCTTCTGCCTTTCCATATAAATATTTGAATCAGCTTGTCAGTTTCCACACAAAAAGCATTATGATTTTGATTGCAAATTCATTGAATATATACATCAATTCAGGGATAATTGATAACTTTATAATACTGAATAGTCAAAATTACAGCTCTCCATTTATATAGGTCTTTTAACATTTCTCTCAATAAAGTTTTGTAAATTTTAGTGCAGAAATCTTGTCTGTCTTTTGTTAGATTTACTCCTTAACGTTTTTGTATTTTCTGATGGTATTTTAAAAAGTATCTTTGAAAAGTTTGTTTTCTAATTATTTTCTTAGTATATTGAAATGCATTTGACTTTTCTTAGTTGAAGCATTTGAAATTGCCAACATTCAACTCTGAAACGGTGATTGCATGTGACTCAATCTACTATTTTGGTCTTGCTCAATCCACTATTAATACTAGTGTTCTGTTTATAGATTCTTTTTTTTTTTTTTTTGCCGTGCGTGGGCCTCTCACTGTTGTGACTTCTCCCGTTGCGGAGCACCGGCTCCGGACGCGCAGACTCAGCAGCCATGGCTCACGGGCCCAGCCGCTCCGCAGCATGTGGGATCTTCCCGGACCGGGGCACAAACCCGTGTTCCCTGCATCGGCAGGCGGACTCTCAACCACTGCGCCACCAGGGAAGCCCTATAGATTCTTTTTGATTAATCCAGTACAAAACATGATGTGAAATAATAACATTTTAATTTTTTCCTTTCCAATTCTTATATTTAATTTTTTTTCACTACTACTGCTGTGACTGGGACTTCTAGTACAATGCTGAATAGAAGTAGTGATGGTGTCATCTCTTTTACGATTATAGTTGGAAAGTTTTCATTATTTCACCGTTAAGTGTGACATATAGGGGTTTTTTTGACTCATGCATAATTATTTTATTCTTCCAGATATAATCCAGTACCATCACTTTTTATCTGTTGCTACAGCTGTTCAGGTTGAGCCATTGAGAACTTTGTCAGGTTGGCACCTGTGCTCTCTCAATATGGCCTATTCCTTTACCCCTCCATCCCTTGAGTACTTCCTTTCTGGTATCATATAATGCTTCAGGTTCATCTTGGATTTTCCCTGCCCAAACCCTGGAATCAACTACTTCGCCAAGGAGCCCTGGTTCCCTTTGTTGGAAAATGGTATTTAGAAACCAAGATCTGGTTGCCAGGTGTGCTCATTGCTTCTGGAGTGTCACTGCTTAGAGACCATCTTAGTAGATAAAGCTAGGAAATATATGATTGTATAGTAAACCATGTATATACACATTTACATTTAATTTTGTGTCTACTTATCTGTGGCTTAAAAAGTCCTTAAGTCCATATTGATACCTCTGACTCCAACCCAGCACTGCCACATTCATTCTAGTCCTTGTCATTATCTTATTTGTCACAATTTTCTTTGATAGTGAGAAACCTGGGTCTCATTATCTATCATTACTTAATTGTTCAACACTGGTATTCACATAAGTAGTTTCAGAAATTCTAACAGTAACCCTCTAAGAAAGTAATTTATCAACTAGAGTACAGTGTTTGTGTTTAGTTCTTTTTAGCCTTACAGTATTTGAGCAAAGTATTATTTTCCAAAGTTACTTGGGTCAACGCCTTCCTTCCTCCCCGCTTCAGTGTGTTTGTTTGAGTCTGTTGTAATACAGTTCGATTCATTTGTCACCATTGTCTGCATTCTTGCTTTCTAGGACCTTTTCTACAATCTGGTTGATTGTTATTAAAAAATTACCTATATTAAAATTCACTTTGTGTAGTGCAAATTTCTATGGGTTTCGACAAACGCATGGAGTCGTACGTTCACCACCACGGTTGTATCGCCTGTAAAGTTCTGGCTACCCTTTTACAGATAGCTCCTCCCCTCAACTCCAACCCCTGGGGACTACTAAGCAGTTGCTACCTTATACTTTTCTTTTTCTAAATCATCAAATAGATGGAATCATACAGTGTGTAGCCTTTTGGGTCTGGCTTCTTTACTTCGTCAAATGCATTTGTTTCATCCCTGTTGTTAAGTGAACCAATAATTCATTCCTTTTTATTGCTTAGTAGTATTCCATTGCATGGATATATCACAACTTATTTATCTATTTACTGGTTGCAGGGCAAAGCAAGGTTACTTTTGGCTAATACGTATAAAGCATCAGTAAACATTCATATATAGGGCTTTGAGCGAAATAAATGTTCAGTTCTCTTAAGTAGATACCTAGGAGTGAGATTGCTTAGGTTATATGGTAGGTATACGTTTCACTTTATAAGAAACTTCCAAACTGTTTTCCACATGGGTATACCATTTTGCATTCCCACCAACAATATATAAAAATTCCATTTGCTTTGCATTCTTGTCAACACTTGTCATTGCCAGTTTTTTTTTTTTTTTTTAGATATTCTGATATCTCATTGTGGTTTGAATTTGTATTTCCCTGTTGACTAATGATGTTGAATATCTCATTAGTTGCTTTTTAAAATTTTCTAACCTTATATCTTTTTTGGTGAAGTATATAGATCTTTGGCTTATTTTTAAACTGAGTTGTTTGTTTTCTTACTGTTGAATTTTGAGCATTCTCAAAATGTTCTAGATACAAGTCCTTTGTCAGATGTGTGATTCACAAATATTTTCTCCTGGTCCATGGCTTTTCATTTCATTCTCTTAGTAATGTCTCTCACAACAGGATTTTTTGGAGGTAAATATTGATAATCTAATTCTACTTTTTTAAGTGCAGAAATACAGAGTAATGAGAGTAGCCAAAATAATTTTTAAAAGAAGAACAAAGTTGGAGGACTTGATTTCAAGACTTATTATAGTTAAACCAATGTGGCATCAGCAAAAAGATAGACACACAAACACAATGGAATAGAGAGACTGGAAATAAGGCCACACAAATATAGTCAACTGATTTTTGGCCAAGGAGCAAAAGCAATTCAACAGCGAGCAACCTTTTTTTAAAAATGGCACTGAAAAACATCTACAGATAATCCTGCCAGGATTTTGATTGGCATTGTATTGAACCTACGAGTTAAGTTGGGGAGAACTATATTTGAACATTACTGAGTCTTCCAATCCATGAACATGGCATATCTTTCCATTGACTTGGGTCTTCTTTGATTTTTTTGATTAGTGTTGTGTAGTTTTCAACATACAGAACCTGCAGATATTTTGTTAGATTTATAACTGTTTCATTTGCTGTTGTAGATGGTATTTAAAATTTTTTTTAAATAATAATTTTTCCAGTTATTCATTAATAGCATGTAGAAATACAATTGACTTTTGTACGTCAAATTAATAAGTTGCTGAACTCATCTATTATTTCTAGGAGCTTTTTTGTAGATTCTTTGTGTTTTTTGTCCTGTTTTGTTTTTTTTTTTTTTACATAGACAATCATGCCATCTCTGAATATAGACAGTTTTTTCCATTTCATCTGGTCCTTTTATTTCTTTTGCTTGCCTTATTGCACTCAGTTTTCCAGGACAGTGTTGAACAAGAGTGGTGAGAGAGAACATCCTTTTCTTGTTTCCTTGGAAGCGTTTCAGTTTTTTACCGTGTTCTCTGGAGGGTTTGTTTGTTTGTTTTTAGATGCTCAGATGCTCTTTATTAGTTTAAGGAAGTGCTCTTTTATAACTAGTTTGCTGAGAGTATTTACCAGGAATATATGTTGCATTTTTTCAAGTGCTTTTTCTGCATCCATTGAGATGACTGTAGGCGAACTAATCACATTGTTTGCAGTCTTTTATCCTGATTAAGCCTTAATCTTAGATGTGCCCCATGTCTGTGGGTCTCAGGAGTGTGGCTTTCTTGATTCTCCTCCCTCTCTGCTGTAATTGTGGCCACACTGTGTGATCCTGTCCCTCCCTCAGGAGTGGGTTTTTTTCTCATTTCTTTCCCTAACTGCAGATTTTTCACCGATGTCACCAGGGCAGCTTATGCCCCTCCCCAGAAGAATTAAAACTGTTCCTAGTGGAAAAAGAAGGGAAAGATCCTGGAGGAGTTTCTTGTCCCTTTGCATTTCTGCTGTGCTCTTGCCCCAGGTTTGCACCCAGTAGGCATTTTAAAGAGCTTATTGAGTTCTTTATGTGTGAAGAAAGAGCCTATGAGAACCTGTGTACACCCTGACACACCATGCAGCCCCCCAGAACTGTCACACTCTTCCACCAGTCTGTGCAAAGACCTCCACCAATCTGTCCCCACAGTGTGGTGGCCCAGGGGGCGGGGTCAGGCTAGCACCTCTTCACTCCCTGCAGACACTATGCCACCTTAGGTTTTAGCCCAGTACTTGCTCTGTGACCTCTGCTCTCTGATGGGTTCAAAAAGCTTGTGGATTTGAAGTTAGTCTGTCTCTTTTTTGTTGAAAGGGTGAGAACAACGTTCCTTCCAGCTCTCTCCAACTCAGGGCAGAAGCTGCAGGTCTCCTTGATTAGAGGTTTTTTTTTAAAAAATTATGAATTCATGTAAAAATTTGTCAAATACTTTTTCTGCATCTCTTGAAATAATCATATTCTTTTCTTCTTTATTTTGTTTACATGATGAATAACACACACAGACACACCAAGAAGTATTGTGTGTTTTTTACCACATAAACAAAGTAAAGGAGAAAATAACATGAGATATATATGTATATATGTATGTATTTATAACATATTTATCTAAAATTTTGGAATAATTTTGAAACGGTAACAAACAGAAAAATTGGAAGTAGAGTACAAAGAACTTGCTTTTTCTAAGCCATTTGAGAGTAAGCTGCTGACATGTTCCTCCATCATTCCTATTTTTAGGGTATATTTCTTTTTTTTTTAACATCTTTATTGGAGTATAATTGCTTTACAATGATGTGTTAGTTTCTGCTTTACAATTTAGGGTATATTTCTATAACAAGGACATTCTTCTATGTAACCGTCCAAATCAAGATACCTGCATTGATACATGATACCATCTAATCCTCAAATCCTATTCAAGGTTTCCCAGTTGTTTCAGCAATACCTTTGTAGCAAAGATTCCTTTCAGAACCACATGCTGCATTTACTTGCCTGTCTCTTTATCATCTCCTTTGGTCTAGAGCAGTCCCTGGTCTTCCCTGGACTACATGACTTTGATACTTTTGAAGAGTACCGGCCATTTGTTTTGTGGAGTGTCCTCCAACCTGGATTTGTCTGTTTTCTTACAATTAGATTGAGGTTCTGTCCTTCACACGAGTACTGCTGCGATCTTGTGTTCCATCAGGCAACACATAATTCCAATTTGTTTCATAATTAATGATGTTTACTCTGACTACTTGATTAAGGTGGTGTCTGCCAGGTTTCTCCACTGTAAACTTACTAACTTCTCCTTTGTAATTAACAAGAATTTTTGTGGGGAGGTACTTTGGAACTATGTATATCTTGTTCTCCGTCGAGTTTTACATGAATTCCTTAATTAGTTTCTGAAAGGACTCATGGTTTTCTACTACTCTCAATGGACCATAATCTGTTATCATCATTATTCACCTCAGTGCTCAAATTGTACCCAGTCTACCCAGTGAGAGCTCACTTACTCTGGCTTGGGTGTCCGTTGGCATGCCCCCTCTTCTCTGAGCACTTTCTTGCCTTCTGGCATAGTGGTTTCAGGCTCACTGTGTGCTTTTCCTGCTCAGGCCGTTTCTCCAGGGACTTCTGGTTTCTCTTAGTGGCAAGTGGTATTTAGAAGCTAAGGTCCGTGGCTTGGTGTGCTCACTGCCGTTGGTGTGTTGCCGCTCCCAGGCCCTCTCAGGCAGAGCTAGGTGACAAATGTATATTGAAGATACATATGTATATGTATGCACGGGTGTGTGATGTGTGTGTGTACACACACAAGTATATGTAGGTACATTCATTTGCATTTATATTTATTTTAATCCATCTACCTATCCGTCATTTATCATCTATATATCTAATATCTATTGAGAGCCACTGGTTCACACTGATACCTCCCATTCCAGTCCAACATCACAGTGTTTTGTTTTCTCCACTTCCATATTTGTAACTCTCTTCTCCAACCCTGTGAGAACCCTTGTTTTTGTTACCCTTATATGATTCTTCATTTGGTCAGTAGGATATAATTGATCTCCCATCTCTGTCACCACTCCCTCCCCTGCATGGGTACACCCCTTGCCCTGCCTACACTCCAGGCTGGCCCTCTGTGCAGATCCTCCTCTGACACGCCTGTCTAGCGCACCGCAGGACCCCCTGGCTTCCACCATAGGTGCCCTCCCTGCTCTACCTAATACCTGTAGGACAGAATTGGTCGGGAAGGGAGAGGGGAAGCAGAAGCAGAAACTTATCTATTGACTTTAAATCCATGCATTCCTTGAATAGGCCCAAGTTAGACTTCATGCAGTTTCCTTTTGGCATTTTACTGGGTTATTTGTGCTAATATTTTGTTTAGTATTTTTGTGTCTATGTTCATGGGAACCGTTGACCAGTAGTTTTTGTTTCTTATAATGTCTTTGTCAGGTTTTGGTATCAAGGTCAAAGTGGTCTTATAGGATGAGTTGGGAAGTGTTTCATCTTTTCCAGCCTCTGGAAAAACGTCTCTAAGATTGGTGCCATTATACTCCAAAATATTAAAGAGAATTCATTAATGAAACCATCTGGGCCTGGAGATTTTTTTGGGGGGGATTTAAATTAAAAATTAAAAGTGTTTAAATAAATGTAAGACTATTCACATTTCTGTTTCTTTTTTAAAAATCAGTTTCTAAATTGTGTTTTTTAAAGGAATTTTTCTATTTCATAACTTACAAATTGATCTCCATAAAATTATTTATAATATCCTCTCATTCTCTTTTTAACATCTGTAGACTGGGTGGTGATGTTCCATTTTTAATTCTTCATTTTGATAACTGGGCTTCTCTCTCTCTCTCTCTCTCTCTCTGTCTTTTTTCCTAAAGCAATTCTTTTAAAGAGTTTCAGTGTACTTAGATTTTAAAAGAACCATTTTGGCTTTGATTTTTCTCTCCTGTCCATTTGTTTTACATTTTATTTTATTGAAGTATAGTGGGTTTACAATACTATATTAGTTTCAGGTGTACAGCATAGTGATTCAGTGTTTTTTATAGATTATACTCCATTAAAAGTTATTTCAAAATAATGGCCATAGTTCCCTGTGCTGTATAATATATCCTTTTACTTATCCATCTCTTAATTCCCTACCTGTATCTTGTTCCTCCCCATTTCTCTCTCCCTAGTGGTAAACAGTAGTTTGTTTTTCCCCAGTGGTAACTGTGAGTCTGTTTCTGTTTTGTTATATACATTTGTTTGTTTTATTTTTTAGATTCCACATATAAGTGATATCATACAGTTTTTGTCTTTCTCTCTGTGACTTACTTCACTAAGTATAATTCTGTCTAGGTCCCTCCATGTTGTTGCAAATGGCAGAATTTCATTCTTTTTCATGCCCGAGTAATATTCCACTACATATTTATATAGTGGAAAAAATATATATATGACATATTCGGTACCCATTCATCTGTTTGCTGGACACTTGGGTTGTTTCCATATCTTGGCTATTGTAAATAAAACTGCTATGAACATTGGGATGCATGTATCTTTTTGAATTAGTGTTTTCACTTTTGGGGGGTATATACCCAGGAATGGAATGGCTGGATCATATGGTAGTCCTATTTTCAGTTTTCTGAGGAAACTTCATACTGTTTTTCATAGTGATTCCACCAATTTACATTCCCACCAACAATGCACAAGAGTTCCCTTTCCTTCACATCTACCCCAACATTTGCCATTTGCAGACTTTTTGATGATAGGCATTCTGATAGGTATGACAACAATTCTGATAGTGACAACAATTTCATTGTTGTTTTGATTTACATATCTCTAATAATAAGCAATGTTGAGCATCTTTTCACATGCCTGTTAGCCATTGGTATGTCTTGTTTGGAAAAATGTCTATTCAGGTCTTCTGCCCATTTTTTCAGATTGGGTTGTTTGTTTTTGTGATATTGAGTTGTATGAGCTGTTTATATATTTTTGGACATTAACCCCTTATCTTTCATATCATTTGCAAATATTTTCTCCCATTCAGTAAGCTGGGATGTATGCTGAGGCTGTCACAGGAAGCCTCTCTCTGCCCTGCCTTGGGGGCAAGTGAGCATGCTTCCTCCTCACAGGTGGAGTTCAGGCTGCCCACAGCCCTCCTGTTAGTCTCGTGGTCCTCCAAACTGTCCACGGGGGCTTGTCTCTCCCTTCTAGGACTCCAGGACAGGGATGCCCAGTCTGTGTCTATCACTGCTCACTCAGTTCTCTGCCTGTGTAATTTCCCTCTTCCTCTTATCCCCTCCCAGGGACACAGGTCCCGACCTGGTCGCTTTTCTTCCCTTCCTACCAGATTACCTGTGGATCTTTCTTACAGCCTTGATTGTACAGGAGTCTTTCTGCCAGTTTCCAGTGAGAATTGTTCCACATGTAGATGTATTTTTAATGTGTTTGTGGGGTGAGGTGAGTTCCACATCCTCCTATTCCACCATCTTGATTGATGTATCCATTTGTTTTACATTTTAAAGCATTTTTCTTAATTTCTTTTATTTTACTTGGGTTTAATTTACTCTTCTTTTTCTAACTTTCTAAACTAGATAATTCAGTCTTGGATTTTAAGGCTTTTTTATTTCCTTATATAAGCATTTAAGGCTATTAATTTCCTTCTAAGCACACCTTTAGCTGCATCCCATAAATTGTGTTTTATTGCATTTTTGTTATCCTTTAATAAAAATATTTTATAATTGCCATTATAATTTGTTTTTTGATCCATTGGTTATTTAGAAGTGTATTGCTGAATTTCCAAATACCTGAGGACTTTTTGGTTATATTTTTGTTATTTATTTCTGGTTTACTTTTTCCTATAGTCAGAGAAATCTTTCAGAGTATGATAGAGTATGAAATCATTCATACTCTGAATGATTCCAATCCTTGTAACTTCGTTGAGATTTGCTTTATTTTCCAGGATATGACCAATCACTGTGTTGCTTATATTTGACTATTTTGGAATTTTAGTTGTGAATGTTGGCTCTTTATTCTCTTGTCTTTATAACTATAGTTTTCTCTGTCATCCTTTTGTCTGTCGTCATCCTTTTCCTCTATTTCTTGTGGAGCTTCTCCAATTTATCCTCCATGATATTCTTCAAATTTTATGCACATTCCGTGTGATTTTTACAGCCTCTAAACCACCTTTAAATTGAGCTGTTGAATTTTTATTATTTTATTCTCATATCTAGCTCCTTTTTCATTTTCCCATGCTTCCCCCTTTCCTAGCCTGTTGTCTTATCTTGTATATGCCTGTGAAGAATATGAGTGATTTTATTCTAGTTTTCCTAAGTTTTCACATACCTTGTTCTGCACTCAGTCAAAGAAATAGCAATCCTTTTGTGGTTTCTAGATATTTAAAAAATAGAATACATATGAAAGTGCTATAGATAGTAAAGCACTGTTAGTTTTAATGTGATGTTATTAGTAATAATGGTGCTCTGCTGCAAATACTAATTCTTGAACATCTGCAGAATCATGGGAAACTAGCAAAGACTCTAAAACTACAGATGATATATTGCTTTTCTCAGAGACACAAGTATGTCTTACAATAGTACAGATTTTTATACATATTTGGTATTTCAAGAGAGAAACAGAGGGGACTTGAAAAGTTCAGGCTTAAAAATCTAGGTCTTGCTTCCCAGAGTTTAGCGAAGTGGCGTGCTAGGTCACTGGGTAAAGCAGAGATCTGCACTCCCTCTGAAGGGAGCCTCACTTCTTCCTTTTGTTGTTGTCTTTTCATGGAAAAGTGACTGACAATTGCACAGTTAATTAACACGGGCCAGCAAGATTTCATCATTTTCTGATGGTAAATGCACGCTTACGCTCTTAGGCTGTCTGGTATATCAGGAATGCTTACACCTAGAGATAAATGAGTGATTGAAGCAAGAAAGGCGTTGATCTCACAGCTATGAGGTGTTGAAGTAGGGGCTCTACCTTTGCTGGTTTAGCCCAGTGCCACCAGTAAATCCTAATCGTTCTTTCTTTTTGCCCCCCACTCTCAGTGCCCTCCTTACTAAGTGACCTGTGGTTGTTGAGTGGCTGTCAGAGGTCCTGGAATCACTTTTGCTTCCAAGGTGGGAAGAACTGGGGTGGGGCTATCCCAGCAACTACCTGCTTCTCTTATCTGAAAGCAAAATATTTCTTGGTGCCCCTCTCCCTGTCCCTGGCAGCAGCCTTCCTCTACAACTCCTGGCCCATGGGTCTCGAAGACCCCTGCCTGATTGCAAGGGGAGGCTAGTTGTTGGTTGATAGCTGTTCATTAGGGAAACACCACTAGTGGTGGTAAGTTCCTGCTTTCCACGCCTGGTTGGGACACTTGCTTGTTTGGGTGATTAGTAGGACGCATCTGGTTCATCGTGCTATCGAGTGAAAAGTCGAAGGTCTGACCTCCAAGGGAGAGCTGCCTTCTTGAAAAGGCACACACGGCTGTGCATGTAGTGGATCTTCTGCTCCAGGTGATGGGCGTGGACCCTGCCCTCCGTGCCTGCTTCACAGCCTGCTGCTCTGCACCCTCCATGACAGCTCCCGAGAGGGGGTGCTGGCCAGGCTCTGTGCTCTTAACCATTGCTCCACGCTGCCTCGAAGGTGAAGCGGAGAGGCGGGGGAAGAAAGATTTGGGGTTGTGCCGCCTGCAGTCCCTAACTTCACATGAGAGATGGTGCCCCACCAGACTGGGCGGGAATCAAAGGTCCTGGGGTCTCATGATTTCAACCCCAGCTGGACATCGCAGGAGACCCTTTCAACTTACAGCAATGAAAATTTTTGATTGTTTTCCTCTTATTTCAATCAGTTACATAAAACTCTCCCTTTTAACTGTATTTTCTCCCCAGATTTTCTCATAAAAAATAATACCGTGTCCATTGTCCTGATTACAAAGAAAATTAGGTTGTCAATAAATAAATAAGAGCCCTTGTCATATTGTGTGCAATTGTCTGATGACCCTTTTCATTATATGATCTAAAACTCAACTCTCTAAGACTGTTTTGTTTTATGTTTTCTCAATTACTTTCTATTTAAATAAAATCATGTGAATTATCAAGGTCACAAGCAAGGGTAGGTGTTGAATAAATCAGGAAGAATCCTTGTCACATCCTGAGCAGCTGTCTGGTTGTCTCCCTCCCTCCGTCTGGGGAGAAGGACAGAGCTGGAGAGCTGCCATTCCTTATGTACGTCTTGGTCCCCAACATGGAACCTGAGCCTCTCACAGTAACTATGTCCAGGCAGCTCTGTGGCGAGGACGTTTGATCAGGCTTTGCCACACCTCAGGCATTGCATTGTTCCTGCATCCATCCCAGCTTCCCAGAAGGAGGGAAGGTTGGAAAGGAACATGACTGGCACATTTGCCTTCTTTGCTTACACAAGAAACAACGTGGAGACAAACTTTCTTCATGCTTGGAGTGAAACGCTCACTGCACGTTCTCAAACAGGGCCCTACGGCATTTTTGAGTTTGGGAATTAGCAGGAGAAACTGGATAAAGAAGGATTGGGCTGCGCCTTTTACTTCCAAAAACGCCCAGTATTGTCAACTAAGAAAGATTCTGGAAGAAGAGCTCCTTTTGAGGATGTAGCCTTCTGTTGATTCCCAACTGTCCACTTACAGTCATGGCTGAGTGCTACACTTGAAGCTTTATTGCTTGGCCAGTGACCAGTGATTGTTATGAAATATAAAGGGAAGAGTGGAATGTGATGTCTCACAGAATGAATGGACTGTGATGCCCCAGGCTAGCCCTGGTTAAGATGGGAGCCCTTTGGCTTTCTCGGGCTCACCCCCTGGTTGCCTGTTTGGACTTCTTTCTCTCTAGTGCCTTTCTCTCAATGTGTTGTTCAAATGGAGATTTAACCGATTAATTCCCTTAAACACTTACATGCTTTAAAATATAGCATTTTTTCCAGTGTTATTTATTTTAATGGAGGATAGAAAGTTCTCACATTTCTTAACATTCAAAAGAGTGACTATCAAATGGTGGAATCTCAGGTGGATGGAGTAGAGATTTGGGGGTCATTATTCAATTCCAAACACAAAGCTGTCTAATTCAATCAGGAACCTTCCTTGGGGAAAAAAAAAAAAGCTCATGCCACTTTAGGAATGTGCTTTAGGAATGACTTACATGTGATTTGCTTATTCATTCATGTTTCTACATGAAACATGGATGTGGTTATCATGTAAATGGTTCGAGTTCCTCCTTCAGGAGTTGCCACCAGGGCCCTGGGCTTCTGCAGTGTTTGCAACAGTGGGAATGTCATTTCTGGTGGTGGTTTTAGCTTATGTGTGGAATAGGAGTGGAACTCTCTTTGTCAGAAAATAAGACATCTCACTTCTATATATGTAATACGTATTTCAGTCCAACTAGATCCCACAAAGGGGAGGAATCACACTTTTCTTTTCTTCGGTGTATTCCTCAGGGCAAAGTACAGGGCTTGGCACAGAGAAGATGATAAACCTGTGTGCTCCACCCCTAGACATTATAATTAACATTTATTCTCTTTTTCCCTTGTCTTTTTTTTTGGCTGCACTGCACAGCTTGCGGGATCTTCGTTCCCCGAACCAGGGAAGGAAACCTGTGCCCCCTGCAGTGGAAGTGCGGAGTCCTAACTGCTGGACTGCCAGGGAATTCCCTCCCCTGGTCTTTTTATTAAAGGGATGACTCTGGTTGTATTGTCTCCCTTCCTTCCTTCTTTCCTTCCATCCTCCCTTCCTTCCACTCACTCATTCATTCACTTCTTTAATGTATTTGTTACCACTTGATCCTGGGGCCAGTTCCTAGGTTTACTTCCTACTAATTGTGCGCTCGTTGGTAAAATAGCTGATAAGAATAGTGGCTACTTTTTAAGCGATAATTATGTACAAGACAGTGAGGTAAATGCTAAGCTTGGTTTTTCGATCTTTCAGGCTGTGAGGATAAAATAAAGTGAGCTACATAAAGTGCTTAGCACAGAGCTTAGAACACGGGGAGTGTTTAATAAAAAAGCAGTTATCAAGTTTCACCAAAATCTGAGGGTCTGCTCTGTGCCCAGTACTGTACCCGTATCGCCACCAGGCAGAACTGTCAGTGGGTGTTTTTGATTAAGTTGGCCTGGATCTGGTTCATGGGATGGGAGAATTAATCCATCGCTGTCAGAGTACTACTGAAATCTTCTTCAGAAATGTGTTAAGAAGCTTCTTAGCACCAGGTAATTTCCCCAAGTTGTTGCCAGGGAGTTATAATTTTTCCCCTCTCTTTTTGAAATGAGAAATATACCTGAACTTAATATTCGGCTCTGACCATTAGACAGATTTCCAAGGTGTAGAGAAATTGGTCTGTCTATAAAACGATACTTTTGCCTCCTTGGGTAGGTTTATTCCTAGGTATTTTTTATTTTTAGTATTAGGTATTTGTATCTTTATTTATTTTTTAACATCTTTATTGGAGTATAATTGCTTTACAATGGTGTGTCAGTTTCTGCTGTATAACAAAGTGAATCAGCTATACATATTCATATATCCCCATATCCCCTCCCTCTTGCATTTCCCTCCCACCCTCCCTATCCCACCCCTCTAAGTGGTCACAAAGCACCGAGCTGATCTCCCTGTGCTATGTGGCTGCTTCCCACTAGCTATCTATTTTACGTTTGGTAGTGTATATATGTCCATGCCAATCTCTCACTTCATCCCAGCTTACCCTTCCCTGTCCCCGTTTCCTCAAGTCCATTCTCTATGTCTGCGTCTTTATTCCTGTCCTGCCCCTAGGTTCTTTAGAACCACTTTTTTTTCTTTTTTAGATTCCATATATATGTGTTAGCATACGATATTTGTTTTTCTTTTTCTGACTTACTTCACTCTGTAAGACAGTCTCTAGGTCCATCCACCTCATTACAAATAACTCAATTTCATTTCTTTTTATGGCTGAGTAATATTCCATTGTATATATGTGCCACATCTTCTTTATCCATTCATTGGTCAATGGACAGTTAGGTTGCTTCCATGACCTAGCTATTGTAAATAGAGCTGCAGTGAACATTGTGGTACATGACTCTTTTTGAATTATGGTTTTCTCAGGGTATATGCCCCGTAGTGGGATTGCTGGGTCATATGGTAGTTCTATTTTTAGTTTTTTAAGGAACCTCCATACTGTTCTCCACAGTGGCTGTATCAATATACATTCTCACCAGCAGTGCAGGAGGATTCCCTTTTCTTCACACCCTCTCCAGCATTTATTGTTTGTAGATTTTTTGATGATGGCCATTCTGACCGGTGTTAGGTGATACCTCATTGCAGTTTTGATTTTCATTTCTCTAATGATTAGTGATGTTGAGCATCTTTTCGTGTGTTTGTTGGCCGTCTGTATAGCTTCTTTGGAGAAGTGTCTGTTTAGGTCTTCTGCTCATTTTTGGATTGGGTTGTTTGTTTTTTTGATATTGAGCTGCATGAGCTGCTTGAATATTTTGGAGATTAATCCTTTGTCAATTGCTCTGTTTGCAAATATTTTCTCCCATTCTAAGGGTAGTCTTTTTATCTTGTTTATGGGTTCCTTTGCTGTGCAAAAGCTTTTAAGTTTCGTTAGGTCCCATTTGTTTATTTTTTATTTTATTTCCATTACTCTAGGAGGTGGGTCAAAAAGGATGTTGCTATGATTTATGTCATGGAGTGTGCTGCCTATGTTGTCCTCTAAGAGTGTTATAGTGTCTGGCCTTACATTTAGGTCTTTAATACATTTTGAGTTTATTTTTGTGTATGGTGTTAGGAAGTGTTCTAATTTCATTCTTTTACATGTAGCTGTCCAGTTTTCCCAGCACCACTTCTTGAAGAAGCTGTCTTTTCTCCATTGTATATTCTTGCCTCCTTTGTCAAAGATAAGGTGACCATATGTGTGTGGGTTTATCTCTGGGCTTTCTATCCTGTTCCACTGATCTATATTTCTGTTTTTGTGCCAGTCCCATACTGTCTTGATTACTGTGGCTTTGTAGCATAGTCTGAAGTCCGGGAGCCTGATTCCTCCAGCTCTGTTTTTCTTTCTCAAGATTGCTTTAGCTATTTGGGGTCTTTTGTGTTTCCATACAAATTGTGAAAATTTTTGTTCTAGTTCTATGAAAAATACCACTGGTAGCTTGATAGAGATTGCATTGAATCTGTAGATTGCTTTGGGTAGTATAGTCATTTTCACAATGTTGATTCTTCCATTCCAAGAACATGGTATATCTCTCCATCTGTTGGTATCATCTTTAATTTCTTTCATCAGTGTCTTATAGTTTTCTAGATACAGGTCTTTTGTCTCCTTAGGTAGGTTTATTCCTAGGTATTATATTCTTTTTGTTGCAGCGGTAAATGGGAGTGTTTCTTTAATTTCTCTTTCAGATTTTTCATCATTAGTGTATAGGAATGCAAAAGATTTCTGTGCATTAATTTTGCATCCTGCTGCTTTACCAAATTCATTGATTAGCTCTAGTAGTTTTCTGGTAGCATCTTTAGGATTCTCTATGTATAGTATCATGTCATCTGCAAACAGTGACAGTTTTACTTCTTCTTTTCTGATGTGGATTCCTTTTATTTCTTTTTCTTCTCTGACTGCTGTGGCTAAAACTTCCAAAACTTTGTTGAATAATAGTGGTGAGAGTGGGCACCCTTGTCTTACTCCTGATCTTAGAGGAAATTCTTTCAGTTTTTCACCATTGAGAATGATGTTGACTATTGGTTTGTCATATATGGCTTTTACTGTGTTGAGGTAGATTCCGTCTATGTCCACTTTCTGGAGATTTTTTATCATAAATGGTGTTGAATTTTATCAAAAGCTTTTTCTGCATTTATTGAGATTATCATATAGTTTTTATTCTTCAGTGTGTTAATATGGTGTATCACACTGATTGATTTGCATATACTGAAGAATACTTGCATTCCTGGGATAAACCCCACTTGATCATGGTGTATGATCCTTTCAATGTGCTGTTGGATTCTGTTTGCTACCATTTTGTTGAGGATTTTTGCATCTATGTTCATCAGTGATATTGGCCTGAAACTATAAGACACTGATGAAAGAAATCAAAGATGATACAAACAAATGGAAAGATATACCATGTTCTTGGATTGGAAGAATCCACCTTGTGAAAATGACTATACTACCCAAAGCAATCTACAGGTTAATTGCAATCCCTATCAAACTACCAATGGTATTTTTCCCAGAACTAGAATAAAAAATTGTGCAATTTGTATGGAAACACAAAAGACTCCGAATAGCCAAAGCAATCTTGAGAAAGAAAAATGGAGCTGGAGGAATCAGGCTCCCTGACTTCAGACTATACTACAAAGCTACAGTAATCAAGACAGTAGGGTACTGGCACAAAAACAGAAATATAGATCAGTGGAACAGGATAGAAAGCCCAGAGATAAACCCACACACATATGGTCACCTTATCTTTGACAAAGGAGGCAAGAATATACAATGGAGAAAAGACAGCTTCTTCAATAGGCAGTGCTGGGAAAACTGGAACTACATGAAAAAGAATGAAATTAGAACACTTCCTAACACCATACATAAAAATAAACTCAGAATGGATCAAAGACTTAAATGTAAGGCCAGACACTATAAAACTCTTAGAGGACAACATAGGCAGAACACTCCATGACATAAATCACAGCAAGATCCTTTCTGACCCACCTCCTAGAGTAATGGAAATAAAATAAAAAATAAACAAATGGGACCTAATGAAACTTAAAAGCTTTTGCACAGCAAAGGAACCCATAAACAAGATAAAAAGACTACTCTCAGAATGGGAGAAAATATTTGCAAACGGAGCAACTGACAAAGGATTAATCTCCAAAATATTCAAGCAGCTCATGCAGCTCAATATCAAAAAAAACAAACAACCCAATCCGAAAATGGGCAGAAGACCTAAATAGACATTTCTCCAAAGTAGACATACAGATTGCCAACAAACACACGAAAAGATGCTCAACATCACTAATCATTAGAGAAATGCAAATCAAAACCACAATGAGGGATCACCTCACACCAGTCAGAATGGCCATCATCAAAATATCTACAAACAATAAATGCTGGAGAGGGTGTGGAGAAAACGGAACCTTCCTGCACTGTTGGTGGGAATGTAAATTGATACAGCCACTATGGAGAACAGTATGGAGGTTCCTTAAAGAACTAAAAATAGAGCTACCATACAACCCAGCAATCCCACTACAGGGAATATACCCTGAGAAAACCATAATTCAAAAGGAGTCATGTACCACAATGTTCATTGCAGCTCTATTTACAATAGCCAGGACATGGAAGCAACCTAAATGTCCATGGACAGAAGAATGGATAAAGAAGATGTGGCACATATATAATGGAATATTACTCAGCCATAAAAAGAAATGGAATTGAGTTATTTGTAACGAGGTGGATGGACCCAGAGTCTGTCATACAGAGTGAAGTAAGTCAGAAAGAGAAAAACAAATACCGGATGCTAATGCACATATATGGAATCTAAAAAACCGGTGCTGATGAACCTAGTGGCAGGACAGGAATAAAGACACAGGTGTAGAGAACGGACTTGAGGACATGGCAGGGGATGAGTGAGCTGGGACGAAGTGCGAGAGTGGCATGGACATATATACATTGCCAAATGTAAAATGGATGGCTAGTGAGAATCTGCTGCATAGCACAGGGAGATCAGCTCAGTGCTTTGTGAGGACATAGAGGGGTGGGATAGAGGGTGTGGGAGGGAGGCTCAAGAGGGAGGGGATACGGGGATATATGTATACATATAGCTGATTCACTTTATTGTACTGCAGAAACTAACACAACATTGTAAAGCAATTATACTCCAATAAAGATACATAAAGATAAGAAACTACAAAAAAAAAAACCCAAAAATGATTCTTTCTTAATTTTATATGAGATGGAAGAAACATTTGAAATCCCTGAGTAAGTGCCGTTTTGAGCCAGTTGAAGGCAAATGCCCATACTTAATTCTCACGTTTAAGGTTTTCCTGATAGTAATCCTTGTTTTTCTAAATGCTTGTTACTAATGATTTCTTGTTGTGTGAAATCAGAGTTGGACCTTTCTCTGGTCCTTTTTCAAAATCACAATAAAAAATAAGTAAATAGGAGAGAAAATTCTAAGATGTCTGTGAAATAAAGGGCGACTAGCTCAGGGATACCCAGAATTTTTATTTTTTTATTTTTATCATCGTCATTATCTTCAAAACACCTGATTGCTTTGGTCTTTAGATTCCAAAAGGTCTGGCATGCTTCTGAGTCATGTGGCTGTATCGTGATCCTTCTGTAGACTCATGCGGTCTTAAGTCTGATTTATGTCAATCATCCATCCATGATTTGACTCCGCAGCAACAGTTCTGCCCAAGTGCCTCATAGCAGCAGAATGATTACGAACATGGCCACCGGAGCTGGACCGTCCAGGTGGCTTGCTAGCTGGGTGCCTTTAGGAAGTTTGCATGATCTCTATGTGTTTAATTTTTCTCATCTGTAAAATGGGGTCATAAAAGGGTCCTCACCTCGTATGGCTTTATAAAAATTAAGTACATTAATGTTTGTAAAGAACCAGGACAATGCTTGAGAAACACCATGTGCTGTGTCCAGCCTTCATCTGAACGTCTCCATCTGCAAACGCCTGCTCTCTTGAAAGGAAATCTTGGATGCTAGAAATTTCCCTTTGGTACTCAACAAAAGGGTCTTTGCTTTTATTTCTCCTTATTCGCCCTGGTTCTACTCTATGAGGCCACAGATCAAATTTAGTTGGTCTTCTCCATGCCAACCTTTTTTTCATATAAAGATGAAACAGGTATGAAGATAGGAAGCTTCCCTTTAAGCACATGGATCACATTCTCAGGTGCCTTCAGTTTGTGCCCGTCCTAATGGGTGGTGCTGGTTGCAACATGGTCCTGGAGATGCAGTCTGATGGGGGTAGCACAGAATAGAGCCATCCCCACCCTCATCCTGCCCTCTGGCTTTCTTTAGGGTAGCTTTACAGCACATTAGTTTTGCAGCACTACAGTTTTTTTTTTTTTTCTTCATCAGACTCCCCATTTATTCACTTTATCATAGGTCTCATGGGGTGCTCTTTTCTAGAATGAGAAGCACAGTGAACAGTTAGAACAAAGCAAATATTTCACCATCATATATTTTAAAGATTATTTTTACCATCATCATCTGTGAGATGATTTCTTACGGAATCCCTGAGAATCATCACCATATTTTCCTTTTGTCCTCCATTTTCCAATCTCAAATATTACACACTGATAAAAACATCAAAATTAAAAAAATTGAATTATAGTTGATTTACAATATTGTGCTGGTTTTAGGTGTACAGCAGAGTGATTCATTTATATATATATATATATATAGATATGTATGTATGCTTTTTCAGATTCTTTTCCATTATATGTATTATAAGATGTTGAGTATAGTTCCCTGCATTGTACAGTAGGTCCTTGTTGGTTATCTATTTTATATATAATAGTTTGTATCTGTTAATCCCATACTCCTAATTTATCCCTTCCCCCCTTCCCTTTTGATAAACATAAATTTGTTTTCTATGTCAAAAAAAAAAAGAATTATGAGACAATAGTTTAAATTGCATGAGTTCACGTCTCTTAAATTCTTTACCAGTTATCTACCTATACATATATTTATAATTATGTATGTATATATACAATTAACTACATTTATTAGTTATATACTTATTTCATAAGTCTATGTTTACAACTATCACTGAAATAAAGCACAAATTATATTACTTACTTTGAGTTAAGGTTCAGTTCAATCCTAAGTAGATTTGCAGAGTTGTGGATTATAAGGAGTTAAGACCCTGAGCTGAAAAGAATTTGCTTAAGGACGGGGACTGGGCAATGTGGTCTATCCACCTCGTCATCAAGGCCTGCCTGCCCTGGCTTTCTAGAATGTCGTGGATCCATTCCTCCGGTTCCATGTTACTGCTTTCATCCTAGTTAGGGTCCTCATTCCTTCCTTCTTAATAACTGTCAGCTCACATGCCACCTCTTTCATGCAACTGTCCCTTGTGGTCCAGATGGGATTAATCTCTCTTGGCTTTTTGTATTTCTTTAGTATTTTGTTTCTCTATTGTATTAGATTTCTTTTTCTGCTTTGTTATAGTTATTACCATCTGTTCGCCCCAGTTGGGTGGTAAGATTCTTGGAGATGGGAACAAAGTCCCCTTGTTCTTTCTGTGTCCCCTCCCGGCTCCTGGCACAATGACTGCTCAGTGAGGGAACAGTTGAAGGGACTCCAGGAGGCCCCAGGTCCAGCCCTGCCTTTGGGTATCAGGGGTGCGATTCATAGATGAGCCACCTGAGCCGCTCTGAGAAGCTGAGTGACCTGCCCGTTGCAGGGTTAACAAGCAGTAGGACCGTGGGCAAGTTTAGAGTAACCTCATTTATCTTCTATTTGCACATTTTAAGCTAATTTTCAATTATCAAGTCTCTGTGGCTCCCAGATGTTAGAGCTGCCGCCATGTAGACCTATTGCTTGTGCATCTGGTAAAAAAAAAAAATGACGTGTACTCGGTGTTGGACTTCTCATCTATAATAACTCACTGGGACACAACAGCATAATCACCGTGGACCCAACGTGAATGACAGCAGCATTGGGAATGTTGTCGCCAGTGGTGGGTGAAGATACCTGTGGTCTTGTTGATTATTAACTTGTGTTTGACACACTTGAAAAATAAGAGCTCCCAGTTTGTACTCCCTTCAACCATCGAGGCTGTAATTCCATCATTTCAGGCCTCTTCTCGGCGAGGATATTCTTGGTACGTCACTCCTAGTCACTCAGACTCTCTCATTAGCGCATGACTGCCACCAGGCCTTCTGGGAGGACCCATTGCCTTGTCTGCTGTGCTCTTTTCTTTCTTCTGATGGCTTTGATCATGGCACGTGTCACCTGTCCAGGAATGTGCAGACATTCTGATAGTTCAGACCATATCACGTACTGCTGGGCAAGGGCCATGTAGACCCCAACGGCCCAGCTGTGTGCGTAGCTCTCTTTTCTGTGAGGAGCTTTCTGGGATGAGTGGTAGATCTGGAAATTGCAGTAATGACTCATTTTGGTGAAGTCCGTTCTGGCTCCAGCCCTCTTTGCTTTGGCCATGTTATCTGTAGCTTTAGAACTCCCACGAAAGGAGGAGAATTATCTAAATTTCCATTTGACATTTTCCTTTACAATTGTTTTGACATCTCCATTTATAAATTTCTTTTCTTGTTAAAGCTAGATTGGAAAAGCGGATTTCTAAACAAGTCTTGCCTGGCTCGAAGCCTGAGGGTGGGTGCTCAGCTCGTTTAATTGGGGAGCATCTAATCCAGTTATCATCCATCAGTAAGGACAACCCAATGTTTTCTGTATTCCAAAGGGCTCTCTCCCAGGCTCCAGAGTCCTTCTCTGCTGATTTCCCTGGGTGACCAGGTTAGGTCATACGCCTGAGTTCCACATGGTCCTAAACTCCCCTCTCCCCTCAAGACTCAGGGAAAACTTCTGTTTGTGTGATGAGCACTCACTTACAGGGCAGGTCAGAAACACCCACGTGTTTACACGGGGCACAAGGGGAGGCGCTCTGTTTACATACCAGGGACAGAAAAAAATCAATGCACTTCTGTCCAGGTCACAGAGACCTTGATTCCAATGACCAACTAGTAACAGCTTTATCTCCTGGTTTAATTTTCTTCCAGTGAATCAATTACATTTAAGACTTGCTGATACCACCTGGGCGACTGGTTTACTCTTTGTATTGTGTAGCTTGGAGGCTGTTTTGCTTCATTTTAAGTGTGTTCTCCTCTGCTATGATAGGATAATTGTATTCTCCTAAAAAATTGTTCTTATAAAAATTTACATTACAGGAATAAATATTTCGGCTTACAGTGACAAAATTCTATTTCCTGCAGGAATTTTAACAATAAAATTGATTCCTATTGCTGTAAGTATATTTAGACAAAACAAAGGTAAAAAAGGGCTTATTTTTTTCAATCTTAACATGTGAAAGTCTCCCATTTTCCTCTATCAGCTTATAAATTTGCTTGCAGCTAGCACGGTCTGGAGCCATTCCTTAATGATTCTTTAAAGCCCTGAATTACTCAGAAGAAACAATTGTGTACTTTTGTGCTTCCAGAGGTTTTTGTTGGCTGCCTGCTGATCGTTTATCTTCAGGTAATAATACATTATATCCCTAATTAATAATATTGAGTCTGCCTGCTCCCTGACTTCAGACTATACTACAAAGGTACAGTAATCGAAACAGCATGGTACTGGCACCAAAACAGACACATAGATCAATGGAACAGAATAGAGAGCCCAGAAATAAACCCACTCACCTATGATTAATTAGTCTAACAAAGGAGGCAAGAATATACAATAGGGAAAAGACAGTCTCTTCAATAAGTGGTGCTGGGAAAACTGGACAGCTACATGTAAAACAATGAGATTAGAACTTTCCCTCACACCATATACAAACAAACAGATGGATTAAACAAATGGATTAAAGACTTAAATTTAAGATCTGTGAAACTCCTAGAAGAGAACATAGGCAGAACATCTTTGACATAAATTGTAGCAATATTTTATGGATCTGTGTCCAAAATAAGTAAAATAAATAAAAGCAAAAAATAAACAAATGAGACATAATTAAATTTGAAAGCTTTTGCACAGCAATGGAAACCAATAACAAAAAAGACAACCTACTGAGTGGGAGAACATACTTGCAAATGATATGACAGATAAGGGGTTAATAACCAAAATATATAAACAGCTGATATGACTCAACATCAAACAAACAAACAAAAAACCAAAAAACAAAGAAACAAACAACCCCCCCCAAACAACCCAATCAAAAAAATGGGCAGAAGATCTGAATAGACATTTTTCCAAACAAGACATACAGATGGCTAACAGGCATGTGAAAAGATGATCAACACTGCTTATTATTAGAGAATGCAAATCAAAATCACAATGAGATATCACCTCACACCTGTCAGAGTGGCTAATCAAAAAGTCTACAAGTTACAAATGTTGGAGAGAATGTGGAGAAAAGGGAAAGGGAACCCTTGCACACTGTTGTTGGAAATGTAAATTGGTGCAGCCACTGTGGAAAACCTCCCTACGGAGGTTCCTTAAAAAACTTAAAATAGAACTATCATATGATCCAGCAATCCCACTGCTGGAAATATATCTGAAGAAAATGAAAGCACTAATTCAAAAAGATACATTCACCCCAATGTTCATAGCAGCTTTATTTACGATAGCCAAGATATGGAAGCAACCCAAGTGTCCAGCAAAAGATAAATGGATAAAGAAGATGTAGCATGCATACACACACACACACACACACACACACACACACACACACAGAGGAATATTGCTCAGCCATAAAAAAGAATGAAATTCTGCTATTTGCAACAATGTGGATGGGTCTAGACAGCATTATGCTTTGTGAAATAAATCAGAGAAAGACAAATACTGTATGTTATCACTTATATATGGGACAACAACAACAAAAGAAACGAATGTATAATGAAACAGTAACAGACTCACAGATATAGGTAACAAACTAGCGGTTACCAGTTGGGAGAGGGGAGGGAGAAGGGGCAAAATAGGGGAAGGGGATGAAGAGATGCAAACTACTATGTATAAAGTAGATAAGAAACAAGGATATATTGTACAGCACAGGGAAATATAGCCATTATTTCATAATAACTTTAAAGGGAGTATAACTGATAAAAATATTGAATCACTATGCTGTACACCTGAAACTAATGTGATATTGTAAAACAACTGTATTTCGATAAAATAAAAAAATAATATTGAGTCTTCCCCTAACATGTGCAGTTGCTTCAATGGATTCTCTAATTTTCACAATAATTGTGTGTGGTAGGCGCTATGAATTTTTCTAATTTGACAGGTGAGGGAATTACTTAGAGTAACTGGTACCCCCAAGGACAGTGGCAGAGCCAGAACTTGAACCCTTTCCCCCAGGTCCCCAGTTACTAGGACACATGACACCAAGACCTGTGCCATGACCCTGACTCTTCTCTGCTAGTTACAGGAGTGCGCATGTTTGCTCTATGTTGTGTGTGTGTCTCTATGTACATAGTCGCATGTGGTGTGGTAATCTTCCAAGAAGTATCTCGCTGGGTGACTTACCAACTGGTTTTAAAAGTTTCAAATGCTTTTTATTATTTTTGCGGTACGCGGGCCTCTCACTGCCGTGGCCCCTCCCGCTGCGGAGCACAGGCTCCGGACGCGCAGGCTCAGCGGCCATGGCTCACGGGCCCAGCCGCTCCGCGGCACGTGGGATCCTCCCGGACCGGGGCACGAACCCGCGTCCCCTGCATCGGCAGGCGGACTCCCAACCACTGCTCCCCCAGGGAAGGGAAGCCCTCAAATTCTTTTTAAAATCTCTAACATTATCCCTGGACTATTATAAGATAATTATTTTGAAAGCCAACCTGAATTTTTTCTTAATAGTTTTTAATTTAGTGGAAAATTCCAAATACATGTAAACAGAATAATACAATGGACTTTGACATACCCATCACCCACCTTCAATGATTATGAACTCTCTGCCATTCTTTTTTCACCCATACCTCTATTCGCTCCCTAACCTTACTTTATTCTTTTCATTATTTACCGTTCTTCCCCGCCCCCAGCTTTAATGAGATATGATTGACATTTAACATTGTATAAGTTTAAGGTGTACAATGTGATCATTTGGTACATGTACATATTGTGAACTGTTTACCACAATAGGGTTAGTTAACACATCCTTCGTCTCATCTAATTACCGTTTTGTGGTTACAGCGGGAACATTTCTGATCTACTCTCACAGCAGCTTTTAAGGACACAGTACAGTTTGTTAACAATAGTCACCATGCTGTACACTATCCAACTTATAACTGAGTATTTGTACCCTTTGACCAACATCTCCACAGTTCCTCCCCCCACAGCCCCTGGTAACCATCAGATCTACTCTCCGTTTCCACGACTTCATCCTTTTTAGATTCTCTGTGGGAGGATGGAGGCTGGGGTCTCCTACCCCACCATCTTGGTGACCTCCAAATCTTATATTTCTTTCTTAAGTTGACATTTACACACATTGAAACACACACACAAACACTAACTGTACAATTTTGACAAAGGGATGCAGTCATGTAATTCACATCCCTGTCACCATAGAGAACATTTCAGTCCTCTCTCTTCCCAGTCAGTTCCTACTCTGCCACCATCCCACACTCCTGCCCAGAACACCACTCTTTTGACTTTTTCCATCTTATATTAGTTTCGTCTGTTCTAGAACTTCCTGTAAATGAAACCTCAGGGTGTGAATTTCTTTGTGTCTGGCTCCTTTCACTCAGTGTGTCATCTGGAAGATTTATCCACGTGCAGGAGTCAGTAGCTCCTTTCTCTCTACTGCTGCCTAGTGTCCCATGTCACACATTGTTCATTCATGCTCCCAGTGATAGACAGTTGGGGGTTGAAGCTGCTATGAATATTCTTCTGCACTTTTTGGGGACATATATTTTAATTTCTCTTAGACAAATACACAGCGTAGGTTTAACTTTAAATGAAACTGTTAAAACTTTTCCAAAGTGGTTGTAACATTTTATGTTTCATCCAGAGCTACATGAGAGTTCATGTTGCTCCATTTCCTTGCCAACATTTGGTTTTGTCAATCTTATTAATTTTCGCCATTCTAGGGTGTGTAGTGATATCACACTGTGGTTTTAATTTGCATTTCCTTGACAACAAGGGATGCTGAGTACTGGTTTGTGTGGTTATTGATCATTCATGCTGCTTCATTTGTGAAATGTCTGTTCAATTATTATTTTGCCCATATTTTAATTTAGTTGGGCTGTCTGTCTTTCTATTATTGAATTGTAGGAGTCACTGTATAATTTGAATATGTCCCTTGTCAGGCAAATGTTTTGTAAATATTTGCGGTTTGCTTATTCATTTTAATGGTGTCTTTTGATGAGCATGGGTTTTCAATTTAGGTAAGTCTAATTCACCATTTTTTCGTCATGGTTATTGCTTTTTGGGTTCTGTCTAATAAATCTTTGCCTGTAGGTTGCAACAATATTATCTTATATTTTCTTCTAAAAGCTTTATAGATCTGTGATTTATAAAGATATATAGAGCTATGATTCCTTTTGAATTGTTTTTTTTGGTATGATGTGCAGAAGTATGGGGGTCCAAAATTACTTTTTTCCATGTGGATGTCAGTTGTTCCAGTAAAATTTGCTGAATTCAGTTTTCCTTTTGAATTGTTTGGTGTGTTTGTGAAAAGTTTATTGACCGTATAAGTGTCAGTCTATCTCTGTATCCTATTCCCTCAATCTGTTTGTCTACTCTTGTGCCGGTACTACACTGTCAGGGTTCCTGAAACTTCACAGTAAATCTAGAACTCAGATAGTGAAGCCCTGAGCTTGGTTTTGCTTTTTCAACGTTGTTTTGACTTTTCTAGGCCCTTTGCATTTCCATACACATTTTAGAATCAGCTTGTCAACTTCTATAGAAAAGACTAGGAGAACATGAATCGGATTGCATTGAATCTGTAAATGAATTTGCAGAGAATATATGTCTTAATGATATCGATTCTTCTCATCCGTGACCATGATGTATTTTACTAATTATTTGGGTCTTTTAAAAATTCCTCACAGCAGAATTTTGTAGTTTTAAGTATGTCTTTTGTTAAACTTACTCCTAAATATTAAGTATTTTTGAGGTTATTGTAAATGGAATTATATTTTTAAGTTTCAGTTGCTAATTGTTCCTGCTAAAATGTAGAAATAGTTAATTGATTGAAAAACTTTATGGAGTTGTAAATGACATATATCATACTGCTTATATTGAAATTTGAAAACTTTTGACACACGTATACTGCTGTGAAGCCAGCACCCATCATAATCAAGATAACGAGCACACCCATCATTCCCAAGGGTTTCGTTGTGCACATTTGTAACTCTTTCTTCCTCCTTGCTGCTCCTGGACTTACACATCCCTACCCCGTCTCAGGCAACGAGTGATCTGCTTTCTGTCACTATACCTTAGTAGGCATTTCCTAAAATTTTATATATATGGACTAATAGGTGCCTATACTTTTTTTGTGTGTTCTCTCACAGCATACTTATTTTGAGATTCATCCATATTGTTATGTATAGCAATGGTTTGTTCCTTTAAATTGCTGAGTAGTTCCCCACAGTACAGGTATCTCAGTGTTTCCTTATCTACTCACCTGTTGATAGACATCTGTGTTGTTTCCAATGTTTGGCTTTTACAAATATCGCTGTTATAAACCTTTATTCAGAAATCTTTCTGTGGACATACATTTGCATTTCTTTTGGGTCAACAATTATGAGTGGATTGACTGAGCCATATGGTAGGTGTATGCTTACTTTTTGAAGAAATGACAAACTCTTTTTCCATGCCGTACCATTTGACATTTCCACCAGCTGTGACAGTCCAGTTGTTTCCAGAACTTTGCCAACATTTGAATGCTCGGTCGTTTAACCGTTTTAGGGGGTGGGTAACAGTGTATCACCATAGTTTTAATTTATGTTTCCCTAATGCCAAACGATGTTGCACATCTTTTAATGTGTTTAATTGCGCCCTCTATATTTTCTTTGGTGAAATGTCTGTTAAAATCTTTTGTCCATTTTTTACTGGGTTGTTTGTTTTCTTATGATTGAGTTTTGAGAGTCCTTTATTTATTCTCGATATAGGTCCATCATTAGATATGTGATTTGAAAATGTTTTCTCCCAGCATGTGGCTTGGGTTATCACCATCTTAACAATGTCACTCACAGAACAAAATTTTTTCATATTTGAAGTCCGAGTTATCAATTTTTTTTTCTTCCAGGGATCTTGATTTTGGTCTTGCATATAAGAAATCTTTACCTAACCCAAGGCCACAAAGATTTTCTTCTATTTTTTTTCCCGTTTTATAGTTTTAGGATTTTTTTTAGGTCTATGATCCATTTTGAGTTAATTTTTGTATATAACAAGAGATATAGATCAAAGTTTATTTTTTGATTCTGGGTAGCCAATTGTTTCAGCACCATTTTTTGGAAAGACTGTATTCTTCTTTTGCAAAGTTTCTTTGGCTATATTAAGGCCTTTACATTTCCATGTGAATTTTAAAATTGGCTTGTTAATTTCCACAGAAAAGCATTCTGGGGTTTGGATTGGGATTTGCTGTGAATCTAAAGATCCGTTTAGGAAGAATGGACATATTAACAATATTGAGGTTTCTAAACTAGGAACGTGGTATACTTATCTGCTTATTTAGGTTAATTTTCTTTGTAAACAATTAGTAGTTCTTATTGTGCATGTCTTGTGTATCTTTTGTTAAAATTTTCACTAAGTATTTCATTTGTTCTTATACTATTGTTTTATACTTCTAATTTGCAATGGTTTGTCACTAATATATAGAGTAAAACTGATTTTCATATATTGATCTTATATACTGAAACTTTGTTAAATAAAATTATTAGTTCTAGTATCTTTTTAAAATTGGTATATTTAATGAGGTCTTCTAAATAAACAATTATATCATGTATGATTAATATAGCTTTATTCTTACCTTTGTAATCTGCATGCCTTTAATTCTTTATTTCTGGTCTGATTTCACTGGTTAGAAAATTCTACAAAACATTGAATAGAATTGATAAGAATGAACATTCTTGTGTCATTTCTGATCTTAGCAGGAAAACATTCAGTTTTTCATCAGTAAGTATGATGTAAGGTTTATGTTTTTCATAGATGTCTTTTTTCAATTGAGAAAGTTTTCTTCTATTCCTTGTTGCCAAAAGTTTTAATCACAAATATAAGGTGGATTTTGTCAAATGTTTTTCTGCATCCTTGAGATGATTATAATTTTTATTTTAGTCTGTTATTATAGTTAATTACATTTTAATATCGATTTCTAAATGTTAAACCAACCTTCCCTTTCTGGGATAAACTCCATTAGGTCATAATACAGTATTCATTTATGTAATATTATATTCGACTTGCTAAAATTTTAAGAACTTCTCCTATTTATTAATGAGGGATATTGGCTCATAATTTACTTTGTGATGTCTTTGTCTCATTTTCTTTTTAGGGAGTTTTATTAATATGAATTCAATTTCTTTGATTGAAACAGACGCTTCAGAATTTCTGTTTCATTTAGTGTCAGTTTAAGTATTGGCAAAAAAGTTGTTTATACCATTTCCTTATTATTCCTTTAATGTCTGCAGAATTTTTATCATGTTGCTTCTTTTTATTACTGATAAGGCTAAGCAGTTTTCTCTTTTTTCTTTCCTTGATCAATCTTGTGATGGGTTTATAAATATTACTAACCTTTTCAAAGAATCAACTTTTGTTAGTTCTCTTCGTTGTTTTTTCTGTTTTCCATTTTATTGATTTTTGCTCTTTCGATTTTTTTTCTTTTAACTTATTTAATTTCAGGTTACTCAATTTTGGTAGCTTTTTAACATAGAAACTTGATTTAAATCCTATTTAAATTTTTTCTAATATCAGCATTTAAAGCTAGAAATGGGTTTCTTATTTCTGCCTTGGCTATAAACCACAAATTTGATATGTTGCATTTTCATTATCATTTAGTTTGAAATATGTTCTAATTTTCTCTATGATTTCTTCCTTTCTCCTTCCTGTCTTCCTTTTGTAAAACCTGTTACACAGGTTTTGTAAAAGTATACTGTTCAGTTTCCAAATATTTGAGGCTTTGAAGAGATGTATTACTGTTATACTTTTTGAATGTAATTCCACTGTGTTTAAACAATATACTATATGTGGTTTCTGTCTTTTCATATGTGTCAAGACTTGTTTGTACCCTAGTATGTGGTCTTTCTTGATGAGCACTCTATATGCAGTTGAAAAACTTACTGTTCATAGATGTCATTCTATAGTCTAAGCTTGTGACATCTATTATTCACTGACATTTTGTTTAGCTGTTCTGTGGATCACTGATAGGAGGTTGTTGATATCTTCAATGGCGATTGTTGACTTGCCTATTTTTCTCTTTTTTCTGTCAGTTTTTGTTTAATGTATTTTAAAGTGCTGTCATTGGAAGCATACAAATTTTTTTTCTTTTCTTTTTTTGCGGTACGCGGGCCTCTCACTGTTGTGGCCTCTCCCGTTGCGGAGCACAGGCTCTGGACACGCAGGCTCAGCGGCCATGGCTCACGGGCCCAGTGGCTCCGCTGCATGTGGGATCTTCCCGGACTGGGGCACGAACCCGTGTCCCCTGCATCGGTAGGCGGACTCTCAACCACTGCGCCACCAGGGAAGCCCGGGAGCATACAAATTTATAATTGTTATGTCTTCCTGATATGCTGACACTTTTATCATTATAAAATATTCTCCTGGGCTTCCCTGGTGGTGCATGGTTAAGAATCTGCCTGCCAGTGGAGGGGACACGGGTTTGAGCCCTGGTCTGGGAAGATCCCACCTGCCGCGGGGCAACTAAACCCGTGCGCCACAGCTACTGAGCCTGTGCTCTAGAGCCCACAAGCCACAACTACTGAGCCCGTATGCCACAACTACTGAAGCTTGTGTGCCTAGAGCCCATGCTCCGCAACAAGAGAAGCCACCGCAATGAGAAGCCCGCACATACTGCAACCAGAGAAAGCCTGTGTGCAGCAACAAAGACCCAAGGCAGCCAAAAAAAAAAAAAAAGTTCTCCTTAGTCTCTGGTAATATTACTTTTCTTAAAGTCTATTTGCTGATGTTACTAAGTAACATATAGTAAAAGATATTTTGTCTTATATAGTTGGTTCATCTTTTTTATGTTTACTATCGTATGGTTTATGTTTTCCTATTTTTTCTTTTAGTTACTTGTATCTTTATATTTATAGCACATCTATTCTAGACATAATATAGTTGAGTCTTGGTGCTTTTTAATCCCCAGTCTTTTTTTTTAATTTATCAATTAATTAATTTATGGCTGCATTGGGTCTTTGTTGCTGCGCACGGGCTTTTTTTCTAGTTGTGGCGAGTGGGGGCTCCTCTTCGTTGCGGTGCGTGGGCTTCTCATTCCAGCGGCTTCTCTTGTTGCAGACCATAGGCTCTAGGCATGCGGGCTTCGGCAGTTGTGGCACGCGGACTCAGTAGTTGTGGCTCGTGGGCTGTAGAGTGCAGGCTCGGTATTTGTGGCACATGGTCTCAATTGCTCCATGGCATGTGGGATCTTTCCGGACCAGGGAATGAACCTGTGTCCCCTGCATTGACAGGCGGATTCCTAACCACTGTGCGACCAGGGAAGTCCCCATCCCCAGTCTTACAGTAACTGCTTTTTAGTTGGAGTTTTCAGTCCATTTACATTTATTGTAACTATTATGTGGTTGGATTTAGGTCTGCCATTATGCTATTTTTTTTCCTGTTTGTTCTATTTGTTTTGAGGAACAGGTGGGTGCAAATGTTTACTGGATTATAAAAGTGGTAGTGGGAAGGTGACAGAGTTGGTTTTGGCCCCTGTATTCTCCATGAAGCATGTGGTAAGGTCATCAGGGGAGGGAGACAGTGGAGGAAAAAAATGTCAGAAGCTTGAAGAGAGAAAAGAAGGTATGAAATTTATTGTGATGAGTGAGAAAGTGAGCCTTCTAGAGGACAAAGTAGGTTGTGGGATATATTTATTGTCCATTCATTTATTCTTTTGTCATGCATTAATTCAATAAATATTTGCGTGTCACCTTTGTGGGGAAAAATGGGCATGACCATACTCCCGTGAGACTTTTGGTGTCAATACATATTGGTGAAATAATTTCAGTAATATATGGAATAAGATTGTAAGCTAAAAACAAGTGCAGTGAGATAATAGAAATGATTGATTCTACAGGACGGTATAGCAGAAGAACTTGACCTTGAGTAGGTGTAAGGAATAGTTTGTTAGAGCCAGTGGCCCTTGAGTTGAGATCTAAAGGCAGTGTAGGTTAAACCAGGCAGTGGCTGGGGGGGCGTGATCAGGCGAAGAAGCAGTGCTGGCTGGTCCTCTGTCAGGGGAGAGAGGATGAGTGTTGAAGGAGCTGACTGTGCCGGCACGGCTAGAGTGTAGAGAGCAGGATAGGGCATGGAGGTGGGGGAGAGGGGCAGCTCGGGGCCGCACGTGCCAAGGCCCTACATGTTGTGATTAAGGTGCCGTCTAACAGGAATGACTTTGAAATGATACCAGTCAGCTCGTTCTGTGATGTGTTTCTCCTTAAATCATCAAAACTTTATTTGATACAAGTTAAATAGAACTGATGAGATTGGGCTAAAATGAATTACCAGAGCAATATACAAAATGAGTCATTGCCAAGTTTTCTTACACTCCATTTTATTCCTATTTGAGGGGGAAAAAGTTAATTACAGAACATCAGGCATTGCTTCCAGGTTCCAAAGTGGCTTCCATCCAGCCATGGGAAGGCTCACAGCAGAAAACCAGATGTTCAAATAAAGACCTAAGTGGACAAATATGGACCATGTGCATTACACAAATACATGATGGAAATCTTTCATGGTGTTTAGGCTTCAAAGTATTTGTATGAGTCCCTCCATTCTTCCAGAAGCACTGAAGTTTAAATGCATTTGTTTAAATGCATTTGGAGTTTAAATGCATTTGTTAGGCCTGTTTGTACCTTCCTACCTAATGTTAGCCAATGCATATGGAAAATTAGAATAATGGGATTATTGACTCAAGACATTTGCTGAGTGCCTTCCAGGGGTACCCATTGTACTTGGTACCACAGACTTGGCAGTGAGGGATGTGGAGATGAAGCCAACAAAGAAGCTCCCCTCTGTGCAGGAAGGTCAGACTTCATAACAGGCAATATTGATGCTGGTGAGAAGGTGTGGGAGCCAGCAGGGACGTTCAGGTAGACTGTGGGCAACAGAGAGAGAAAAGTGCTTCTTAGGGGCTGGAGATTTCTACTTCCTCTCTTTTCTTTCCATAATTAAAATTTCTTTTTAAAATGTGTTTGTGTTTTTCTTATGAACAAGAAAATTCGATTAATTCTAAAAGGCAAGCACACAACAGAAGATTTACCCTCTTCACAAAGTTTTTAGTATACGATATCATGTTATCTCCAAATAACATTAAATACCTACAGCTTTTTGTATGTCAATCATACCTCAGTAAAGCAGTGAAAAAAATGGCAAGCACAACTTGTTATCTCTGGCTCTTATATGTTTTTGGTTCAACAAATATTTTTTGAACTTCTATTATGTGCAGTGTCCTGTCCTACAGGATGGCGCTCATTCCTGTTAACGGGAAGGAACAGGTCATGGAGATTTGGGGGAAAGAAAATTGTGCCCATCGCAGTTGTTTCCGTTGTTTTGAATCATCTCAGAGAAAAACCTGAGTGCAGTGCCCTTGGACATACGATCCACTTCTTTACTCAGAGACTGCCACAGAAACACGGCTATCTCCCAGAGCCCGTTCTGTTTGGATTTCTTTGTTAAGAGTTAAAACTTGGAGAAGCAGTCCATGCCTGGGAAACTCTGCAGATGAATTCTTAAGTTGGAAATGCATATTACTGAATTCTTTAATACAAAACCATAATGCTTTAAGTTGTACTTTGGACATGATGTCCACTTTTTTGGCTCAACAAACAAACCCGAAATTGTTTTTAGCTTTCTGCTCTGGCATTCACAAAGTTTTGCCTAAAACCCTTGGAGATTTGCTGAAAAAAGATTTATTTATGTGTGTTCTGAGGAGCGTGCCAAAATTCTGCTGCTTCGTGTTTTTCAAGATTCTTCTAAATTAAAAAGTGAGTGCGTGCATGAGGGTGAAACACGGGTTTAGTTAGTGTGCTAAGTAAACGCGTTTCTTCCAGGAGGAGGGGAGAGGTGCTGTGACAAGGTGTGTGCTCATCTGTGAGATCTGCTCTGCACGGTGGAGACGTTCATTTGACTTCGTGTAAAGTCACTGTCTTTATTTAATGAAAGACCATACAAACATAACAAGCCATCAGTTTGGGTGCTGCCTTTAACTGATTTTTGCACTAAATCCTATCAGTTGATTAAAAATAGCCCAAACCACCTAACTCACCCACAAGTGAAACACTGAAATCACACACACACACACACACACACACACACACACACACACACACACAC